>NC_134710.1:42159809-42533975 GCF_043290135.1 Rhipicephalus microplus | reverse complement strand
AGGTATACTTAAAAGGAAGCGATTTACATTACTAGGTATTTATGAATTGCATTTCGATACAGTAGGCTCCTTAAAAGGGCACTCAAGACAAATATTAAGTTGGCATCTATTGTTTAAATATCGGCTGAGAAACCTCGTAGTGCTGCTTTTGTTCCAATGTAGTGCTTATTCTGAAATAAAATCACATTTTAGTGGACCGCATCACGTTAGTTCACTTCAAATCGCCCACTTGAGAGCTGTCTTTTAGATGCCTCTCTATTCGTGCTCAATGTTGCCTGTCTTTATTACGTGGCCGCCGACACCAGTAGCAGCAAAGCGAGAGTAGTGGGAGCCACAGTAACAACAGCCACTGAACAATTTTCTGCAATCTCCAAGGCAGTGGTTCTGCTTGCTTGGTTCAAATGGGCCCCGCTAGATGGCACCACCTAACCAGCCGAAAGCTGAACTTTTGAACCACTCGTGCCACTCCCTATAGTAATGTCAGGCGGGTATTTTTTTCTATAAATCAAACAAAAGAATAAGCAGTATTTTATTAAGTCTCTTGATGCATGGAAAGTTCTTTTTTTGTTGCAGCTAGTTCGATTACTAATGATTAATTGTTGTAGGACGCTCTCACGTCATCGGGACCATTTTGCGTGACACATTTAGCTGATTTTTTAGTACCTAAGGAACTGCTATTGATAGTACTGCCATATTAGATGTCCTATCCTACGTTGAGCTTTCACTGTGTTGCACACCTTGGGTGAAGCCCCGCCACTCTTAACATCGGCGTGCGGCAGACTCGCAGGCTTCTACTTTACGTGCAGGTCTGCGACACCTGAAAGGCCTGCAAGTGGTACATTTCAAATTTATTTTGCAGGCTGGTCGACCTATGCAGGGTCGCACGTGTGGCGATGTTTGGGTCTGACTGACGCACTCATAGAACAGACACGGACATTTGATGAAACATAAACGAGCATTTAATCAAAACAAGAGCAAAGGCAGGAGTTAACAAAGATAAAACAAAGATACGCTTGATGAAAAAACGACTACGAAACAAACGATGCTGTAAAAGAACTCTACAACAGGTACTGGCAAAAAACACTATGTGGAATGTTAATAAAATAATGACATCATGGAAATTAAAAGAGATACAAAGAATTACAAGAAGATTGTGGCCGCACTTCTGAGTTGCAACGTGCGACGCAGCCAATATTAGCTGGGTGTAATAAAATAACGGTTGAAAAAAATTACAATAGGAAGTTCCATAGAGACCAGTCCAGCTCGTGGTTTACGTAAGAGTTGACGGGGAGTCGCTGATGGTCTCGCCAGCTTATGCAGACGAAGAGGGTGCCTTGTATTGCAGCCGTGTCAATAAGTTTCTAGGGACGCTTCATGCTCGCCGCCTACGCGAGACTCGCGACACCGATGACTACGCTTCTCGCTATTCAACGTCAGCTGCCAAAACAGTCAAATTCCCTTCGGCGCGTGCACATGCCCCTTGGGGTCATTTTCCACGAAAACGAGCCCCCTTCGCTGCAGGCGTAAGAAAGATGCTACGGCGCTGTTGTGGAGTCGTTAGTTGCCGGAAAATTTTTCTCAATACAAAGGCGAAGGGGCGCACGGGCGAGAAAGCCAGACGTTTGTGACACTCTGAAATAAATTATTTGCATTTCATGTTATTTTAAGGGCATAGCAACATCATAGGCTGCTCTGAATGATTGCTGTTAATGTTTTTGATGTCTATGATCATACTGGCCCATACAGTTGTGAGGAATTGAGGGACACAATGTGATGCGTCTCATGGCAGTGAATCATATCAATAGTTTTTTTTACCTCTCCAGGGTTAAATGACTCAACTGTAAAACTTTATTATGTTGACATTTTGAGATACACTAGAGCTGCCTTACGCATTCTGTTTGGTCGTAGCCTGTACTCCATGGAAGAAAAAGCAGTATAGACATGTAAAAAACGTTTTTAAGTGAAAAAACAATTGCTCATGTGACATCACAAGTCTTTGAATATATTTAATAAATTTGTTAGAGCTACAGGCACCATACTTTGTTTTTTCAGACTATTTCAGGTTTTTTCCTTGGGGGCTTTGTGATAATAGATCAGCAGCATGGATGAGTAAACTGCAAATTTAGAAAAAAATTAAAGGTGTCTTTTTTTCTTTTATTTTCACTTCCCCCCCGTGATTTCAATTCAGGGCGTGGAGACTCCTCCCCAGGCAGAACCAAGCGAGCCTTTGCCAGCTTCATCTGCTAACAATTCTAACCACAATCGCGACAGGCGTCGCTGATTCTTGGGGTTTCATGTGCATGTGTGCCAAACTGATTTTATGTTTTGACCAATTGCTTGCATTTTATATTTTAATAAATGTACAGTTTCATTGATTATTGTAGCTTCTTTTGTTTCCTTTATTGGAGTCTATTTTGCTGCTTTGTTCTAATCATTACCTGTGGACATGCTGTGAATGCATGCATACTACATATATGTGTGCATTGTGGTGGGTTAATTATTGGCTGAGAAGGTGCTGTAAAAAAGGGGGGGGAGGGGAATGAAAGGATCGAAGCTTAATGCCACTAAATATTTAATGAAGCTTAATTCTGTGCTACCCAAAGTTTCTGTGTATGGCATCCTACAGTTGTATGAAGGGTCAGACAAGTTTGGCAATAACTTGTTTCTGTTTATTCACTTATGCTATTCATGAGTGCTCAAAAAAAAGTATTGTGAATTGCATTTTCAATTTAATGTGTCCTCAAATTCTGCATTTGCACAGAGTTAGTGAGCAGCAGGAGACCCATGCAGTAGCTGCTGCACAGCACTCATCATCTGTGAAATGTGTTTGTGGTGGTCACACATTGAACCCTTCTAACTTGTGCTCGTGAGTTCAATTTGGAGTTTGTGAGCAGTTGCTAACTCTACAGGCATCTATTGGTAAATTCCTATTTCCAAAATCTCAAGTAGGCTATCGAGGACAAAGCCCTTCAGTTGGAAATGTAATTGCATGACCAGTTGGATTGTTGAATCTTTTCGTAGCATGTAGTGAGGGCCATAGTCGTTAACTGGAACATGAAACAGTAATGTTGTGGATAATGAAATAGTAAAAACACCAAATATAATAAAAGGACCCTTAACAAGCTATATGCAAGAAACTAGATAATCATTGTACTTGCAATTTATCACCTTGATGTTGCGGCTGCTACAATGTCAAGGTGCATGGTGAATCGATTTCTTGGAAGGTAATGGTGTTGCTGCTAGAACTATCTTCTGGTCTGGTGATCAGCCACAAAAGTGGCGCCAATGCAGAGCAGTTAATGCAGCCATGCTACTCATTCCTATTGTGCGCTGTCTACGAGGTATAGCAGTTGGATGTCTGGCAACTCCTTGGGGGAATGGTGGCATCAGGCCGGCACTATACTTTTGGTTGTGCCCGTGCAACTGACAGCGGGTTGCGGTGTAAACTGGACCACAATCTTCCCAGTTCTACGACTGCCAGTCTTTAGCCAAAAACCATGTCTCCACTTCACCACTCCCACAGCTCTGCTTGTTCCAACTATTTTTCCTTTTGCTTTCTCCATTTTTTTTTCGCCTCCTGTGTGCATTCCTTTGGATTTAATGTTTTCTCCTTTCTTTTTCCTGTATCACATCTTCCTCTTTCTTTGATGCCTTCAGAGTTTATGCCTTCAGGTTGTACATAAGGGCTTATTGGTCTACTGTGCGCTCGTTGACGGTTTACGTGCTACGGGACGCCATCTGGCTAAAAGAGTGTTGCGCACTCGTTAACACTTCTAGGGTTTGCATGCAATCAAATATCCGTTAAGTAGACGAGAAGACAACCGCCGCTGTAGTGCATTTTTGTTACAGCATCAGGCGCGGTATCTGAAAGTCGCAGGTTCGATCCTTGCCATTGTCAAGTTGTTGTTGTTGTTTTTTTTTTCGTTTTACTTTCTTCCCATCTATACCACAATTATTACCATGCACTTGAAGCAGTACAGTTAACCTTCCCTGTACCTTCCTTGACTTTGTTATCTGCTGTTTTTTTGAACGTGTCAAACAAAGAAACAGTTCCTTGAAAATTCCTTTCTTTATTCTTTCTTTCTCTTGTATTTATTTCTTTGCACGCTGAATTCTATTTTTGCACTTGTTTTTTTGTTGTTGTTGTTGCAGTTTCACTATTCTTGTTCCCTTCATATATTGTTTCCTCGTAATTTTATTCAAACATGACAGTTAGCCAGGTTGCCACGATGTCCAAAGCTGGCTGCAGTTCATAAGCGTCATGTCTATGATTCCTTCAAGGGTATCAGCATCATGTGGTATCTCAGCGACTACAATGTTCTGCTACAGAATTTGAGATCACAGCTTTAATTTCCAGCACTGATGACCTCACTTGGGTAAGCAACAAAAAAACAAAGCTTTGTGCTATATGTAGGTACACAATTGGCAAATTTAGCCTTAAGGCATTGGCTATACCATCTTTTGTACCCGAGGTGTTGTTTTGGGGCATCGAAGAGCTTCAAAGCCGTTTTTTTTTTAACTTTTATTTGTAGTTGCCGTAATGCTGAAACTAAATAAAATATGTACCATGTAATTAATACCAATGTCATCTGTTATGACCAATTTAGGCTTGGCTTTAAAACTACCTTGTGAAGTCGTAAGAAACTAGTACCTGACCGCAATGGAGCCATAAGGTGATGGGCAATAAAGCTTTGGTGACAAGTGGGCTCTTTCTGAATTCGGGCCCTATGTGCAGGAAAAAATGAGACTGTGTGGCTGCTGTGGTTTAAGGTAGGGTAGGGTATTCTTCAAGAAGACTTGCAAAGGAAAAAAAAGAGCATTCCTTGCTATGGTAATTCAAAAGCCACTGGCTTAAGCAGCCAGAACCACCTTGAGAAGCTCAACAACAGAGCGAAGGGGGTGGGGAGCAATAGTCCCGGTCGGATGCCAGTTGTGTTGTATGGGCCCTGAAAACTTGTCTGTCGCATCTACAAAACTTGCATTACTCGTTGAACTTTGCAGAGTGTCCCTTATCCACATCACACTAGTGGCAATTTTAGGAGGTGCTGCCAACTTGATTGAGCAGTATTGCTAACTTTAACACCAAATAAAATATGTTAGCAGAAACAATTGCTACTAATAATCAGTCGGATGTGACCAAGTATGCAGGGGAAAGGACTAATATCTCAAGTTTGTAATTGTCTTGTTTGGAGCCCTTTATGCTACATCAGTTAGAGTACACCGTAATTTAAAGGACATGGCACTTTACGAGCCTGTCTTGTCATCCATTCATATATCTCAAAGGTCAACATTTTGCAGAAGTCTGCCTGGTTGGTATAGGAATGAGGCAATTAGAAAACTCCAACCGAAAATTGTACTAAACCCGACGTTTCGAAGCCATACCGGCTTCTTTCTCAGGGGTGAGAAAACCGGAGATGTGCGGCGTCTATATACGCTTGCTCACCTTGCGTGAGAGGTTCCCCACAATCCATCTCTAAGCCTGGCAGGAGAGGGAGGGCAACGTCCCAGTGGAGCGGTTGATGTTCTCCGCTGTCTGCTGAATGTGCCAGGATTTGAGGAGGAGTCGCTGGCATGTGTACCTTTCTTTTTCCAGAATAACTGCGTCGTTTGGGTGGATGTGGGGGCCAAACCGCTCGCAGTGTTCTGCTACTGTACTCTGTTGGCTGTTCAGTTGACGGAGGTCGATTTTGTGCTGTCGTGTCCTTTCATGGAAGTTCTTTGTTTACCCAATATAGGAAGCGAAGCAGACGACACCTTGTATCCGGTACACGGCGCCTTGATATTTCTCTGCAGGCGCGTGATATTTGGGGCAAGGGATGAAGCTGCCGATAATGGTAAATGGCTTGTGTGTGACGTTGACCCCTGCCCGTTTCAGTATGCGGGCTATTGTTTCACTAGCGCCGGTGACATATGGCACTGACATGCGTTGTCGTTGCAGTGACAGAGGTGCTGCGTTTTCACTCTTGCGCAGGGCTTTGCGAACAACGCTTTTGTGTAGCCGTTGCGCCGAGGTCACTGATGATTCTATCTTTTTCCTCCTTTTGCCATTGTGGTGATGAGCAAATTTTTTCGGCACTCCGAAAAAGGCTTCGCACCACAGAAAGCTTGTGGCATGTGAGGTGGTTTGTGCTGAAATAGAGGTAGCATCCTGCTTGAGTGGGTTTCCTGAACACTGAAAAGGACAGGTTCTGTTGATGCCTTCTCACAGTAAAGGGGAGAGCCGAATGGTTCTCTTTTTTACTTTGAACTGTATGTCAGGCTCAACAGAGTTCAGGCATGTGAGCAAGTTGTCGACCTCGCCAGGCTTCACCACACAAAAGCAATCATCGACGTAGCGCACAAACATCTTAGGTTTGGGGTCCAACACAAAAAGCGCCTGCTTCTCAATGTCCACCATTACAAGCACTGCCACTGTGGCCAATATTTCTGCCCCTATGACGGTCCCGCTGGTCGGCTTGAAGAAGGCGCTGTTAAAAGAGAAATAGGTTCTGCAGGGGCAGAATTGCAACAGCTGGTGTATCTCATCAACCGAAAGCGGTATTCTGTTGTTCAGGGTGGAGTCGCTGTCGAGAGCCCAGCGCATCACAGAAAGTGCGAGGGGAACGGTTACACTAGTCAAGAGAAACCACATCAAAGGACACTATGCAGTCGGTTTCATCCAGATTTACGTTGGATGCGATTTCCACAAAATTTCCCGAGTGCCGGATGTAGGTTTCTGTTTTGTTAGTCAGGGGAACTACTATCTTGTGAAAATAGGTTGACAAGGCCTGTAGGAGGAACATGAGAAATCGACAATAGGACGAAGTGGAATTTCGGTCTTAAGAACTTTCGGGAGGCCGTAGAAGCTTGGGGCGGAGCCGTTTTTGCATATCAACTTTAGGTAAAAGGCTTTGGATTTTGGATACTGCTTGAAGATTTCGGATAAGAGTTTGTTTGACCTATTTTAGGTTTGTGGGGTTGGATCCATCTTAATCTTGGTGTATGCCCAGTAGCTCTCCTGCTTTCTTCTCATAGTCTGCGCGATACATGACGACCATGCTGTTTCCGGCTGCGAGGATTACGATGTTCCTGTCGTTCTTCAAATCTCTGATAGATTGATTGATTTGTGGGGTTTAACGTCCCAAAACCACCCTATGATTATGAGAGACGCCGTAGTGGAGGGCTCCGGAAATTTCGACCACCTGGGGTTCTTTAACGTGCACCCAAATCTGAGCACACGGGCCTCGACATTTCCGCCTCAAATCTCTGATAGCCCTAATTTCGTCGTTAAGGAGGTTGTTGCCTTGACGAGCTGGTGTGTTTGAAATAATTCATACTACCTTAAGCCTTGCCTCCAGACGGGCGCAGATTTCAATGTTTTGTATCCCGTCCTCGACTGCTGCGACTATTTTGGAGATAGTGGGAGTGGTTGAGATGTTGAAACCATTTACCTTTTGTAGTACAGCTGATTCTGGAGTGAGAGATCACGGGATGAGAGGTTGGTCACAAATGTGTTTGGGGGTGTCATCGCCGCTTTTTGGTGGTGAACTATGTGGTGGAGCTTCCTGTCTTGGTTTACCTTGTGTTTTCTGACCTCGGTGGCCGCTGCTTTCATGGCGAAATCCTCCAGTGATGGCATTATGTTGGGGATGCGATGCTCCAGCTGATGTCGGACGAGGAAAAGGTCCAATTCTTTTTTTTTGATGGTCGCATTGCACTCATGTATGCGTGCGGCGAGC
This sequence comes from Rhipicephalus microplus, assembly GCF_043290135.1. Taxonomy (NCBI): domain Eukaryota; kingdom Metazoa; phylum Arthropoda; class Arachnida; order Ixodida; family Ixodidae; genus Rhipicephalus; species Rhipicephalus microplus. Next base: position 42,526,257 of record NC_134710.1, on the reverse strand, counting down.
AGGCGTTGTTCAGTTTTTATGATGATCTGGATGCCTTCTGACAAAGGAACTGAGCGTTTCAGACGTAGGCTGTGTTCTTGTGTGAAGTTTACTAACCTTCCTAACAAAATTCTACTCATGCTATGGAAACCTTACGTGTTTATTGCAAACATTGATGACATCGATGGTTTGATAAACCTATCAGTGGGAACTCTATGAATGGAAATCACCAAGTGCCCATGCTGCACACTTTCTCTGGTTTCACAGTAGTGGAGCAGCATTTAGCGCAGGATTTAAAAGTGCACTAATCGATACACAAGGGCAACATTTTTGTATTGACTTGTCATTGATGTGAATAACTATTGACTATGAATAAGCGATTGAGATACTAACATTTATGCATGGATTTTTGAATGCAGTTTATATGGAAAAGTTGCAGGATCTGACAGTTGTGTGGAATATGGCATGGAATATTCATTTTTTTTAATTCCAGAAAATGTGTGTAATTTAAGATATAATTGAAATTGAAGGTCCTGATCCAGGTGATATCGAAAATGAGCACTCTTGGTGCACAAAATATTCCACTGCTATATTATGTCAGACCAGAACTTCTGACAAACAGAAAAAAGGCGCATGACAACAGAACATGGACCTGAAAAGTGCAAACTTCTCAAATATCCAAGTGGAGTGCTTATAATTGCATGGGATGTTTGAGAAGCAACGAATGGCTGCCTTCTTGTTGTGAACAGTGCAGTTCTCTTGGGCATTGCATGAAGTGATCAGATAAGCATAAAACATCACATGCAATGGACAAGCAATGCACTTGCGTATTTGAGATGACTTAAAATTTGAACATGAAGTATCCGTCTGATGCAACATGGCGACAGAATTTTCTGTGTCTGATGCACTCATTAGCGGTATTGCATGGATCAGGGCCTTGAGTTTTAATGATTATATGTGAAATGACCTGTTTTTTTGGGGGGGGATTTCTATACTTGCTCTTCAGCATGTTTAACAGGGTGCGTACAGGTTCTGGAAATCCTTGAAAACTTCTGAATTTGAAAAATGCATTTTCAAGGCCCTTGAAAACCCTAGAATATTTTTCTCATCCTTGAAAATGCCTAGTAAATTTCTTGAGCAGTGCCCTCTCATATCCATGCATTTGTATTCATAGTGTAAAAATAACCAGATGAAGACACAGAAGGAAAACATGCCCACAATATACAGGACAAATATGAATGCAAGTGAATCAAACCAACTAGCCTGCATCACTGCTTTGACTGCTCCACTGTCATATCGATAGTGCGACATCCTAAACATGGTAGATTGTTGTGTAAATCTGTAGCTGCACTTTTCAGAAGCAGTAATGTGACGCAGGCGCACATAGTTCCGTTTTGCAGAAGGGCATGTTAAAAAAAGAAAAGAGAAAAGCCGGTTTTTGGGGCGAGGGCAAAGCAGTGAATGCAATACCTGGAATGTTACTCGAAGAATGGCAAGCTACTCGATACATGCATTGCGCCACTTAAGCACGAATGATGATTGAAAATAACATGCACACGACGAGCGCTTGCGAACAACTGTCGCTGTTCGACTCTTGCAGCGTGCTGCTTAAAAACAAAGAAGGATGCTTGAAAAAAAGTCGCAGGCATGCACAGAATGATTGTAAACAAACAACTGTCACAGTTGTTACTTTGTGTTTGAGTAGCGCACTCCAAGGGTCAACTACGCATCATCCAGTGATCCTAAATTTTTTGTTCTTAAAAACTGTGGCGCATGGAGCATGCCATCTGAGGTCGAGGGCCGACTGGTTTCTTTCCGGCCGTCCCAATCGCATGGACAGCTTAATTTCATAGGAGGGCATGCCTGACTTTTCCGCACCACTCGCCACAGAGGTATAGCCGATGCCTATACAAGCACTGGGGATGCTGCCGCGGTTTAGGTGCACCTTCTCACTTCTGTATGGTTTCGAGCTACTGTATGATGTTTCACTAACGTGGAAATAACATGTCACTGTGTGCAGTCGCAAGGATCATGTTAGAAACAACACAAAAACATAATGTGCATTTGACAAGCTGTATGCATAGCGGTGACATCAAAATGTCCTCTCAGTTGCGCATCTACAGTCATTTTGTACGAGTTCGCAGTACCGCACCTGCGAAACATAACCGCTGAAATGCTTTGCAACGGGCATCAGCCCGTTGCAAAGAAATAAGGTTTAGCGCAAGTTGAAGAGGTGCGCTAAATAAACTGACAAAACTTGTCACTGGGGATCAGGCATGCTTTCTTCTTGCAATGTTGCTGCTGCCAGGCCTGAAATAGCCATGCAGACCTGCGGCGAAGGTGAAATCTGTGCTCGCATAGCTTTCCGGCCTCTCTAGCAGAATGCTTCCCACTCTCCCAATCGCTTCCTACATTGTCCTCGTAAAGTACACTTAAAAAAAAAAAAAAAAACAACCTCACAGAACTTATATTGGAGAAATCTCAACTGCTGTTTTAAGAGTTCATTGTGTGTTGCTTCTTTTTACTGTTTAGGACTTGCTGTATGATCCAGGCTACTCATCATCATTATTATCAAAATATACATTTAGTTGCCTCTATATAAGTGAAGTAAGCCTGTACTGTACGTTATGAAGAACATATTTGAGGAACTTCAAGCCTATGCTGGAAAAGTTTCAATCGCTTTTCCTATATAACTGAAATAACACTGTACTGTACGTTATGAATATATTCGAGGAACTTCAAGCCTATGCTGGAAAAATTTCTACTACTTTTCCGAGCTTTAATTGTTTGTTCTGATTTTGACAAGTTATTAAGACTAGATTTTTTTGTTATAATTGTGATATTCATTTATTTATTGTAAGTGCAATGAAATGAGTTATTTCTAAAAAATTTTTCGAGGAAAAAAATTGCAACTTCGCATGCAGTTTTGAGTCCTTGAAAAACCTGCGGCAGGTCTTGAATGGTCCCTAAATATCCATGAATTGTCCTGAAGTTAATAATTTAAAAATCTAATAAAAAGTTTCTATTAATTGCTTACTTGAATTTTTAGGTGTGGTAAAGTATTTTTTATTTTAGCTTTGACCTAGATTTTGTGAGTCAAGACCGCAGACACCGGACTGTCAGCATTTTTATTTAAAAAAATATTGCTACATGTATATTGCCAATCTCTGGGACAATGCACGTGTGTGCCCTATGAGGAGGATGAAGGCGTGTCGCTGCTCACGCTCGGAGCTCATGTGGTCAGTGCTGTAACTGCTGGTTTAAATATATATTATCTACAACCTCGTTGAACAGACTTCTCATTGTTAAAGGGGCAGTGCCATCAAATTTTGAGGCTAAAACAAGCCTCTTCTGGGTTTTCTCTGTGTTAGGATGCTCCACACCTATGGTGTGGTGACGTTAACGAGTTTCACTGGTGATGTCACACATGTCAGCGGCGCGGGAGTGGCAGGGACTGGAAAGGAGAAGCTATCGTTTTTTCGAAATTGTGGCGCACCCGTACCTGTAGCGCTGTGGTGTGTGGCATCGTTGATCGTGACGGCATTCCGCACACTATGCGCTTGTTTACTTGAAATGTTTGAGAAATTATCGGAGAGGGTTTAGGGGCCCTTTAATTATCTCTGAAAAGTTACCTGTCACCTTTGAATTCCGCATCCTGTTTTAGGTTTAGTTGCCACTGGTGGGCAAACTCACTTGTGAGTCTACTCAACCGACTCACTCGGACTCTGGTTGAATCGTGTATCTGAGCAAGTCCAGGTGTGTAAAGCTTTAGTGAGTTTAAGTACGGATGAGTCCAGTCGAGAAAAATTTTATTGAGTGATTCCGAGTGAGGAAAATTATGGTGAATCTGAATTCGAGTGAACCCTAGGTGCAAATAATATTTCTTGAGTGAGTATGAGAGAGCTCGGAAGTTTTTATGCTGACCTATAGTGATGAGCATTGTGCCGGCTTGTGCATTTATACTGGCATCTACTCACACATACTTCAGTGCACGAGTGTTAACACGCCATCTCAATATTTATTGAAGTGGCATGAGTTGAGGGTGGGGTAGGAGTGCCTCGACATCCCAACCATAAACTATTTCATGGCCAGCTCTTGATAAAAATATCTTGTGAGTCACCTTTGTCAATAAAACTGTCCTTACCAGATTGCAACTACTATTTGAACGTGCGAGGCCAAAACATGCCAAGTAGAGCACCAGTTATGCGAGATTTTACTGTTACGGAACATTCACATGGCGTATAAAAAAGCTAACCGTACGTTAGCAAACTTATGATTTGACTAAATCAGGCTCGAAGTGTGCCGTAAGTCTTAGTTTGAGTGAGTCGGAGTAAGTAGCATTACAGTGAGTTTGAGTCCAGAGAAGCCCGGTTAGAAAGAATTTTGGTGAACGCGAGTCCACTTGATGACAGTTTGAGAGAGGTTGAGTCTCAGTAAGCCATAATGGCAAGATGTATTTCACGAGCGAGGTCTACATTTTTTGCCTACCTGTGGTAGCAACGACGCTGCAATGTAGTGATCTGCATATTGGAACTCTTATAATGTTCACTATGCAGAGTACGTTAATCACTTTAGTAGTAGTCTAAAGGACCTGTGCCACCATCTCAGTGGGCCCCTACACAATTGTGAAAACCTTTACAGAGTCCTAAACATATACAGTCAGAAGTGCGCACAGCTGGGTGACTTGGTGTGGTAACTTTATTTTAAACAGTGCCATGGCCACATACAGACGAAACAACTGGGCAGATTTGCTGGTGTTGTTTAATAATATAGAGGGAAATTGTGATGTAATAAATGCATAAATTGAGTAGGAAATTTTGTTATATTGTGAATTCTGTGTAATAAAGATTCCTATGTTGGAAGTAAGGCATGTTGTTGGGCTAGTTCATGGATTCAAAAGTTTTAATTAGGGCTGTTCGATAGTAACATTTTGGGTGCGAAGTGAATTGGAATATTTAAATGTGGGTATATAAATTGATTAGAATATTTTTTGAATAGTTGTCAAATTGTTTAATATTTTTTTAATACTTCAAAGTGAAATTACTGAAATATAGTTGCAGAGAATCCCTAAGCACACTCTTATGAAACAGCTTGGCAAAGTGCTGCAGGGATGGTGTTCCCTAGTTGTTTTATCAAGGATGAGGCAATGCAGAGATCAAATGGTATTTATTTACATGATTTGGTGCTACCAGTTTAGTGTCACAACAGTTTACACGTTAAAAAAAAAGTGCTATTTCCCCCACCTCTTCCCTCTTGTACTTCTTTGGAGGCCCAACTGATTTGACCGGAAAAAGTGTGCTCCTTTTGAATTCGGAGTTTCTGATCTGCCCTGTAGAAGTCAATGTATGAAAACATGAAATTTCGAATGTTGAAAATCTTCATCTAATTTTTTCAAACTTTCTGGTCCGAAACTGCATCAATCAAAGCTGCTACCTCTGCCGGGTGGGTTTGAACCAGCGCTTTCCAAAAAGAACCCATTTACGATCGTCACGGAGCCCTGAAGAAAGCTTTGGCGCAATACTAGAGTGTGATGCAGTGAAGCATATAAAAAAATTGAAGGGGTCACTGTAACGGCGCATTGCATCACCATGTTGAGACGCTGCAATGTGAGAATGTGATAGGGTGAAGCAGTTCAAAATCTTAAGGGGCCACTGTTAATCAGACGTTGACTGTATTTGTCTTCAGGAAATTTGAGCCCGCAGGGGCGTCTGCATAAGCAGGCGTTTGGTGTGTAGCGACACCACGGACCCGAGCTAATGGGGGAGTTGTGACTCCCTCCCACGCCTAGCCGTGCGTGGCTTTGTCGTGTCCGGGGAAAAGGGGATCCTGGGGGTTGAGCCGACGCTGGGTGATTGGACGTTTAAGGCCCCCCGGCAGAGGCAACACACCACTTTGGCCCCGGCTTCACGTAGACGGCACCCCTGGGCTGACCCACCCAGGGGATATCAGCAGTCGCCTTTTCCTTCCTATCTCTTTCTCCCTACATCTTCGTCTTCATCTCTTACTATTTATCTGTCCTGTCTTCTACTCTCTTCCGTTTACTTCCAAACTTCCTGGCGGCTAGGGTTAACCCTGTGCAAATAGCCTACCTTGGTCTAGGCGCATTGGGTTATAGTGGCGTTGTACGGCTGGCGTCTGCAGGTTTCAGCATCCGCAAACTTGTGGCGTCCCCTCGTTGGGCTCCGTGGTGGGTGGCCGCCAATGCTGCTGAACAAAAATAAGACAGGCATGCATAGAGCATTCCCCCTACTGTCTGATCGTACCGGCTTAAAGCGGGTACGCACCGATGATATAAATTTTTTCAACCAGCCAAAAGAAACATATCCTCACTTTCATGTTATCCACTGTGAAAAAACTGAAAAGCAAGCCAGGACCGTCTCACCTTTCCTAGTTTCTAGATGTCTTACCGAAACTCTTGGCACAGGATACAAGGTAACCAAAATGGCTAGTGGAGACCTTCTCCTCGGAATCTGTGACAAAGAACATTTTGAAAAGCTAGACCGTCTTTCAGATTTCGGTGGCATACCAATAACCATAACACCACATAGATCAATGAACACAACTCGCGGAGTGGTATCTGACATGGACTTACTTGACTTGACTGAGACTGAACTTTTGGAGGGGTGGAAGAGCCAAAATGTCACTAATGTACAGAGAATCATCATCAGAAGAGATAATAAGGAAACACCGACAAAACACTTAATACTCACGTTTGCATCCAGTAAACTACCGGAATCTATTCAAACAGGGTACATGAAGACATCTATCAGGCCGTACATACCAAACCCTCGTCGTTGCTTCCAATGCCAGAGGTATGGCCATGGCTCTAAAACCTGTCGTGGTCGCCAGACTTGTGCACAATGTGGAGTCCTAGGCCACGTGTCTGAGAACTGCAAACAACCGCCACACTGTGTAAACTGCGAAGAAAACCATGCCGCATATTCACGCTCCTGCACATACTAGAAAAAAGAAAAAGAAATAATTACGTTGAAGGTGAAGGAGAACATTACATTTAAGGAAGCACGGCGAAGAGTCGCTCCATTTTATGGACCTACATACGCTGATGCGGCGCGTCAGGGGGCACCAGCCCTCGCCACTCCTTCGGCCCGCGCATACCGAGCCGGTGGTTGTGGCACCTGCCCCCAAGGCGGCTCTAGCCCAGGCTACACCGCCTACCCCCAAACAGAGACCAAAGACTCCAGAGTCCTCGGGTCTCAAGGCCTCACCTCACCAGGCGAGGCTCGAAATTCGAACTAACAGCCCGCACGTGCGGGCATCCAGTGCCTCTGAGGAGGCAATGGATGTGTCGGTAACCTTGGTGCCGAACGAGCGGCGTGGCTCCTTGGAGCGCGCCAAGAAAACAAAAAAGCAGATAACAGGGCCTGGTGACGGCCCTGTTAAGTGAACTCAAACTCCCTGTCTAAACAGTTACTCGCTTTTCGTACACACAGCACCATTTTACATTCATCATGAACACTCAAATTATACAATAAAACATCAGGGGCCTTCTCAGAAACCTTGACGACATCCAAGAACTCTTACACAAACACTCACCAAAAGTGCTGTGTGTACAAGAAACACCTTAATTCAAAACACACAAATTTTCTTCGTAAATACGTTATTTTCCGAAAGAACCGTGTTGATGCCATGACATCATCCGGAGGTGTTGCCATCATAGTGAATCAAGGAATTGCATGCACACACTTACAACTCCAAACATCCCTTGAGGCAGTGGATGTTCGAGCAGTTCTTTTTGATAAACTGATCACCATCTGCACTATTTACATTCCTCCTAGCTATCAGCTGCAAAAACGTGATTTACACTCTCTAATTGATGAACTTCCGGAGCCTTATGTTCTCCTTGGAGACTTTAATGCACATAGCAGGCTATGGGGTGACTCTCGGTATGACGCGCGAGGTCGACTGATCGAACAGTTCCTTTTCTCGTCGAGCGCGTGTCTCCTAAATCGAAAAGAACCGACTTATTATAATCTCGCTAGTAACACCTATTCTCCATAGACCTAAGCATAGTATCTCCATCTCTTGTGCCTCTACTCCAGTAGATAGTCGTCAGTAATCTGTACGGAAGTGACCACTTCCCCGTAGTTTTGAGCACAACTACAGTAACTGAGTGCCCACCACGTGTTCCCAAGTGGCTCATAAATAGAGCCGACTGGGAACAGTTTTATACCATCGCTCGTCTAGGTTGGAATGACATAGGTACTTTGAACATTGATGTTGCTGTCAACTACTTCACAGCGTTTTTGAGTGATGGTGCAACAAAATGCATCCCACAAACAAATGGACACCCTGGAAAACGGCGTGTGCCATGGTGAAATTCTGAATGCCGAAACGCGCGCAAACAGCAAAACAGAGCTTGGAGGCTGCTTCGGAACTCACCGACAGCCGAAAATCTTGACACCTTCAAGAAAATAAAGTCTCAAGGCAGGAGAATGCGTCGGCAGGCCAGAAGAGAAAGCTGGCAGAAGTTTTTGTTAGGGATCAATTCACACACACAGGAGGCTAAAGTCTGGAACATGGTCTGTAGGATAGCAGGAAAACAAGTACACACACTTCCACTCGTAAACACTCAGGGTGATACCTTGGAAGATCAGGCAAACTTCCTCGGTGCACACTTCGAACAGGTGTCCAGCTCATCCCACTATACTGACACTTTCCAAAAATACAGAACAAGAATAGAAAAGCAGAAACTCGAACACAAATGCACTAGGTACGAGGCATATAACCAAGCTTTCAGTCTAGCTGAGCTGCGAACGTCTCTAAACTCCTGCAGTACTTCTGCCCCAGGTTCTAAAAACCTACCAATCGAAACACTAAAAACCTTACTTTGTTTGTACAATGCTATCTGGTTTTCTGGCACTATCCCTACCTCCTGGAAAGAGGCTATTATTATTCCCATTTTGAAAGAGGGCAAGGACCCTTCTTTACCTTCGAGTTATAGGCCTATTGCACTTACAAGCTGCTTGTGCAAAGTCTTCGAAAAAATGATAAACTGCCGACTTGTACATATCCTTAAAGCAAACAATTTGCTCGACCCATTTCAGTGCGGGTTTCGAGAAAGTAGATCCACCACAGACCACCTTGTTCGTATCGAGGCACAGATCAGGGACACCTTCGTCCACAAACAATATTTTCTCTCTGTATTCCTCGATATCGAAAAGGCTTATGATACAACATGGCGTTTTGGAATTCTAAGAGACCTGTCCCACCTTGGCGTGCGCGGAAAAATGTTTCACATAATCGAAAATTACCTGTCAAACCGGACATTCCGTGTCCGAGTGGGCACGGTTCTTTCCCAATTATTTGTCCAGGAAACAGGCGTGCCACAAGGTGGTGTACTTAGCTGCACACTTTTTCTCATCAAAATGAATTCCTTGCGCTTGTCCATTCCTCGCAATATGTTTTATTGTACATATGTCGATGACGTCCAGCTTGGCTTTAGATCTTGCAATCTGGCAATGTGTGAGCGGCAGGTTCAGTTAGGTTTAAACAAGGTCTCCAAATGGGCAGAGGAAAACGGATTCCGACTGAACCCACAAAAAAGCACGTGTGTCTTGTTCTCCCGAGAGAGAGGCATGCACTCAGAACCCGACATTGAACTGAACGGTCAATGTCTGGGTGTTAATACGGAGCATAAATTCTTAGGATTAATCTTGGACAACAAGTTGACCTTCGTACCGCACATCAAGTATCTAAAAACAAAATGTTTAAAAGCCATGAATGTTTAAAAGTGTTGTCACGTACTAGGTGGGGTAGTGACAGGCAATGTCTCATGAATCTATATAGAAGCCTCATTTGCACCCGCTTAGATTATGGGGCCGTTGTTTATCAGTCTGCGACTGAAAGTGCTTTGAAGATGCTGGACCCCGTGCACCATTTGGGCATCCGCCTTTCTACGGGTGCTTTTCGCACCAGCCCCGTAGAAAGCCTTTATGTTGAGTCAAATGAGTGGTCGCTTCATCTGCAGAGAACTTGCATGTCCTTTGTTTATTTCCTTAAGGTGAAAGCAGACAAGAAGCACCCCTCATACTCTACTATTAATGATTTGTCGAGCTCTATTCTGTTTCAAAACAGGCCTTCGATGAGGCAGCCCTTCTCAGTTCGCCTGAAGAGTCTAGCTGAGGAAACTGGGGTCTCACTTGAACACAGTTTAATGGCTCCTGTAGCATACCTGCCACCGTGGCAATGGCAGGCTATAGACTGCGATGTGTCTTTTCTAGAAGTTACAAAACATGTGCCTATTGCCCATATCCGAACATACTTCCTGGAACTTCAACACAAATACACACGTCCTGAGTTCTTTACAGATGCCTCCAAGTCTAACTCCTCTGTCTCCTACGCTGCTGTCGGCCCATCCTTTTCGGATGCTGGCCCTCTACATCCAGGCATCTTCACAGCGGAAGCTTATGCGATACTTGTGGCGGCTAAACACATCAAGCAATTACAAATACAAAAAGCAGTAATTTATTCGGACTCCCTCATTGTGGTAACGGCTCTGCACACTCTTAAAAAACAAAAAAACCCAGTCCTTGTCTCACTTTACTCCATTTTGTGCACACTCTACACACTCAAACAACATGTTGTAGTGTGCTGGGTGCCAGGGCACCGTGAGATTCAAGGCAACGTGAGGGTGGATCAGCTCGCTGCATCCGTCCACAAAAGCACTGCCCCTACACCCATATCAATCCCGGCCCTTGATCTTAAGCCGTCTCTCAAACGAAACCTCAGGGTATACTGGCAGAGCAAGTGGGATACACACACACAAAACAAACTACACGTTATTAAGCCACACCTTGGTAATTGGCTGCCCGTATCGAAATAGCGTCATACAGAGGTCATAATAACGAGACTCGGGATAGGACACACATACGCGACACACACTTATCTTTTGTCTGGTGACGATCCACCATTGTGTGACAGATGTGGTGAAGCATTAACAGTCCTTCACATGTTAATCCAGTGCAAACACTTAGAAACTCTAAGAAAACAACATTTTCCATTACCCTACCGACAACATATACCTTTACACCCTGCAATGTTCGTCGGTAGGGAACCGCTTTTTAGTTATAAATCATTGTTAGCGTTTTTAAAAGAAATTCATAGTTTTCATATCATATACCCGGGCATTCCATAGCACAACCTCTCCAGAGAGGTTTTTGCTGCGGTGGCTACACAAGAAAGCACTTGCCTCACGGCCCTTGGACACAAGGGTATGAACTAGTGAGGCACTTGTGCTATTACCATACATATCCACCATCGTCTTTTATTATCACCAACTTTTGTCATCTATTCACACCACACACACCTTTCACGGCATGGTCATGATTTTATTACTTGTATGTTCTTACCCGCCTTACCGCGAGGAATTTTATGGCCCTTATACAGCCGCTTATCACAATCATTGTCCATATCTTTAGTAAGATGAACTGGCGCTCTTTGGCCATGAAATGGCCCTTGCGCCACAAAACATCAAACATCATCATCATCATCATCATCATTCAGGAAATTTGAGTAGTTTGAATAGTAAAATAATAAAATACAGTATGAATCTAACCAAATAGCAAACAATATTTGAAACTATTTGGAATTTTGAATATTTGCACCCCCCTACTTTTAATTGTACATAGACATACCTACAAACCACAGACTTCCAACTGTCTTGGTTTCGTGAAAGCAGGTGATTTATAAATTCTTCAAACTAATGAAAATGCGGGATCATGGAAAGGTCACAACGATATGAAAAACAGCGAGGACATGTGTACGTTAGGTATTGCCCATTTCAGGTGTTTCTTGCTTTTATAGGGATAAGAAAGGAAATCGACACAGCTATCTCCCCCACCCCCCTCATTTTTTTTTTATGTGACACACCTCAAGGACTTCTTCTTAGATACTTTATTAGCTTCCGCTAGTAATTCAGTCTTTTCCATATGACACAAACAGTTTGTATTTGCACAACTCTTGTAGTGCACGGTGAGATCCGTGTTCGTTCATTCCTTATTTTACTGTTGTTTTGTTATTGTTTTGTTATTTTGGAGATGCTATAAATCCTCTGTTTTAGCAATATAACATCACTTGGAAGTCTGTGCTTTCTGTCAGTGTCTATGTTCCTGTTTTCATTGTCTTCTTTACATGGTTAAAAATATACCTAATTTTTATGTTTTGACATTACAAGTCATTTATTAGAGCAGCATGCTGATATCTGGCTAAACAAACTTCATACCTGGCTTAATGTGAAGGAAATAAACTTAAATGTAAATAAAACACAGTACGTAATATTGTCGCCGACCGCCTTAGAAAGGTCAAGACACCGTGGACAGGGCCGCACATAAGGAGTGCTGGTGGTCGGCTGATGACTCCCACGGGTAAATGCACCACTAGACTTCGCATCGGGGATTCTAGCTTCGTGGCCACTTTCGTCCTGTTGCCAGACTGCTATAAAGAGTTAATTTTGGGCGTGGATTTTCTTCAAGATCATGGCGCTGTTATCAACATCCCTCAACGTATGGTGACGTTCTGCGCACATCCGTATGCCGACAACAGCAGCGAAGAGCCACGCGGCCGTTTGCGAATAGCCGACGATGTGACACTCCCACCGAGATCCTGCTGCCTTGTGTCGGTGTCCAGTGGTTGTCCTTGCTATAAAGATGTGATAGCGGAGCACATAGTCGCTCTTTTGTTCACGCAAGGCATTTCCATCGCGAGGGGCGTCCTGGCGCTTACTGGTGGACAGGCAGAAGTGCTCCTCACGAACTTCAGCAACGAGTGCCGTCAAATCCAGAAGGGTACCGCAATTGCCTACTACGACGATGTAGACCAAGCCGGAGATTGTTTTGCCTTGCAACCAGATGACGCGGCTGTCCCCGCCTCGACAACTTTGTCGGTGGACATCTGCTCTACGTTACCGCCCTGTGATAGGAAGCGCCTGCTTGAACTTATACACCAATTCGAAGACTGCTTTTCGCGTACGTCAAAGGTCCAACAAACACCATTGACCAAGCACCGCATTATTACTGAAGACAACACGCGACCGATTCGGCAGAACCCCTACCGTGTGGCTCCGAAAAAGCGCAAGGAGATTCAGAAGCAAGTACACAAGATGCTCGCGGATGACGTCATACAACCTTCGAAAAGTCCTTGGTCGTCCCCCGTGGTTTTGGTCAAGAAAAAGACGGCAGCTTGCGCTTCTGTATTGATTATCGCAAGTTGAACCAAGTCACAAAGAAAGACGTCTATCCACTGCCCCGCATAGACGATTCACTCGATCGGCTGCGTCATGCGCGCTATTTCTCTTCAATGGACCTCCGAAGCGGCTACTGGCAGATAGAAGTCGACGAGAGAGATCGTGAAAAAACGGCCTTCGCGACGCCCGACGGCCTATACGAATTTAAGGTGCTTCCTTTTGGGTTGTGCTCAGCGGCAGTCACTTTTCAGCGTCTCATGGACACTGTACTATCAGGCCTGAAGTGGCAAACATGCTTGGTCTATCTGGACGATGTTAATGTATTCTCAGCAATATTCGAGGAACATCTCAGCCGTTTATTCACCGTCCTCCAAGCCATACGTTCGGCCGGCCTTACTTCGAAACCGGAAAAATGCCATTTTGGTTTTAACGAACTCGGCTTCCTAGGCCACGTCGTCAGTCACGAGGGTGTTCGACCTGACCTGGACAAAATAGACGCCGTTGCGCAATTTCCTGCACCACGCGACAAAAAGGCCGTAAGACGCTTCTTAAGGTTGTGCGCCTATTACCGGCGATTTATCGAGGACTTTTCGTCTATTGCGGCGCCATTGACACGACTCACACGTGAGGACGTCCCCTTCTTTTGGGGTGAACAACAGCAATTGGCATTCAATGAACTACGACAACGCCTGCAAACACCTCCAGTTCTCGCACACTTCGACCAGGAAGCCCCTACAGCACTTCACACTCACGCCAGCAATGTAGGTCTGGGTGCCGTTCTGGTGCAGTGGCAAGACGGCTGTGAAAGAGTAATAGCCTACGCCAGCAGAACTCTCTCTCGCACGGAGGAGAACTACTCGACCACCGAGAAGAAGTGTCTCGCCATGGTGTGGGCGGTCATCAAATTTCGTCCATATTTGTACGGCCGTTCCTTCAAGGTTTTTAGCGATCATCACTCTGTGCTGGCTCACCAACCTTAAAGATCCATCTGGCCGTTTGGCGCGCTGGAGCCTAATTCTTCAAGAGTTCGACATGACCATCGTCTATAAATCTGGGAAGCGGCACACCGACGCCGACTGTCTCTCACGATCGCCAGTGGAGACTGTCGCTCGTGATGACAAAAACATTGACGCGGCATTCTTGGGAGTTGTCAACACGGCCACTATTGCACAGGAGCAGCGCAGTGACCCCGAGCTGTTACCACTCATTGAATATTTAGAAGGACGACGTAAGGATGTGCCGCGGTTATTTGCCAGAGGACTGCCATCTTTTTGCTTGCGAAACGATGTTTTCTATAAGAAAAACTTCTTACCAACCGGCAACCCGCACTTGCTCATCGTGCCTGCCTCTCTTCGAAAAGAAATTATGGAAGCGTGCCATGATGAAGCAATTTCTGGTCATCTAGGCTACACCCGAACATTGTGCCAACTACGATGCAAGTACTACTGGCCAAAGTTACCCGCTGCTGTTAACCATCACGTGCGAACTTGCACCGACTGCCAAAGACGCAAAGCACCTCCCAGCAAGCCAGCCGGTCTTTTACATCCAGTCGAAGCACCAGCGAAGCCGTTCACCCAGATTGGAATGGATTTCCTGGGTCCCTTTCCAACTTCCACAACAGGAAACAGATGGATAATCGTGGCCACCGATTACCTCTCCCGTTATGCGGAGACTAAAGCTATTCAGCGCGGCACAGCAGCAGAAGCCGCTCAGTTCTTCATTGAAAACATCGTCCTTCGGCATGGCGCTCCGACAGCAGTGATCACAGACAGAGGACCTGCCTTCGCCGCAGAGCTTTTGGAGTCGGTTCTCAGACTCAGCGGTACAGCTCACCGGAGAACAACTGCATACCATCCGCAGACAAACGGACTGACGGGGCGCCTCAATAGGACCCTCAGAGACATGATCAGCATGTACGTTGACACGGAACATAAAAACTGGGATAAGATATTGCCGTACGTGACCTTTGCCTATAATACCGCTCAACAAGAAACCACTGGAATGACGCCATTCAGGCTGATCTATGGTCGCGAAATCACGACAACGTTGGACCCCATGTTGCCGCATGAGTTTGACGACATCCATGTAGACGCCGAAGAGTTCACTCAGCGCGCCGAGGAAGCCAGACAGCTCGCGCGTGTGTGCATCTGTCATCGACAGCATCAAGATGCACAACGGTACAACCCCCGACACAAGTTTATAAGCTACACACCAGGCGACAAGGTCTGGGTCTCGATTCCGATACGTCGACGTGGACTGTCAGAAAAACTGCTAAGACGGTACTTTGGCCCATACAGCGTCACGCGACGCTTGAACGACGTGAACTATGAAGTTGTTCCCGACACTGACAGTGGTTCAAAGCGCCAAAAGCATTAACCCGAAGTCGTACACGTCGTGCACATGAAACCGTATTTATCCAGTTGATGCGACCACTTGATACGCCTGGTAGAGCGCCTAAGTTGCGCATCGGGACGATGCCTCTTTCGGAGGGGGGCAATATTTCGTCACAAAAATAAACCACTTTTTCATTACGTAAAATTGAATATCAACAACAATACAATAACACCCGTCAACTCTTGCCGATTCTTGGCAGTTGTTTTTAGGTTTGAGCTCAACTGGTCTCAGCACATAAATCATGTTCATGCTAAGTTATCAAGATCTCTTGGTATGTTATACAGGCTAAAATATTTATTGCCGTTGCATGTTAGAAAACAATTATATTTCGCTTTTCATTCCCACCTAACATATTGTCATCATGTCTGGGGTACGTGCAACAAGACCTATGCCGAATGTGTTTTCTCTTTACAAAAAAGAAGCTTAAAAATGATTTCATCCCATTCTCAAAATTATATCAGTTTTCTTTTGCAACAATGATTTTCTGCGAATTCAAACATGATAGTACCATGTTCTCAAACAAATATCTAAACAGAGAAGTGGCATATGACCTTTGCACTATTTCATTAACGGGATCGAGACCGAGGACTAGTTACGGTACTAAAACTATAGATTATCAGATTATTTCATTGTTGAATGCATACCCATCTTTAATTGAATTGGCCAATCAAAACTCTAGTATGTCATTTTTTAAAAAACATGTAAAGCAGCTGTTTCTGCCTCCTTGAAATATACAATTGTTTTGCACTGAACAATAAAATTATGCAGTTTTGTATATTTTTATAACTTTGTATAATTGTTAAACCCAAACAATGTAAACTTTGAATAATCTTTTTTCTAATGCATGTTTTACTGTTCATTTTTGGTTACATAAACTATGCAGTGAGCATTGTACCTAATTTTTTTCTGGTTTATTTGTACTTGTTTTTCTGGAGCATTGCACTTATTTTCTCTGATTTTGCTCCTGGCTGTCCGGCGTGCGAGTCTGGGGTGAAGGCTTCGTCAGGAGACGTACGAGTCTCCTTTTGCCTTGCCTCGTGGAGATATTTCAAGTTTTTATGTAACTATGTTCGAAATTAACTATTCTGAATTCTATTCTAAAAAGTAACATTGTAGGTTTGGCCTGTTGCACTCGCACCATGCTGGGGCTCTTGCTGTGTATCATACATGCACTCATTTGCTGTGGGAGTGTTTTTACGGGTAGGCGTCTGCATGCCCATGTTACTCCTCACTGCGCACGAGTATTTTGTTCGGTCATTGCAGCAGCGTCAATACTACTGTCAGTTTGTTGGTGACATGCACTTGAAGCAGTCACGTGCAAGAAGGGAGCACCGAACACCACTATGTTGTATTTATCTGTTGCCTAATAAAAATGTACAGTACCTGTTACAGTGGCTCTACATTTAATTCCCAGCCAAGCAAATAGTTGAGGACTGCTAACACGACAGGATTTATTTTGTTAATTGGTCGTACTTGCGCATGTGTGTGTGGTCTTCATCGTGTCTCTTCATTTTCAGTGCCTCGCGACGTAGTTACACGCACATTTATCGGGTGCTGTTGGGAAACAATAGGCATAGCATGTGTTTGAACATAGCTTCAGCTGGCATTTTAGTGACACCACGGCAATGCAGTCTGCTTGTGTTGCTAGTTGGCATTTTTTGTCGCCATTTAGAGTACTATCTATCTGTGGGGATGCACTAAAGTGGTAGTCACTGGTCAGCTGGCCATTACGTTCCGAAGTGCTTTTGTGGCATAATGCAATGTTGGCCACAAGTGCGCTGGGAAGTGTTCTAATAACTGTGCTACCACTTTTTGTTGTCACATTGTTATGCTAACACCATCCTGCCATCACTTATTGTGGTGCGAAAAGGGGGAAAAAAAGCGATAGCGAAGCTTTCTTGTTTTTATGTTGGTCACCAGGTACAATGTTGCTTAGCCACATTGTAAAACACTCTATGGTTTTCAATGTAGCTGAGATTGACAAACCTCTAAATAAAAAATTTTCATGAATCCTCAAAAGATTTCATCAAAAGGTTTGTTATTTAGAGGTTTGGCATTATATAATGTGCTACAGGTAAACACGTGTATATAGTTATTTGTTTTCTGTAAAATGCACTGCAAAATGAATCATTTGTTTTAATGACACATTGCTCCATAGTAATTAATGCCCAAAACCACGATATTGTTATGAAGGGCATTGGTAATGGAGGGCTTTCGAAAGTTTGACCACCTGGGGTTCTTAAATGTCCACCTAGATAAAAGTACATGGGCCTCTAGCTTTTCGCCTCCCATCAAAATGCATCCAGTATAACTGGAATTCAGTCCAGTGACCAGCAGGTCAGCAATAACATTAATAGCGTGCGTGTATGATTCAAGAGCTAGTCGCATTCATTGATAAGGCTTCACTTTATGTAGATACCAACTGGAGCAGAGTCTGTCTTTTTTCTTTCTCTCCCCTATAAGGACAGACAGACGTTGTTTTATGCTCACAATTAAGAATATGTGCTTTTTCCTATAATATATTGAAACTTTCAAGAGCTGGCCTATTTCTTATGTTAATCTATCAGCTATGTAGCACTGTGGTACTGTATATGTGTGGGCTTTGTCAAAATGTTACCCACTAATGTGAAGCACCATGGTTTCTTACAGTTTTGAGTTATGCAGCTTATCATTTTCATCTATATTGATAACAAATACCTATTCTGCACTTAACAAGTTCTGGAATGTATGTATGTATGTAAACAGTGCTATTTCTGGAAATTCATATGTAAGGGGCTACTGATGGTCCACTTTGATTCACTACTGTTTAGTATTGCCAAAATGCAAATTAAGGGGAGATGTGAATCAAAAATGCCCCGTCGCGGTGGTCCAGTGGCTAAGGTTTCGGCTGCTGAACCGCAGGTTGCGGGATCGAATCCCGAGTGCGGCAGCTGCATTTCCGATGGAGACAAAAGTGCTGTAAGCCTGTGTGCTCACATTTGGGTAGACGTTACAGAACCCCAGGTGGTTGAAATTTCTCGAGCCCTTCACTACGGCATCTCTCACAATCATACGGGTGGTTTTGGGACGTTAAACTACACATATCAATCATGAATCGAAAATGCAAGTTTTTTTTTTTTTTTTCAGAATTGCACACTTTTTGTTTTTTATTTGTTTTCACAAGCATAGTTTCTCTACTTTCAGACCAAAAAAAAACAAAAAAATGTGAAGATCGCAATTAAATTTGAAGTAGGTCAAAATTGCTTTCACAGATGCAAGGTGGTGGCTAAAAACTAAAAAAAAAAAGCTCATTCTCTAGAGTTTCCTGGAAATCATCATGCTGCTTGCCATTGCATTTCCCATGAGGAGTTGTCTAGTGCCACATGCTCAAAATAACCATGATTGCCGAGCTTCATGATGGAAGCAATCATCTTAAACAACATAACTTTTCCGCATAGATGAATTTTCACGCGTACCTTTAAAATGGATTTTTCTCAAGAGGAACTTTTGGGCAACTTCTTGAGTTTGGACGCCATGTTTTTGGCACTTCTGATGACCTGATCAGGATGAAATTTTCGGCACTCATTCTTTAACATGTGAAGGGTGCAAGTATCTCTTTTAGAACTTGATATTGCTTGTATGATTTTTATGAAACTAAGGTAAGCAAATAATATGGGCTGAGGGTTCTGATAATTATACACATTACATTTTTTTTTTCATTGAAATGTTTTTGATTTTTATAGTTATTTGCATTATGTGGTTAATGTGGATCAATATGGGTCATTAATGGCTCAGAACATTGAAAGTTTAGTGGCATAAAAGGCTTGTCCAAAGGAACTATACACATTGACATGACATGAAATGAAATCTATGAAACTTGCTATAAGACTAATTACATATTTGAAATCAGCATAAACACTTATATATACAGCAAAAATTTCATTGCCCTAGGCTAGAGATTTACACACTTTTTTTTCTCAAGTTGCATCTCCCCTCAATGGAAACCTGTTTACCTCAATTTTATAGTGTCAGTTTTCAATATGTACCTATAGGACATTGCTCAGATGCCTTACAATGTGTGTTCATGAACTCTTGTTTTTCTAATTCTAGGCCCAAGAAGCAATCGCAACACACAAGATTAGTGGTATAGCAGGGACTCGGAACAGACTGGCCAGACCAGATGGCATTGCACTTGGTAGGTGCTTAGTGTCATTATAGATCTGTGAGATATCTGTGCTCTTCAGACGTATAGTGTATATAAATTGTTATGCTCTAGTGCTTCTAGAAAGAAAAAAATGTGAGAAAACTGTCAATCATAATTGTGGAGCACTGTAGAGGGATACCTTACAATACTGCATCTAACACATTGACAGGCAGAAGTCTAAGCAGAGCCACCTTTGTCATTGCTTTACTATGCGTCAGCTAAAGGCTTTAATGTACGTTTTATGCATAAGTCATTTCTAAACACTCTTCCTTCCTTCTATTACAATATTAAATATTTGTGCTGTTGCGACGTCCTTTAAGTCGATAGATATTACATATAATTAATACAGGCGGGAGGCCTGCAGTCGGTGTGGCGGGTAATTTTCCACTGCCAATTCTGCAGGTTGGGCGGACATGGACAGTGATTCGGAGAACCTACCAGAGATGTTGGAGGACCCTTTCGCACCTGAACCATTTGTGGGAGCTGGGGACAGCTTGGACATTGACAACAATGTGTAAGTGCATGAGTATTACTGCTTCCTGTTATATGCATACATATGTGGGCTGATGTCATGAGCCATCGCTGTAGGTCGAGGAGAGGCAGGGAGGGATGAGTTCGTGCCTGTGCCCTTTCAAAATTGTGTGCACACCCACACTTGCACGCACGTACACGTGCGTTGAGAGAGAGACGGTTGAAGCTCTGATTTGATAAAGGGATGATCACACACAAATTCTGTTAAATCTGGAAGTTTGTAAAATAAAAAAAATTAACAGATAAAATGTGCAAGTGCATGAGTATCACCACCACTACCTGTTATATACATACACGTGTGGGCTAATGTTGTGAGCCATTGGTGTAGCCAGAGGGGAGGGGGAGAGGGGTTCGTGCCTTTGCTTTTTCAAAGTTGCGTGTGTGTGTGCATGTGTGCGCACGTGTATGTGTGTGTGTGTGTGTGTGTGTGTGTGTGTGTGTGTGTGTGTGTGTGTGTGTGTGTGTGTGTGTGTGTGTGTGTGTGTGGGCATGCACACACACACACACATACACAGTTGAAATTTGGACTTGATAAAGGGACGGCCACACATAAACTTAGTTAAACCTGGAAGTCATTAAAATAAAAAAATTGATTTTTCGGGCTATCAAAGTTTAAAATGGTAACGTTGTGACATCCAAAAGCCACCACAGCATTATATTTGCCGCTGATTGGTATCAGTATGCATGAAAAGTATACCAAGGTGGTCAGGACACGAAGGCTCCTGCAAACAGGCCAAGTAGACGGTGATATCCAGCTATAACAGGCTGCTGATACGCAGTGACTGGGAGAACAAATGCAGGGATTGCATGAGAAGGAAAAAAAAAAAACAAGGAGTCAGTCACGTTATGAAATAATGTAAACAGCCACCATAGTGTTTGTGTGATACATTTTCAGGGGCAATAAACCACTGCTGCCCCTGGTGCCATCTAGTATGTAAAGAGCCCTACCTACTGTCAAGATTGTTGTTCCATGCTTAGGTGCAGCATGCACGTCCGTCAAAACAAAGCTAGGATTGTGACTAGGGCGACCAAGTATTTTAATGTGGTAGCGTTTAGAGTGCAAACTCCAAGGAAAACTTGTCTACAAGAAAATTAGAAAGAAATCGATTTCCGAACCCAACTATGCTTTAACATCAATTTATACACCAAACAAAAGCAGTGAAAAACTTTATATTGCCACACATGCTCTTTTCTTTCTGTGTTTTATGTTGCCGGCCCTTGCACGTGTAGAAACTGCCTTGTCAAATTGCACCAGAATGTGTGGGAGCATTTCAGATTATCTTAGGATCATTCGTTAGCTTGAATGCACAAACGTGAACTGCTGAGTTCATTCTCGAACAAATGCGGCTACCAGTGATAACTCTAAAATGTTCAACTCCGCATGTATAAATGCCGACGCGCTTTGCCATGGATCAATTTTTTGACGACTGACGCTGCATACGCCTATGTCAGTGTACAGCGTGCATTGCTTGCTTCATTTGTAGTTTCCATTTCACGGCCACGAGTTTGGCCAAATAAAGAGTTTCATCTTGGACAGGCTGACTACTGCCTTCATCCACATCCTGACCGCGTGACAATATATAGAACATTGGGCAGCAGGAAACACCTCAAAAAGTTGGCCTTTCTGCACAAACTTCTGGATTTTCCTCAAGGAAGAGGCCTTTGATGGATGCAGCTGGAAGGCTAGTGGGGCTAGGAGTATAGTGCACCAAGCTAGTTGAATCTAGTACCATTTGCCATCACATCCTTTTCACTCCTATGATTTCTTACCTTTGTGCTGGTGGCCCATCGTGCAAACTCTCTATTCGCTTCTCAAGTCATCTATTAACGTGATGGATGCTATGAAACAGAAGAGCGTGATGTTTCTGCAAAGCAACGAAAATCAATATAGTTGAGTTTGTGGTAAGGAAGCTTTACATCGCTGCAGTGTACAGCATCACACGAAGCACACTGTGTACAGTATTGAACGACGCAGGCATATGGGTAAAGACAGACTATATGCTTCCATCCCCCATTGCGTATGCACCGTTGCATATGAAGATTCTGGCGTGCTGTTTACACCTGTACCGTAATTTCGTGCATGTAACTCGCCCTTCTATATAACCCCGCGTCTACAACTACAAATTGCAGAAAAATACAAATAAAAAATATGTACACTCAAACCTAATTATCACAAAGTTGCATCTTATACAAAAATAAGTTCGTTATATTCAAAAATGTGTTAAAAAAGTATATTCTAACACTATAGTTATTGCAAGACTATTCCTCATTTAATTCGTTATAGCCAATATTTTGTTACATCCGGGTGTGTTATATTAAGGTTTGAGTGTATGTAAAGGCAGTGCACTTAAATCAACTTGCCCTCCTAAATTAAGGCAGCAAATGCAATAAGTGAACTGAAAGTTATTTATCAAATTATCAGATATATCAAACTGATTCCCACCTTTTTTTTCGAATTTGATTTATGGGGGCTCAATTGTATGTATATGCACATTCATAATGGTGATAGCCCATGTGTAACTGAGTAATAACATCGGAATAACCAAGAATATGTAAAGCCGGTAGGGGATGTGCCAGTAAGTTGACTCCTACCAACCAGATTCGTGTCTCCAAATTACGACATGTAGCCTCATGAAACACATAGGAGAGGCATGTTTGAGCCTGTTATATTATTCATCGTTCTCCCTTAAACAGTCATTGGCACAACATTTAGTTTGGCTTATATATAAACTCGCCCGAAAATCCAGCATCTTGTAGATATACAGTAATACCTTGGTGATACAAATCTGATGGAGTCACCAAAAATATTCGTATCATCTAAAATTTATATCACCAAAAAACATAAAAAGCTAGTATGCAACAAAAGAAAGCTAGCATATGTCTTCATTTATTGTTTCTCAGGGCCACAGAAATGGCATGAAAAACTCTGAGGAAGTACCAGTAAAGTTTCAAGATCTCAGCGATCACACTTGTGCTCATAAATGTACGCCGCATGCGCATATGTGTAATTAGTGAGCCGAATGTGTTGTGACCCGTGACAGCTAGTAGCCCCTTCCTAAAGTGCACTTTTTTTTGCATGAAGCCAGAGTACCATGGCGAAAGGGGCCTGAAAAGTGCTTGTAATGCAATATATGAGAACTAGAAAATTTTACTACCGCTGCCCTTTGTTTCTGTTATTTTTCAATTGTGATGGTGCTGGAAATGCTTTTCGGCAAATTTGAGGCCGTGCCCACGCAATAGACCTCTCCCTGTTTGTAAACAGTGTGACGTCACTGCGGGCAACCCGCCCACCATACCCTCTCCCAAAGCAGGCGCTGGTTGGCTAGAAAGTTCCGCTGGTGGCATCTTTCTGCATAGCAGAGCTGCGTGTCTACATTCCTTTGACAGAAATTTCTATATTGCTATGTTCTAAAGTTACAGCTTTTCAAAGAAGGTGGTCGCGGAAGGGTCACTGCTCATAGTGTGGAAATTTGTTCGTCGTAGATGGATGGATGGATGAAGAAACTTTAGAAAAAAGTACTGTGAGACGCGACTAGCACGCAGTAGGCTTCACCCACGTAGATGGCAGCCATAAAAAAGTCTGATCTTTTTTGAAAGCGAACGCTTTGAATGCACATGGTGACAGGCACTTTGAGGAATGTTTGCATCGCATGGATGTAAACTTATTCAATTTCTATCGTGGCATGTGTAATGCAATTTTAAACGAGGTACAGCACTCGCGGCAACATGATTTTGAGCTGCTGTGCGTGACTTCACAGGTAAGATTCTCACTTATTGCCCAAAAGTAGCATCGGAGATGAATGAAAAAAAGAAAAAAAGAAACAGTTCTTGTCATGTGTTCGGCTGAGGTTAACATATCCTCGTGAAAATGAAATTCTGCCACTGTGTTTCTCAATAACCCAGTGAAAATTCATTATCTGGCACAGTTACCTTGCTGCATTTGACACCTATAATGTGTTTTCATCCCTACATTGCTCCTTTAGGCTTGATACACAAACTTCTAATGCGCATTGTCATTTCATAAGGATCGAGCCGTAAAAGTACATAGTAGATAAGAAACGAAAATTTCCACTGTTTCCTATAACACATATCAGGTATCCGATAGTACGAGTTATAGCCGTGGTGAAGCGTATATGCAGATTCGGCAACGCTACAACATGCTTGTACTTCATGCGTAGTCGTATATATCACCCGTAGATGCCGCTGCATTATAATTGCACTTTGATTTTTCTGCACGCCGCGCATACGCTGAGATGTACCCACTCGCAGATGATCGCATCAAATGCATTTTTACATTGACTAAAATGTCAGATAGTGAAGTTCCATCGACAACCAGTTACTGCAACCAGCCCACAACGAATGCCAAAGTTTTCGCAAACAGGACGCATCGTGTTATTCACACTGCACAGACCACGCACAATATTAAGTTTCACCGTCCGTAAAGGTGAGCCAATATTGTCGATGCCTTTCAATGCACACTACACACCACAGTCAACACTGCACATTTTCGAAGACGATACCACTGTTCATCACACTGGCCGCCACATGTGTTCACTTATCCGAGATAAACAGCCAGCCAGCATGGCAAATATTTCATCACTCATTTTACCACACACCTAGATGTTCTCTGACACATACCACAGCTAATATTGCCACTGTGAGATGAAGATTAAGCTTTTAGAGAGAAAAAAAAAAAAAACTTGCCCCAAGCAGCGAGCGACTGCACTCCACTCAGCCACCAGCGGGAGTGTTTTGCCAACCACCCCCTTGCACGTGCACCAGTGATGTCACACTGTGACGTACTCCGGTAGAGGTCTATTGGGAGGCACTCGGGCAAGTTAGGGACTGTGCCAGGCTCCATGTCCCGAAAAATCATGTGTGTCCGCTCACTTTTTCGGTCCTTCTCTACTTTTCTTAGAACGTTGCGCGCAGAATCTCTGAGGCTAATAATGCGCCACTAATAGCCAAACTGGCGGCGAGGCGTGCATGCCCACACTTGGGCGTCCTACAGCCACTCATGATTTTCGCGTCTACTGTGACAGTTCGCGTCTGCTGTGACAGCACAGGTTTGTACCAGTGCCATAGCATACATTCATATCAAACGCCGTGTGGTGGACATCGGTTTGCTACAATCGTTACATTACAGGCTAATAGGCTTTGGCCAGGATAGAAGAAAAATTTTTATCACCCCAAAATTTATGTGAGCTGTAATCACACTGAGGTGCTACGGCAGTGCGAAATGCACCTTGCATAAAAGGCATGGAGCACTTCTGCTCGCATTCAGGCCTGGCCCTTCGAGAAATGATGCGGGTGCAGAGCCTGGAGAACTTACTTTGTGCAGAAAAAGCCACCAGAACATCGTGCTGATTAACAACCTGTTTCAGGTTGCACAAAATGTTGTGCAAATGGAACAACTATGCTATGCTCAAAATGTAGCTTTACGGCACGTTGCATGAGTTGTTGCTTAAACTTTAGTCATTTGTGTTAAATAGGAGGCTTCAGTGATCTGCACATTCCTTGCAAAGCATTTTTGTCGATTACTGGGACCACCCACTTAGTTTCTTATTATTATCAATCAAAATTTTTGTAGCATGCTGGAAATAAATAACAGACAACAGCAAAGACAGCAGGACACATCAGCGAGTACGATGTCTGCACACTAGTGTTCTGTGCTAAACGTTTCTTCACATTCCGTGTGCATGATAAAGTAATTTGTGGTGAGATATTGCACTGCTGGCCACATGTACGTCAGCCATTTCCAGATGTGCTTGTTTTTTGGACTGATGATACTATCCAGAAGTGGTGGTTAAAACCTAGCGTAGCTGTTAAAAGGACCGACAACAGGCCAGAAATTGTGATTAATCTCTGTAGAAATGAAAGGACCACGAAATGTAGTGACAAATTCCAGCATTCTTTTTTGCCTTGTGACTGGTATTTACATTTTTAAATTGTGACTAAAAGTAACAAAAACCATTGTCGCACAGCCTAGCAGAAGAGCCTTGAAGCTGGATTATGGAATATGGAGTCTATCACTTTGCTGTATGGGGTAGTGAGGTCTGATGCTGTTACACGCACCAGTCCTCAATATTGGAGTATGTATATTGCTACCCAGCCCTCTCCATTCTGTGCTACTTACATCGTAAAAGGAGTTGTACGATGAAAAGCGGTGCTGCCGTCGTGGCTGCCCGTGAACTAAGTAGAGCCATGGCACATGCCCGCAAAGCCCAGGCTTGCACAGTAAACCACCTCCCTTGAACACGAACCACTCTCAGGCTCACTGTTTGTAACATGTGAGTAAACGACTTCATATTCGCTGTAGATACAAAAATTCTAATGACAAATCTTTCATGGTGTTTTCCACTTTGCCATTTTGTGATTAGGCTCACTGACGTGTAAGCTTGCTGTCGTGCTAATAAAAATAGGCACCATAAAAATTGGTTGTCGGTTCTTTTAAGTTTGTGTATCAGCTATCGCTGAACCTTGCCTAAAGCATAAGCTGCATTTTTAAATGCCTTCTTTTGAAATGCAGTGTTTTGTAAGTATTAGAAGTGTGAGTTTCTTGTGGCATGTTTTTATTGTACATTTTATTGGACTTGTAAAAAAAATTGCCCTGTTTGGGTTATATTTTGCAAAAGTACTGCATGCAGGAAGGTGTTAAGATGCAAATAATATTTGTGCATTTCTTGGGTATGCATATGTAGTATGACACTAAATGAACATCAATGAAACATTTGACATCAAGAAACACTTGACACAGAGCTTCTATTATAAACTTATTTGGCTGCCAGTGTTGACAACATAAGTAATCACCCTGTATTCAAAACCACTTTGATATATTTTATGATAAATGGTGCAACTAGCAAGCCATTGTATTATTAACTTTAATTGACAAGTCTTAAGCTGTTTGTGCTTCAAAATATGTACAGGTGTCATCTGTATAGTGAGTTTATATTTTCATAACACAAGCCTTGCATAACATTTCTACAATGATAATGTGTGGCACAGTTGCAGCTGGGGTGGAAATTCCTGCCTTATAAATTGTGGGACTGACCTGCATTGTGGGCTGTTGTTCTAGGTTTTGTAAAAAGATTGAAAATATAAAAAAATGTTTCACGCTTATAAATATTGTTTGGAAGTGGCCTCAGTTCAGCTCCATGTAGCCACCCTGTTTGAGGATATCGTAGCTGCGAGCACTTCAGTCTTAAGAAAAAGTCAGCTTGCCATGCGATTTATGGTGTTGACAAAGCAGGTTTAAAAAAAAGAATCTTAAACTCCCCTTTGGTGGTGATAAATGCATCTGGTGCCACTGGTTCAACATGCACGCAAAATCGCATCTCGCCACCAGTTAGCGGTGGCAAGTCAGTGATAAAAAGAGTCGGTAACATACGGCGACTAAGACATAAGTGTTTTTTAGTGATGATTTTTGAGTGGCAGAATTTTTATGTTGATATTGATAACTTTTGTTTTGTGTCTTGGCATATTACAATGATGTATGGAATTTTTTTAGATGCCGAGCATCTTTTGCTTACGGGTATGTAACGTGTCAACCGGCATCCGCACTCGCACTACAGAAGTGCAACTCTCCTCCTTCCCTCACCCCAACAGCTGCACGTTACTCTCTCCACTTCTCCCCTACCACCTGCTTGCGCTCGCTCCCCCATTGTGCAAGCGCGTGCCCTCCCCCCTCTCTCCTATCCTACGCTCCCCTCTCCTGCCTCACAATGCCGACAAAGGGAGCGTCGGCTAACCTACGCTCTTTCCCCCCTCTCTTTCAGACATTTCTCTTCACGGTGGCTTGCAAAACTGACGCAGGCAGTGTCTGCTAGCGAGTTTCTTGATTGAGAAAACCGAAACCGACAGCTCGTGTTGCATGACCGTTCCCTGGCCACCCCATATATATATATATATATGTATATATATATATATATATATGTATATATATATATATATATATATATATATATATATATATATATATATATATATATATATATATATATATATATATATATATATATATATAGGCATTGGATCTTGACCACCAAGGTAGTGCTGGTGGAGAGATTTCTCCTGTGCGTCGTTGAACAATAGATATTCGCAGTGCGCGTGTTAACTAAAAAATTACACAATTTTTCTGATGGGGACCACGAGGTGATGCGGAGCATCGTGGGAGTTTCGAACACCGCAGTCATGCGATGCATGGTACCAAACCAAGTTAGCAATGTAGTAACACGCAAGGTTCACCACAAAGGTAACACCACTAACTGGTAAACGCTGTCGTTAAAAACACCCTTGCAGCTCCCCACGATGCTCCGCATCACTCCACGGTCTCCTTCAAGGAGATAGTACGAGTTTTATTTCAGATATCTATTTGAACTTCACTTGTATTGGTTGCTTTATTTTGATGTTTCAAAAATGGCAGTGTAGTGCATAAAAAATTCCATTAGTCTAAAAAATGAGTTAATGTAGTTAATTTCTCATGTGATGTGTGATGTGCTATATTCCGCTCCTTTTCTGGTTGAGATGCCCCTCATTACACTAGTAGGAAGCTTGTCACCCTAGTAAGGAGAATTTTAAGGGCTCAATTTTCTTCGCTAAGCACAACAATAATTAAATTAGACGAGGAAGCCACGAAAAGTAGAGGGGATGTCATTTTTAGTAATTATGATGTGACTGTAAAGAAAGTGGACGAAAAGATAAATTGCCACTGGCAGGGACCGAACCTGTGACTGTAGAAGCTAGATACTTTACTTACGCTGAATAGTAATTATAAATGAGACATTGCTTGCAGTATTTTGACTGTGCTGTAAGTTTGTCTTTTCAATTTGGTTTCACAAAGCAGCACTCAACAGAAACTGCCCTACTAATGCAAAAAGAAATCATACTCGATGCATTTGAAAAGGAAATATATACACTTGGAATTTTTGTAGATTTCTCAAAAGCATTTGACAGAATCAACCACATTACATTAATTAAAAAACTAGAACACTACGGTTTTCGGGGGAACTTTATAAGTGTCATAAAAACCTATTTGAAATACCGACAGCAAAAAGTAGATATAAATGGCTACGCATCTAGTTTTAAAAAACTGTCACATGGCGTGCCCCAAGGAAGTATTCTGGGTCCCCTGCTTTTTAATCTGTATGTGAACGACTTGACAAACATCGATAACAATACAACATTTATTATTTATGCAGATGATACCAGCTTATTTTTTAAAGACTGCGATTTGCATAAACTAGTTGACAAAGCAAATAGTGTCTTGAAACTGCTGCACATTTGGAGCATAAGAAATTCGCTAATTATAAACACCTCAAAAACAAAATCTGTGCTCTTTCGTCCAATAAATAAGCCCGTAAACTGCGATTTATCATTAGTGATTGGCTCAGAATCTATAAGGATTGAACCGATAGTGAAAACTCTGGGAGTTTTTTTCCACGAAAACATGCTATGGAAGGATCAGGCTGAGTTTGTCCATGCTAAACTTTCTCGTACTGTAGGTATCTTATCGCGCTTACGTTTTCTCTTGCCACAAAAAATTAAACTCTTACTATATAATTCGCTATTTTTATCTACATTAAGCTATTGCTATCTAGTATGGGGCACCACATCGGAAAAGAACTTAGGCCGAATATATAGATTACAGAAAAAGGCTGTGCGCATAATTACAGGTGTTCCTCGCGATGAACATTCCAAACCCATTTTCGAAGCCCTTAATTTACAACCAATGCCTGAGATATACAATACAATTTTAATGAAGCGATATCGTACTTCCTTAAAGAATCACGACTCTTTTCTTACTGATTTAGCGCGTTTGACACCCTATACCTGCCCCTATAGCACACGAGCTACCGATGACTGGAAAATTCCTTACACACGTACTAACTATGGTCGCCAGATGATGAGCTACTTACTGCCACTAACCTTAAACAGTTTCTTACAATAAACCATTTATACTGCTCCGTTCTGTAAATGTTTTTCAACGTGTTAATAAAATGCAAATCGGCATGACCTTGAAGTACATGTTTTGATATTGTATAATAACTGATGATCTCATGCTGCTGTTGCTGTTGCTATGTTGTCAAATGGTGCGAAAGCCTTTGTCAAGCCTTAATGGCTTTTTGCTTTCGCCCCACAGCATCACTGTTGTGACTTTTGTAATGTCTCCTGTGATGTCGGAATAAACTGAATTGAATTGTGGTACACCAAAGGGGGTCTGTGAACCCCGGAGAGTCTGTGAAGCCATTTTTGGAGGTTCGCTATAGCTATTCCAGAAAAAAAAAAAGTATTTCAGAAGGCACACCAAGTTCTGTTACAGTGGCCCCCCTCCTCACCTTCTTTTTCTTCTTCTCTTTTTTTTTTTAATGCTTCACCACATAACAGCTTTGCGGAGCTGTTTCCGTCCACCTCAGTGGTGGCACGGTGCTCGGCTGCTGATGTGGCGGTGAAGAGTTAAATCACAGCCGCCGCGGTCGCATTTATATAGAGGCAAAATGGTACGCGTACTGTGCGATATCAATGCATATTGATCACCAGGTAGTCAAAATTTTTGGAGCCCTCTGCTGCAGCATCTCTCATAATTAACTGGTAGCTTTGGGACTTAAAACCCAGATACTATTACCTAATGTTTCCCCTTCTCCATGAGATGGCTGCAGAGCTTTTGGTGCAGTTTTCTACTACATTTGCACGCGAGCATAGTTTTTCTAGTCTTGCATATTTGGAAGAGCAGACATAGCTAGACACTGGTTCTTGAAAGGTCCCCGAAAAATCAATAGCTGAGAATCACTGCCTTAAACAATTGTGTATGTTTACTGTGACAGATGCAATGCTCTATTTTCTCTATTTAACGTTTGAGGCTCAGAAATTCAGTCATCCTAAAAAAGCCATGCTGCTTTCATACTATCATTTATGAATGAATTATTAAATTAAGAAAGTAGCTTGATGCCTGCTGTAAGGAAAGGACACAAAAGCACTGTGTGTTAGGTACAATTTGCGGCAAAAAAGGACTTAAAAACGCCGAGGAACGTCAAACCAAAACTGAAGAAGACGAGCGGAGGGCAGGTGGCACGAAGGCGATAACAAGAAATGAAAAAGAAGAGAAGAGGAAGAAGGAACGTGCGGAAAAAAGTAGCTCGAGGGTGGAGGCCACGAAGGCAGACGAAGCGGTGTGCCGCTCGAGAGGACGAGTTCCTGGCAGCGTTCCTGAGCCGGACGTGGGACCCGTACGTGTCGGCCAAGTCGAGCTCCGGTGTGTCTGTTCGAGGTCGAGTCCGTCGGCCTGTACACCTGTATATGTATGCTCAGTTGTTTCCTACTAGCCACATACGACTTAAATTGTTCCAGCATGAGGTTTTGCCAGGTCTTTTCTCCATTTCCAATGTCCTTCGTCGTGAATGTTGTGTGTTTTTTATGTGG
Organism: Rhipicephalus microplus; assembly: GCF_043290135.1. Taxonomy (NCBI): domain Eukaryota; kingdom Metazoa; phylum Arthropoda; class Arachnida; order Ixodida; family Ixodidae; genus Rhipicephalus; species Rhipicephalus microplus. The sequence continues at coordinate 42,494,554 of NC_134710.1, read as the reverse complement.
TTTTGTGTCATCATCACTGATTTCTATTTGAGCACTTTTCACTTAAAGCTTTTCAACAAGCAATGCTGCTTCTGCAGGTGTGCCATTTATGTAGCGTCAGATAAAAAGTATGTCGACTGGGTAACTTAACGCATGGATGTACAGTATGTTTCACTGTTAAAGGAAATACTCAAATGAACACTATCAATATTGCTAGCGCTCTAACAGCTAGTGTATAAGGAAACAATCTTCATGCATGTGACTAATCTGTCAAGAGGAGTCAGAACTCTCAACCACCACTAGTCCTATGGGAATCAAAACCACTATGCTTCTGTAAGGTAGAAAAATCTAAACATGCTGTGAACCCAGGTGTTCCCTTTAACAGTGGATTCGTCTATACATACGAGGTCTGTTAGAAAAGTATCCGACCTCTGGTGAAAGAAAAAAACTGCCATAGTTTGAGCGTTACAAACCTAATCCCCCTCAAGGCAGTCCCTTTGGGACTCCACACACTTCTCCCAGCGGTGCTGCCATTGTTGGAAGCATTTTGAGGAAGCCTCTTTCGGAATGGAGTTTAGCTGAGCTGTCGTTGCAGCCATAATGTTTTCTTGAGTTTGGGAAACAGCCAGAAGTCGCAGGGCACTATATCAGGAGAGAAGGAGGCTGTTGAACTACAGGAGTCAGACTTTTCGCCTGAAAAATCTGAACCAAGTGTGAGGAATGTGCAAGAGCATTGTCGTGATGGATGCGTCAGTTTCCTGTTGACCACAACGCAGGTTTCTTGCGCCGCACAGCATCACGCTGCCGACTGAGGACATCCCTGTATTACTCTTTGGTAATTGTTTGACCTTGTGGTGTGTACTGCGGGAGTTAAAAAAAGCACTCAGTATCACGTTGCTGCACACTTCGTGGGCCTTCTTTGGTCTTGGGGACTTGGAATGCTTCGACTGTGACGACTGGGATTTAGTTTCCGGGTCGTACTCGTACACCCACGACTCGTCACCAGTGATAATGGTGTTGATGAAGTTAGGGTCACTGCTTGTGAAATGCAGCGTGTCCATGAGACTTCAACATGAAGTTTGTGGGGTCTCGGCGAGGCGAACGGGCGCCTCGCCACGCCACGCTCTTGGAGTGAACGGACACAGCAGACGCGGTCGGTACAAAGCACACAACATACATACATTTATTAACTAATTTAGACGACGATATCGTTCGCCGAATGTTACATCAATTTTAATTAACACGCTACTATACAAACAACATAACGCAGTGACACACTAAACACACAATAACATGATAAACACACACTAACACACCCAACACACTAACACATACCCAAGGCGGCGTCGCTAACGCCTGACTTTCCACGGGGGACCCCAGCGCGAAGCCCGCGGTGCCGAGCACCGGGGACCCACGCTGCAGACAACCGTTCGCGGCAGCCGCCACGCGCAGAAGAGGCTCGCTCAACTCTCGCCCACCACCAAGGCCTGCCTTCCGCCAGGGGCCAGCGCCGGCGCCATCACTCCACCAACAGTGGTACTCAAAGCGAACACAACGCCATCTATCGCTTGGCGGTGGTCACCACCGAAATAAAGCCTTGGGGCGAAACACGTGCGCCACGCGGCGCAGACAACTTTACAGGGGGGGTGTCAGCACCCCCACATTCCCCCAACCTTAAATCAAACCATATCCCGAAATCAAAAATTAGCTACACAAGCTTTAACAAAAAAAATGATATCGCACGACCATAATGTCCTTGCACCACGACACCGCCGCTGGTCGACACTGCTGCACTGTCCGGCTAGACTTCACCTCAGTACCGGCCCCGCAACAGCAACGTTGCTGTCAGCGCGACGATCCGTCGCTAGCGCCGACACGTCTTCCAGTTGCGACCAGCACTCGCGAGGGCGCCGGACTGCAGGCAGTTGCGCAGGTCCCAGGCATCTCCATCGCCCGACCTCACGACCGCATTCCTGGCCAGCGACGCTGACGATGTGCAGGACAGCCGGCCGTGGATGACATCCCTCCCGCTGAATACATCAATAACAATAACAAAAAAAAATTGAAAGAAAACAATCGAGCAGGTCCTCGGGAAGGGAGCTTCGAGCTTTTCGTCCACGTGGTACGTTGGTCAGTACTGCTAGCTAATACATCGGTGGCGGCCGAGACGCCCATCAAAATAAAACAAAAATCACTTTTCCTAACTCGTGCTCACAAGAAAAAAAAAGTAAGGGAAGCAGAGCGCAACACCTCAACGCCACGATCCACCTAGTTGTGCCACGTGCGACAGGCGGCTGCGCAGAGCCTTAGGCCTAATGAGTCGCTCGGCAACAACCGGCATCCACCCAGCACCCAGCCTAGGCGCAGAAGAGGCAGCCGCGAGGAGACGTCCACTCTGTGAGGTGGCCCTATCGCTCGCCACACACAGCAGCTTGCCGAGCGATCGGCGTCCACCGCCCCGGGCGGTGTCACGACGCCCCGGCGCCGAGCCGATATACAAGTCAGCAACGACGCCCGGCTTCCTGAGCCCAAAGAGATAGAAGCTATTTACAGAAAATCGGACCACCCACGAGGCTTCCGTACTCACTCGCTTCGGCCCTGGCCTACAAACCACGTGCTCTAGGCTTTGCTCACCCCAGGATGCGGACCACATGGCTCTCGTCCTAATTCAACAACGCCTTTGAAAACCAACAACAACAAAAAATAACAACACTTGCAAGCAAAAAAAAAAAACAAATAGAAAGTCAACCTGCCGACAAATTCAAACATGCCACAAAACTAATCTCCTCGCCTCTCAACAAAGCACACCACCGACGCCAGCAAAGAAGTCCCCCCCAGGCCCACTCCACCCCGGCTCTAACAAAATCCCTGTATTGAACCACAAAAACTGTCATCCGACACTCCAAGAGCCCCACGTTGGGCGCCAGTGTGGGGTCTCGGCGAGGCGAACGCGCGCATCGCCACGCCACGCTCTTAGAGTGAACGGACACAGCAGACGCGGTCGGTACAAAGCACACAACATACATACATTTATTAACTAACTTAGACGACGATATCGTCCGCCGAATGTTACATCAATTTTAATTAACACGCTACCATACAAACAACATAATGCAGTGACACACTAAACACACAATAACATGATAAACACACACTAACACACCCAACACACTAACACATACCCAAGGCGGCGTCGCCAACGCCTGACTTTCCACGTGGGACCTCGGCGCGAAGCCCGCGGTGCCGAGCACCGGGGACCCACACTGCAGACAACCGTTAGCGGCAGCCGCCACGCGCAGAAGAGGCTCGCTCAACTCTCGCCCATCACCAAGGCCTGCCTTCCGCCAGGGGCCACCGCCGGTGCCACCACTCCACCAACAGTGGTACTCAAAGCGAACACAACGCCATCTATCGCCCGGTGATGGCCACCACCAAAATAAAGCCTTGGGGCGAGACACGTGCGCCACGCGGCGCAGACAACTTTACAGGGGGGGTGTCAGCACCCCCACAAGTTGCTTCAGCTCTGTCGTGAGCAGCTTCAGCACAAATTTCGCCGCAACTGCCTTCATGACCAAATATTCGATGGTAATGGAATGTGCGGAGAAAGTGTTGATGCCCACCTCTTCTGCACTTTCCTAGATAGTTACACGATGGTCCCTCATCACGACAGTGCTCATTTCGACAATGACCTGGTCATTTCGGCATATTGATGGCCGACTGGAGCGTGGCTCGCTTTCCACCGATGTGCGGCCATCTTTAAACCGGTTGCACCACTCTTTAATTTGTGTGTGACTCATAGGGTGATCACCGAAAGCAGGCTTGATCTTTCAAATAGTTACCAGTTGGATGTCACGCAGGTTCTGGCAAAATTTGATGCAGTAGCGCTGCTCCAGTCGCTCCGTCATTTTTCTTGCAATGAACAACCAACCAGAGCACTGCACACTACCTCACCCAAACACTGCGTCCCAGCAACTGACGCTATTGGCAGGTGGGAAAAATTCACGCATGTGCACGAAAGTTCAAGGTCGGCTGATGCAAGCGCACTTTTGTGAAATCCATTAGGTGCTCGCAAAAAAGAAAAGGTCAGATACTTTTCTAACAGACCTTGTATATACTTATACTCTTGTCTCATTTTGTACATAATAATAGTTTTATGCTCTCAACACTGATTTTTATTACAAGACCATGTTGGTGACTTTGAGTGATGAAGCTTGAATAAATGTGATTGAGTGAGTGATTTGACATATTATAGCAGTGCTAAAAAATGAGCAGATCACAACTAAGTGGTTACCCACTCTTTATTCCTTGGCTATAACACAAACAGCAAGCGATGTCAATTGCTTGCTGTTTGAACCCGCAGGTCGACGCCATGGCTATTGGTGGTGCTGACTTACATTCCCACGTTTAAAAATTCACATAGATACCCAATAACGTGGCGGGGGGGAAAGCCGCCGTGGTAGCTCAGTGGTATAGCATCGAACGCGTTACTCGAAGGTCGCATGTGTAGCGACCTTCGTTACTCGAAGGTCGCTACAATTGAACCCGCAGGTCGCGGGTTCAATTCCCGGCTGCGGCGGCTGCATTTCCGATGGAGGCGGAAATGTTGTAGGCCCGTGTGCTCAGATTTGGGTGCACGTTAAAGAACCCTAGGTGGTCAAAATTTCCGGAGCCCTCCACTACGGCGTCTCTCTTAATCATATGGTGGTTTTGGGACGTTAAACCCCACAAATCAATCAATCAATCAATTGCACATATAAATAATACTACAATTTACAGTAGAGTACTGTAACATCTTGCCCCGCCGTGGTGGTTAAGTGGTTATGGCTCTCGACTGCTAACTCGAAGGTCGCAGGACTGAATCCCGGGTGGTGTGGCTGCATTTTTGATGGAGCCGAAAATGTTCGAAGCCTGTGTTCTTGAATTTAGGTGCATGTTAATAGCACCCCAGAGAGTTTAAATTTCCGGACCCCTCCACTGCAGTGTCTCTAATAAACATATTGTGATTTTGGGACGTTAAACTTCAGATATTATTACCATAAAATCTTGAGCACACGCCCCTACTTGACCAAGCTTCCTCTTGCCCTTTCCGACTTCAAATATGCACCAGTGACCGAGCAAGTGTGTCGGTTACCCTCTGTGAACTGTCTCGTTAATTAGTGAGGCAATCGCCCAGCTTATACCAAGAACAGGTGTGTGTGTGTGTGTGTGTGTGTGTGTGTGTGTGTGTGTGTGTGTGTGTGTGTGTGTGTGTGTGTGTGTGTGTGTGTGTGTGTGTGTGTGTGTGTGTGTGTGTGTGTCCCGAAATGACCATGATAGCACGGCCAATTTAGAACTGGTCCATTTTAGTACGCCAGCGAACTCTGGTTGTGGTCCAAAAAACAAGGCAGAACAATCAACACACAAGCATGCACACTCGACAATGATTCAGAACAATACGCCGCCAATCACAGTATACTCAAAACAACGGGCTACACAACACAACAAGATACACTCAAAACAATGGGCCCAAACAACACACGCTACAATGAAATATCATGCATTAACTAAGACGCTTATAGACTAAAATGTTTGTCAAACGTATTCAGTCCAAAGTTCTTGGAACAAAGCTTGAATGCTTCTCTTCAAGGAAAAACTCACTCAAAGTCCTGCGCCGGTTATGTCCCGCTGCGTCCGAGGTTTCTTTTCTAGGAAACTCTCGTGTTGTCAAATGTCCGCACTTCAATAACAAAACTTCTTCGCTGGTAGCACATCAGCCACTCACGCGCTCTGACTGGAGAAGACATCTTCGCCCATGGGGGGTTGACACACACTCTTCTCCTGCTTCCAAGGCAAGCTTTCACCCTCAGGTGGAAAACACCCTTCTTCGTCTCTGTTTGGTCACTGTAGAACAAGCCTTTTCCTGGTAGCAAAAAATTCTCATCTCCTCATCTGACTCCCTCCGCTGCTGGCTTATATGCACTAGCCGTTGGGTTCCCAAAATTTCTAGGCATCTCGTCGGTGCACCGCACAGCCAAGGTTGTGGAAAGCGCGTGACCTTTCTTGTAACGTGACGCAACTCTGCAACGCCACACCCCTTTCTTTCGAGATGTTTCTAGAGATCACTCAGCGATAGATGTGAGGAGGCTGGTCGACGTGGCGGGGCTTATTTCTTATTTGTGCCCGCTTTTGTCGCGTCTGTGCGGCGCCTCAATTTCACGTAGTAGTTGGAATTTGGAGGCAGGCGCTTTGTAGTGCTCGTTTGTGACACCCTGCTGCCTGCACCCCCCTCCCCCAGCACTCTCCCTTCGTTTTTTTCTTTTTCCCAGCCTGTTCTTCACTACAGAATCCTGTAGTAGCAGTTTCTTGGAACTCGCGTTCTGTGAGTATTTAGTTATGAGCACGATATCTTAGTATTTATGCATTGTGGTGTCTTTGAGTTGCGTTCAGAGTTGGCACAAATTGTTGGAGAATTTAAAGAACATCTTTCTCTCCTTGTCATAACGCTTGATACTTGCGGTATGGTATGGATTTAGGCTGGGTGGTTGAAGAAAGGACACAAACCATACCGCTGTGGTTTGTGTGCTTTCTTTGTCCCATCATTAAGCACTGTTTTTCTGCTGGAGACTTCATATTGCACATGAAAATTCCCCCAAGGTCACTGAAAACAGTAAATGCTTGCGTATTCAATAATGCATTTTATTAGAAGTGCAGGTTTGCATTATTATTTTTAGAGAATGTTTTGCTGCCACCTCTAATTTTGGCCCATGACTGAACTGGGACCCACCCTCCAAATCTTGTTCGATTATCATTCACCATAAAGGAAAGTGCTCGATCGAGATTTTACGGTGTATGTCCGTTGTGGGCAATCATGGACAGTATCTAAAAGAAGCATTTCTATTTCCCAAAGCCGAAATGTATTTGTTTCATTTTATTGTGTTGGCTTTGACTGAACGCTTGATGATCTCATTATAGGTATGGTGAAAATCTAGACCCCCATGATGAAGAACTCAGCGTATCACCTTGCCCAGTTCCAGCCAAGGCACCACGCCTGTCCAACAAGAATCGTAATCGCAACACGGTAAGGAGGTGACACGTTGACTTTTTTCTTTAAGGGATCATGAACCACTCCTTGCGCTTGGTGAGGAAACACATCTTGTGTATAGCAGGCACTGGCATAAACATCTCAGCCAAATCTTACAGTCGTGTGGTGACGAAAAGAGTAAAATAGGAGCAATAAGTTACAGGAACACGACAGATTTCTGTAACTCCGCCCCTTCGTGACAGATTTGAGAAATTTTTGTGGCATCAGATTCATGAGGCAATGAATTCTGATACTGAGGTCATTAAATCATTACATGAAAAAATGGTTTATAATTCCTTCAATATCGTTCTCACTGTATGTTGCAAAGTCATAAGCAATACTCTGTTGTTTATTTCTTAGTTGTGCATAGTTGAAACCATAAAATGATGAATTGAGGTACATTTTAACTAGACATGTGTGAATATTATGAATTTCTAATATCCTTCTATTAATGTGTGCTATTCGATTCGCACTTCAATTTTGCTATTCAAATTCATTTGAACTTCCCAAAGACGAATACAATTAAAGTCTGATTGAAAGCAGGGTGTCTACCAACTTGTAAAACCTGAAAAAGTCGTGGAATTTCTGAAAAAACTGGCCTGATTATGGAAACTGATGGCAGTCTGTGCAACCATTACAAAAATAAGCGTTACCATTGATCAACGCTTTAAAAGTCGCTCCTTCGGCTGCAACTAGAGTTAATAACTAGAAGATGTGTGAAGAAGAAGATGTGCCTGCAGCGAGCAGCATCGCCAACGCCCGGCTCTCTCGGCTCGTGCTTCGGTTCGTTGCTGTGCCGATCGCTGGACGGTTGTTCACGCTGTCTCGTCGCTGTCTTTAACGACTCATAAACCTCCTCACATTTGGTGGAAGGTGCTGTTGATCCCCGTCGCTACACCCTGGAGCTGCGAAGCCGCACGCTACCACCTGTCATGACTGCCAACGCCACTACATCGACGCCTCCGCTCCAGTTCAACTGCCCTGGCCATCCTACGCTACGGGAGCCGAAGGTCTTCAGCGGTGCAGATGGGACCGACGTCGAAGACTGGCTCGAGCACTACGAACTGGTGAGCGCCAACAATAAATGGGATGAAGCCGACAAGCTGGGCCACGTGATATTTTATCTCACTGGCGTCGCCGAATTGTGGTTTAATAACCACAAACACAACATCCCCACATGGAGCGTCTTCAAGACGTCATGTGCTGAAGTGTTCGGTCGGCCGGCTGTCCGCAAGCAGAGGGCAGAACAGCGCCTGCGCGTCCGTTCTCAGCAGACTGGCGAGACCTTTACCAGCTATATTGAGGACGTCGTCGACCTTTGTCGACGTGTGAATGACACCATGCCCGAATCTGACAAGGTGAAAAACATCATGAAGGGCATCGACGACGGCGCATTTCAAATGCTCTTGGCAAGGAATCCAAGCACAGTTTCTGAAGTCGTCAGCTTGTGTCAGAGCTACGACGAGTTGAAAAAGCAACGCACTCTGACTAGGCAGCCTAAGCCTGGTGGTGAGTCGCTGTCCAGTTTCGACTCCATGCCGGACAATTCACCATTGCTTCAGCAAGTCCGAGCCTTCGTCCGTGAGGAAGTCGCCCGCCAACTTTCCCTAGTGCCCTTTACTCACGAGACCACCACCCTTCTACCTGCCCCGCTTCGCACTGCTATATCGGAAGAGGTTGCACAAGCTGTTCCTCTTGCGCACTACGAGCCACCTCTACCTAGCCGTGGTCCCTGCCCGGGTGGCGCACAGCCGGTAGGCGCTCCTGTCGTCTATCCACCAGCCGTTCAGCCTGTGGCCGCGCCCCTAACGTATGCAGCGCAGCCTGTGGCTCCTCCTGTCGCCTTTTCGCAAGAGATGCAGCCCGTAGCCGCGCCACTCACATATGCAGACGCTGTACGTAGGCTCCCGCAACCACCCTACACCACGCGCTCACAGCCCGCACACCCGGCTGCTTATACTGCACCTTGGGCGGCAGCACCAGTCGCCAATCCCCGGAGGACGCCCGATAACCGACCGATTTGTTACGCTTGCTTCACTCCCGGACATGTTGCTCGCTACAGCCGCCGTCGACCTCAGACGTTCGGCAACTATGCCCGGTCGTCGCATCCCGGCAGCCAACCCTTTGTCCAATACGGGCCCGTCTCGCCACCTCGCTATGCGCCTACTGACCACCTTGACTTCCAGCCGCAACGCGCACCCTCTCCTCGTCGGCGATCGCCCTCCCCCATGCGTCGCCGGCCCGGACCCTCCGACCAGGAAAACTAAGCAACGCAGTTCAAGAGGCAAGAACTGCGCCGTTTTCGAACTGTCTAAGCCCTCGCTCCTCTCCTGCTAACGTGGTCGCCGTAACTGTTGAAGGTTATTGTACTTTCGCCCTTGTGGACACTGGCGCCGCTGTTTCTGTTATTGCCGCTAATCTCTGCCGTTTATTACGCAAAGTAACGACGCCGCTTTCCGGACTGTCGCTTCACACCGCAAGCGCACAGCAGGTAACGCCTCTCGCAGCCTGTACTGCAAGAATCTCCATCGAAGGCATTCTTTACATTGTGGAGTTTATTGTTCTTCCTGTCTGTTCGCATGACGTCATCCTCGGATGGGACTTCCTATCCCGCCACAATGCCGTCATAGACTGCGCACGCGCCGAAGTTGAGTTTTCACCCTTGTGTGATGTCCCATTACTGGACGCTCCTCATCAGCCGCCGAAGTTGCTCGTTCATGAAGATACCGATATTCCGCCTGAAAATTGCGCCCTTGTTCCCGTTTCATGCAACGCCTACACTGACGCTACAGTTCTTTTTATGCCTTCCGATATCTTCAAATGTCGTCGAGCTTTGCCGCTGCCTTTTGCAACAATTGACCTTGCTGCCGGAAGAAGCAACATTTTCGTAAGCAATCCGCTTTCCACACCTGTCACATTGCTTGCGGGGGAATGTCTCGGTCGCGTGCAGGATCTCGACCCTTCGTTTTTGTTTGATGTCCCGGACGACTACTGCGACCACCCAAAAGCACTGTCGGCACTCGGGGAGTCATCCAATGATACGTTTTCCAGCGCCATCGCCGACACTCTCACTCCCACCGAACATGCCGACCTGCTGGATCTTCTGCATGAGTTCAGGAGTTCGTTCGATGTGTCGCAACCTCAACTGGGCCGCACATCACAAGTCAAACATCATGTTGACACTGGCCTACACCAGCCACTGCGTCAAAGACCATACCGTGTCTCCGCTGAAGAGCGCCGCGTCATCAACGATCAAGTCGAAGATATGCTTCGTAGAGACGTCATTCGACCATCTCACAGTCCCTGGGCGTCTCCCGTCGTCCTGGTGCGTAAGAAAGACGGATCTATTCGATTTTGCGTGGACTATCGTCGTTTGAATAAGATAACCCGCAAGGACGTCTATCCTTTGCCGCGCATTGATGACGCCATTGACACCCTTCACGGAGCGGAATTTTTCTCGTCGCTAGATTTGCGGTCTGGCTACTGGCAGGTCCCAATGGCAGAAGCCGATCGCCAAAAAACGGCATTTATTACACCAGACGGACTATATGAATTTAACGTCATGCCCTTTGGGCTTTGTAACGCGCCTGCCACGTTTGAACGTCTTATGGATAATACGCTACGTGGCCTCAAATGGAATATGTGCCTCTGTTACCTCGACGATGTCGTGGTTTTCTCTCATGACTTTCCTACGCACCTCCTTCGCCTCAGGCACGTTTTGAGTTGCCTGACCAACGCTGGTCTCCAGCTTAACCTGAAAAAATGCCGCTTCGCTGCACGCGAGCTCGTCATCCTAGGCCACATCGTGTCCAAGCACGGCGTATTACCAGACCCAGCAAAACTTCAAGCAGTCGCAGAATATCCTAAGCCGACGACCATGAAAGAACTTCGCAGTTTTGTAGGCCTATGCTCTTATTTCCGGCGCTTTGTTCGCAATTTTGCATCTATCATGTCACCGTTAACCCAGCTTCTTCGCGGTGACGTGAACCTCACCTCCTGGTCCCCTGCATGTGACGTTGCCTTCACTACTCTGCGCCGTCTGCTCACTTCCCCACCTATTCTTCGCCACTTCGACCCGACGGCTCCTACCGAAGTGCACACCGACGCCAGCGGCGTCGGGCTAGGCGCGGTCCTCGCTCAACGAAAGCCCGGCTATTCAGAATACGTTGTAGCCTACGCTAGCCGCACTCTGACGAAAGCCGAAACTAATTACAGCGTGACAGAAAAAGAGTGTTTGGCTCTGGTGTGGGCGCTTGGAAAGTTCCGGCCGTACTTATACGCATGAAAAAAAAAAAGGCATTGTGTAACTGTTGCTTCTTAGTGTAGATAGGAAAATATGCGCCTACCAAAGGAATACAACGTTTACGAACGTTTCCACACCCGCTCTAGGAGCTTTGTTCACAATAACAGCCATAAAAAAAGACACGGCATATTTAAGTACGCCTAAGTACGTGATGCAAGCACCGAGAGTACATTGTTGAAAGCATCCGGTCACTCCTGTTCAGTGTATGTGCGGTAGTCTGTATGTGCAAGGATTCCAGGTGCAGGCATAATGCATGCTTTCTGGCCAAAGCCAGAATATGCGCACTTGACCAGTCAATCTGGTCCCCCGTAGATTCCACGTGTTTATTTATTTATTTTTATTTTTATTTATTTATTACATACTGCAGTCCTATAAGGACCAAGCAGGAGGGCAGATGGGAAAGTTACATGTATCGCATGGTAGCGGTGAATACATATCAATAACCATGCTTTGGTCATACACACGTGCAGTATAGATATATAAACAAATACACCCATACATACATTTATACACACATTTTCAGGTAAAGAAAAAAACGTTGCACAGTGCAAAACTCATTGTAAACTAGAAAGTTGCAACGATCACACTATCTCTAGGTCAAGCAAAACAAAATCATTATACAGTAGAGCTCGTATTATGCAGTAGAGCTCGTAAAAGACAAATACGCACTTTTCCCAACAAACAATGAAAACCCACGACTAAAACATCCTCAACCGTTCGAGAGCTACACAAAAACTAGAAAAGCACCAGCAATCGGTCAGCAAACCTCTGAAACAAAGATGATAATTATTCTAGGGCAGCAAGCACCATCGCTGAAAAAGCAGCCTCAGTTCGCGCAGAGAAAACCGAACTCGGTAATGCATTCTAATCCGCAATTGTCCGCGGGAAGAAAGAGTATTTGAATAGATTTGTGCGGGCCTTGTAAGGAAGAAGATTGTGTGAGTGGTGATGTCTCGATGCTCGAGGTAAGAACAGCTTGACATAAGGGTTTGCGTTAAGCTTCAGGTGGCCATGAAAAAGCGAAAACAAAAATTTTAGCTTTTGGTTTTTCTCAGGAAAAAGCTTTTGGTTGCAACTTTGGTTGCTTTTGGTTGCAAGCTTTTGGTTTTTCTCAGGAAAAAGAACCAAGCAGATTTCATTGCAAAATAAATGCTTGGTTCCGGGGTTAAGGTGTTCTGCAATTTAATATTTTGCCAGGTTAAGCAAGAATAAAAAGTTTGCCAATTAAAGGTGATTAATCAGTGCTTAGTCATGATTATCACTAGTATACAGCAGGTAGAACTTTCCTAGAGTGCATGACTTTCTTTTTTTTTAAATCTTAGTAAGAGTTGGCAAGGACTTTTAGTATATACAGGCCCTCTCATGCCGTATTTTGGAATATCTCGAATGTTTTAAAAACCAAATTTCAGTTCTTAGCACATGCATAAAAGTAAATATCTGTTTCCTAGCAAGTTAGCACTGCTTAGTCTACCTTAAGCAAATTTTTGGTTTGGTTTGTAGGCTAAAACAACTGACTGTACTGGACCAACCCGCCGGTCATCGCGAGCATCCAAGAATGCGAGCAAGAAATGAGGCCTTCCGTCCTTCAGAACCACGTTTGGGCCATCTGTCTTTCTGGGCGGATAACTGTGTGATTACTGCTGCAGTCAGAGTGTGCCTTCATTTTTTTTTGTATTACAAAAACAGAAAAGAATAAAAAAAAATTTTTTTTTTTTTGCTTTGTGAGCAGTACTTTATTTACTGCAGAAAACCTTTTTGTGTGGTTGTAGAATGTTTTAGGGCTAGTTTGACTTAACTTGTTACCGCTGCATTACATTGTGTTCATTTCCACTGTCTATGCATTGTCTTGTCCATTTTGTTAATAAAAAATAGCAAATGTTGGGACATTAGCACAGTTAGCAGCATTGTTTGCTATTCTTATACCGACATCATGTATCCCACGTATTGTGTTTTTTCTACATTTGCAAATATAGGCTGTAACTCAAGAAAGATGGGTTGGTTTGTTTGCTGGCCTAAAAAGATTGACACTATAAGCGCACTTGCCACTATTTTCTTGTTCGCTGTATTTTAGTGCCATAAATCCAGCTTCTGTGGTGCAGACTGTAGCCTAAACTATGCAGTTCTTGTCAGTGGAATGCGTAAGTAACAATAAACTTACTGTGATATATTTTTTCTAGAGAAGGGGCACATTTGTAGTTGCAGTGTGTATGTGTGGCACTTGCAGCTATTTGGACGCCTATGTAATCTCATTTTGAGTCGCGTACGTTGCTTTGAGTGCATACATGCTAGGTGAAGTCACACACGCTAAACTCAGTAATGTGCGCTATTGACATTAGAGCAGTTGATTCACTTGTTACTAATCAAGTTGTTGTCATAGTCCTTTTAGCTGCCACAGTTGTGGATGAGACACTTGTTTGGCATGCTGCCGAACTCAGACGCAACATTAAGGGGTAATGGTTGTGGCTAGAATGCAATATTTGTGACTGTGTTTCCATGATGTGTTTACACTGTAAATATATGGACTCAGTGCTGCTAAAAGCATAATGTGAATCATGCTCAGTAGGAGCCTAGTGACTGATATTTTTCCCATTTTGACTGCATCACTTGTGCCTACAGTCTTATGTGTTCATTAGAGCCACATCTGAGTGTTCTCGAACACCTTTGGCCAAGCAATTTACAAATAATTGTGGCTATGAAGAAAAAGTTTCTTACATGTAGCTATCTGCACATGCTACAGGATAGAGCAAAATTTATATTTATATTCATATTGCCTTGTCAACTGATGGTATGGAAGTGTATTATAATCAAAAAGATGCATATGCCCTGCTAGCCCACGAGTGCTGTATGCACGCGAGCTGTCAGGGATGACTCGTGGGTATACCAGGCTGTGAAAGCAGTTAACTAGAGTACAGTGAACTCTAGTCAGCGAAAATTCCTCATGGGTATTACACCATACGAAGACGTATTTTGCACTTAGCCAAAGAATATCTCTTGACTACGGCATAAAGACTCAAGTGTAAATTTACTCGTATATATAGTAGGACCACAAAGGCTTTTTTTACACTCAATTTTCGCATTATCAGTCTATTTTTTTCATCTTGCCGTTAAAAATGTGTTCCGTTTTTGTGGTGTGCAGTTTACCCAACTGTTTTTGAAAATAAATTTTGTATTACATTATTTCTGTGTTCTACATAATGTTATTTTCTTTTTGGCAGATTTATTGGTTAATAGTGCTCCATTGTGCATTGGTTTTAAGAGCCATGATTTCTACTGTACTATACCTTTTTATATTACAATACAATGTTGAACATTGCCATCATAAGTTGTTTTTATAGAAAATAAGTTCAACCACACTGTCCTGAAGTGCCTTATACTTCACTTGCAATTAGAAATTGGTTGTACAAGTTAGTGGATGTAAATATGCATAAAAGAGAACACATTAACAGCTCATTTTTTGCAGGCTGGAAGTGTGTATTGGCTGAAATTAAAGTTGCATTCAGTTGCTATTACCATCTCAGTTAGTGCAATTCTACAAGTCTGACTAAGTAGCACCGTTGATACTATAACGTGTTTCCTCGTACTATCCATGTATTGCGCAGACTTCGCTAACATCGCGTGACGAGACTCCACAGCCTATGTTTACTCCAAAATGCCAGTAGTTGTCGATCCCGTATCTGAGCCTCAAGACAAAGTTGCACAGCCGTACTGAACAAGTTACGACTGCCCAAATTTTCTTTACTGCTACAACACACGCTGCACGTAGTGGCTCTTTTTTTACTCACGTGTGTTCTGCAGTACTTAAAGGCCCACTCGCCAGGTTTGACAATTTTGAGCTGACGAGGGCAATGCATGCATTGGGTGTTCATTATCACATCTCCCAAAATTTGCCATGCCAAGCGCCGCGGAAATGGGTCAAATTTCAAGATGAACGCTACTTGCCCTTCCTTTCGCGGGCACGCGCCCAGAGAATGAAGGCATGACGTAGAGGTAGGAATTTACCTTTGTAGATAGTAATGCTGCGAGGACTGTCCTCTGCGTAGACGACGGTGCTCTGACGTGGCCGACAGTAGCATGTGGCACAATTAACATTATTTCACCTGACATGTGTAGTTTGTGTAATTTGTGGCCTGAATAAATTAATAAAACTTGAGATAAACATGAGACACAAAAAAGTAAATTTAAATGAGATGCTGGGCTAATGTGCCTGCGTTTTACATACATTCATGTCCCTGCGATGAGCACATCGAGCAGACATTAGCTGTACAAACTAAATGGTCCTTTGCGTTCGAGTAATCAATATGCTCATCTATTCTACCACATCTAATTCGAAACGAACGTGCAACGAGGCATTCATCCCGCAGAAACAGGCAGTGGACTACAAGATAATGTTGGTCAACAAAGCAATGCCGCTCGCATGCTCAGGGGTTAGGCTCCTCAGGGATGTTATGTGCACATAACTGTTTGCTCGGATGCTGGAAAGGATAGGGAAGTACGTGGTCAGGGGTTAGGCTTCTCGGGGATGTTATGTGCACATAACTGTTTGCTCAGATGCTGGAAAGGATAGGGAAGTACGTGGGGCGAGCAGCAAGGGTTTCAAGCTCGCCTCCTTTCATCATGGTTTCAAGCCGCTTAAAAATTCGTTTTCTTCACTCGTAATGAACCGATTGAAAAATTTTGGTGGCATAATGCTCTTCTTTAAACATGTAACTGCCAGCATTTAACTAGAATTATTTATGGGGCCTGGTTAGGGGCCCTTTAAATAATGGGAATTGCATTTGGCTGCTCAGTGGAGAATCATGGTCGTGATATAGGTTTTCTTCGCGGTATTCAGCTTATTATTTCACACCCACATTGACATTCAGGGTAGGGTACAATTTGGGCTGGTTGATTTACGATTACCGCTAGAAAGGTGGTGCTAAAAACATGGGACAAAGAAAGAACATAGACCACAGCACT
Organism: Rhipicephalus microplus; assembly: GCF_043290135.1. Taxonomy (NCBI): domain Eukaryota; kingdom Metazoa; phylum Arthropoda; class Arachnida; order Ixodida; family Ixodidae; genus Rhipicephalus; species Rhipicephalus microplus. The sequence continues at coordinate 42,478,256 of NC_134710.1, read as the reverse complement.
ATGATCTGTATTCTGCCATAGTCCCATCTTTTTAGTGTTGTTTTTCTACTGGTATTCTTTCTCTCTCTCTCTCTCTCTGTGTTTAATAGGAGCATTTAAATGACCATACTAATACTAGCCCTGAAGAAATTGAGACTACAATGTAAATACTGGGTCATTCAATAAAAAAGCTGGGATGGAGAGAGACCTTAACAGGTTTGGGAATGAGAAAAAACGAAAAAACTAATGCATATAGCCCACTTGCCACTTTGTGACATGGCAACAGGACAGTTAAATTGCTTCTCATAGTGACCACAGTTAAAAATTATTGCAGTAACAAGCTTCTTAGCCTTAAAGCTGCAGAAATAACTAGTGGGTGCAAAACACACTAGACAAGATGAAGACAACAGATGGGACAGAGCACATAAATTCAATTGAGCATTTATTTGTCATAAAAAACAAATTTACAAGCTGCACAACGCCCAAAAGGTCACTAAAAAAACCCCCACAAACGCCATTAAATTTAACTCTTTGCATGTGTAGTAAAAAAACAAATTTACAAGCTGCACAACGCCCAAAAGGTCACTAAAAAAACCCACAAAAGCCATTAATTTTGCATGCTTATGCAACCTACATGTGCCACACCTAACCAACTGGTTTCATGTGCAGATTTTTTTCGAGGAATCTGCATTCTTTATTGCTGAAAGCTAGTGACGGTGCACTCACAACTTTCCTTGTCTCAATGCACAAGGGTGCAGTGAAATTGCGCTGCATGCATACACATTTGGCAATCGTCGGCGAGATGGCCAGCAGCTATGACAGCACTGACAGGTGCACAGTGTTCCCTCAAACAGTAAGCAACGACCCATCTGATCACTGTAGAGCTTTTCGCATGACTGTGAAATCTACTTGAATTGAGAAGGTGCACAGTGTCGCACCGTTTAAAAAAGTATAGCACTGAAGTGTGGGGTTTCAGTAGTTCTTATTGTGCCGAAAAAACTCTCCAGCATGTGCAGCATGGTCAATGCTGTTGAGGGTGCACGAGCCTGCGACAAAAAGCATGCCAAGCATTTTGTAGAATGCTTTGTTGCAGTGGTTTACTCGATTCCACTGTCATGCGGAACCCCTTGCATTCGTCAGACAGGTCGTCGCTTAAACGACCGTTTGAGAGAACACCGTGCAGCTGTCGGTGCTATCGCGACTGCTAGCCATTTGGTTGACTACTGCCCAAGGTGCATGTGTACAGCGCAGTTTCCCTGCATCCGTGTGCTCAGGCAGTTGCGAGGGCCATTAGACAGAAATTTTCTAGGCTTTTTCCATCCTTAAAGTTTCACTTTGTAACCAAACTTGGTAAAGTGACCTTGTAAGGAACCTTCTACGAATAAACAGTGTCAAAAGTAGAGAAAAGAAAGGTAACTACCAACAGTAGTTGTTTAGTATTCAGCATCAGTATATGTTGAGAGAGGAGAAAAATTTCTTAAAAGCGAGCTGACCGGGTTTTCACACTTTTGTTTCAAATTGTATACAAGAGAATCTCAAAGCAGCTAAAAAAATGACACACTTACACAGGCACATAAATATGAATGCATCAAAAGAGTTCCGGTACACAGGTGTAAATCATATCCACATTCGTCAAAATGTATACTATGACAATGCAGTCTGCCACCCAGAGCATTATGGGCGTTATGCTGATATACAAAACAACCTGAACCAACCAATGCATCACTCAATATGCTGCTGAAAAATCGTCAGTGTACCAGTAAGACTTGTTGGGCCAGTTGGTAGATGTTTCATAAAACCAGTGACGTACTAACTATTTCGCGAGTGGGTGGGGGGGGTGGGGGGCAAACCTACAGCATGCGTCAGCTGTGATGCATATATATATATATATAATATATATATATATATATATATATATATATATATATATATATATATATATATATATATATATATATATATATCCTTGGCATTATTATCTGTTAGCTCTCACTAATATTGTGTCAAAACACGGAAAAACGAGCCCTTAAGTATACATTCCTTTAAATATATATATATGAGATCAAACAGACAATAATGCCGAGAAAAGTATAGGGGAAGTTATTAGACCAAATTGTAATGTATATGCGAAGGAAGAAAAGTGGGTGAAAAGATAACTTGCCGTGGGCAGGAACCGAACCTGCGATCTTCGAGTAACGCGTTTGATGCTATACCACTGAGCTACCACGGCGGCTTTCCCCCCCCGCCACGTTATTGGGTATCTATGTGAATTTTTAAACGTGGGAATGTGAGTCAGCACCACCAATAGCCATGGCGTCGAGTGTGGTACACTTTTTATGAGCCTGTTTGGCGTCACATAGCACATGAACTTATCACGAGTGGGCAGCTGACCAATAGTCCCTCGTATACAACCTAAAGGCACCAAGTCTGCCAGTACGAGACCCTCGTTAATGAATAGGGAAAGAAGTGTATACTTAAGCACTCGGTTGTTTTGTGTTTGACAAAATGATGACGAGATCTAACAGACACTAATGCCTAGGAAGGTATAAGGGAAGTTATTAGACCCAATTGTAATGTAAATGGGAAGAAAAAGAAAGTGGGTGAAAAGATAACTTAAGTTCAATCGCACTTTAAAAGGTTGAAGAATGGTGCCCTTGGCTCCATTTCCGCGTGCAATATGCGACGCTCATCTTGCTATCACGCTTCTCTCTCTCTGATTATGCTTTGGCAGTTAACATCTACAAACACCATAATAGTTTAATAAATTTATCATGGATGTTAGTCGTTGGGATGGAGACGTACCAAGTGTCGAGGATACATATATACACATTAAACGGGGCTATAGCTGTATACATTCGGCAAACCCTCATTTATTAATGTACAGTAAATATTCAATTACCTCTGTAAAGGCGTGTTTTACTTTAGCATTTTACTGCCGCAATAGCTCACACTTCCAAGTTACTATAAGCAAGGCTGACCAGGTTAATCAGAGACTAAAGCGGAAATAATTTTTGGCATTTCAGTGCGGAAAAACTTATACATGAAAAATGATTTGTCGCACTCATCGACTTGCAACAGCTTCGACAGAGAAGGGGTGATGATATACCCTTTCCGAAGAAAATTATTTTCGGGAAGCCGCGAATGATTTGACCGGATAAAAAGTTTGCTCGTTCCAATCCGTAACTGCATCAACAAGTCGCAGCAGAATAAAAGCCTGAACAAGTGATAAAATATTATAGGGCCCCTGTTCAGCACTTGCCTGCTTTGAAATACTACAGCACAAGACGCGAAAACGTCGCATAGGCGACCCGCACTGCAAAGGACCTACTAGGAAAATCATCACAGCGGAAATGTTGGCAAAATTTCTCTACATTGTAGCATTGCCTCGTAACATTTTCATTCTGCTGTAAGAACATAATGGAGTTATTACTGTTGAGATGGAAAACTTCGCCTTACTTGTTGGTTTCCCAAGCGTGCAGCCAAGAGTGACCACTGTCGAATGTGGGGGGGCTCAGCCCCCCCCCCCCCCCCCCAACTTTTCTCAGTGAAGGGGCTCGTGCTCCCTTTGCCCCCACGGCTGATACGCCTATGCATAAAACACCCTTTCCTTTCACCTGTTATTCGGTCTTTTTTGTTTTATGAATCAGCAATGTCAATTTCACATTCAGTGAGGAGTGGCTTTTAGCATGTGTATTCCATACAGAGTGTGACATTCATGAATATATTTTAGGGCTAATAATGGCAAGTGCTGAAAGCTCTGATAGTAGTTCATAGTTTAGCTACGCAGGGTAAAAAGACAGCTTGTTTAGACACGACTTTATTGCTTGCCGACTACGAAAAGAAATGTTTACTTTCCTTGAAACTGGTGTGCTAATCGATGAATATACTGTAGAGAAACCTATGTATAGGTGAAAAAAATAGACCGAACGCTGTTTAAGGTTCCAACTTCTTCTCTGCAGTGCTCGCGTGCACGTGTTTATTACTACATCATCTTTTTCAACATATACAATGTCACAACCATAAATATGACCACTTTTTGTAAAATTTGAATTAGCACTACTTAGCAAAATAAAAGGTGATGCATGTGGAAAAACACTTGCAGATAAAATTTTGGCAATTTGGATTTATCTAATAAACTGCAATTTCATAAGGGCAATTTTAAGGTTTAAGGCATTTTCAAAGCTGAAAATTATTGAAAGGTGTTTTGTATTGAAGTATTTGTGCTTGTGCATGTACATGTTTGTGCGGTCAAACCTTCCAACCATCTAAAATACACTTATCGAATTCTCATATTTTCGTGGTCAGATGTCACTTCATCAAAGATTTCAGAGTAGTGAAAATAACATTAATAATAATAATAGCTTCACTTTTCAAGAATATGAGGGGGGCTGGGAGAAAAAGTCGAGGAGCAGCTTGAGTAGCTCCTGGCCCTCAAAAGTACACTCTAGCAATTATACAGCAGTGCACATGAACAGCCTTATTAACAGGGTAAATAAAACACTAAGTGAGGAAATATTGAGTGGAGAAGCACAATCATCAGTAACAATGCAATTTCATTGGAAATAATTATTAATAAAATCGGATTGGAACAACCTATAATGTTTACAATTTTCTGATAAATCCCCAATGAATTGGGGATTCACCAGAAATAAACTCTGATAAATGCCGAATGAATTTCTTCCCCAAAAATAAACTCCAAAAAGCACCCTCTGAATTAAAAAAAAAAACTTCAAAAACACAGAGGCCTAGCTACAACACAACAAATAATGCCAACTGATGATGATGTATGGATTTCAGTGCCACAAGGGCCAGCTCTGGCCAAACAGCATCAAGAAAGTCAGTTTGTTTCAACAAAAAAGTGAAGGAAGAAAGATGTTTAATGACTTGTAGAAGAAGAGGTTAGCTCGTAATGAGTTTCTAGCTTGCTACTTCTCAAACAAAAAGGTCAATTACTATGAGCATATGAAATGTACCTGTGTAGAAGCATAAAACATGTTCAAAACAATGTAAACTAAGCACACTTAGTGAATGACTTGGCTATTTCAAAATATGTGGCTAGCAAGAGAAATTTACACTCAAGTGCGCTGACCACCAAATGACTTTATTGGTTACAAAACGCATTCATATACAGTAGACTTGCCATAATTCAAACGTTTGGTTCATTTGAACAAACTTCAAACTTAGGTTGCTCCAGTATACTTCCAAAATTATTTTAAAATCAATTAAATGAAACTCCTTCATTACATTAATTCAGTTACTTCACTTTTTGCTTGTCTGTGGCAGAAAATATAACAGCAGACAATCCCACGTTGAGTGAAGAAGAAAGAAAAAGAAGAAAAAAAGAAAGATGGTCTGACCTTGATCTATTTTACGTGCAGCAGTACACTAATATACCAAAAAGCGTACCAAGAGCAACCAAAGGCTTTCAACTGTCACAGGACACAGCACATTTTGTCCCTTGATTGCACACGCATGAATGCGGAGTATAATAATAAGCACCAGTATGATTCCTAACATCTAAAAACAGTACTGGCAATCATTTAGAGATGTCTATGACATTATAAAAAATTCCACCAGTTTTCTTTTTATGAAACTCCTGAATTTCCAAGTCACTCGGTTGGCACCTATGTGTTTGTGAATATTTTATAACACAGGTTGGTATGTTGCCTCAAGTCATATTTGTGAAAATACTTAAAATTCAAAATATCAAAAATTCAAGCCAAATCCTGGCATTTCCTTCAGTTTGAATTATCGAGCCTACTGTATACAGCCAAGACAGCAGACAGCTTAACAATAGGGTTAGCAAAGCTTTGCGTTGGTGTTTATCCCCATTGCACATGTGTCATATGCTATCCTTTCGAGTACTCAAGCTACGAAAATAACATGTCCCTCAACAAATTAACGCTATGAACCCTATTCTAAAACTGTCTATTAAACACGGTGATAAACATTCAGCCTGAAATTATGAGTCACATCTCCATGGTACAGGATGAAATGACTGTCGCCCATTGTGTCAGACACATCCGTTTACACCATGAACTCAAAGCAACTTCCCCACATTGCTATTCTTTAGATTTATTTAACATAACTGAAGGTTTCGTTAAATGTCTACTGTGTTGCTTTTGCTATAAGTTCTAGAGAAAGGGTTGTAGTACAGTTATGGGGTTTTTTAAGTGTACAAATGCGCTGTGGGTAAAGAATGGTTCGTTCTTCTAGGTGCCTGGTATTTAAGAGCTGCAGTCCTTCAGAACACGTAATGCCATGCACTTAATCTTACAAATCAAGCTGGTGAAGCAATCGAATGCACTTAAAATTTTTTATGCTTCCTAAAGACAAATGGTAATCTAGTTTACAAATGTCGCTCGTCAGCTCAACACAACAAATCCAGTAAATATGCCAGGACCAATGTTTACACACTATTCATTAGGAAACAGTTTTCACATATGTAATTAGGCCATAAGAACACAATTTTTTTTATAAACAATGACACATATTCTGTCATAACAGAAAGTTAGCAGAAAGTTAGCAATTAACTGTTTGAATTGGTCAAGGTACTTCTCCCATGCAGCTGCAGTCATCAATTTCATAGCAAAGTGGAAGCATAGTGGAGGAGTACAGGAGCATCATTTCAAAGTTGTCAATACTCTGCTACACACGCATTGCATGTACAAATATACATAGCAAGTATATTTGGATATTACTTTTTTTTTGCCTAGAAATGGTGGACCTGGCATCATCGTGGTGTTGCGAAGACTAAATTTTCCAGCATTGTTGTAATAAGGGTAGGTATGTTGTAGTCCGTCATGAAAATAATCAGCAAGGGTCGTACATGTTTCTTAAAACAATGCTTGCACATGGCAAGTGCAAACACTACAGAAACAGAGCAAATCAGTTGCACCATTACATGTCTACCTCTTGAGCACTGCAGCCAAGCTGGTTTGTAAGAGGTACTACAGTAAAGAATTTAGCTTGCTCTAGTGCTTCTTCGATTCTTTTCAATAGATAAAGGGGTGTCCATATTATACAAAAGAAAATTAGCATGAAACTTTTAATCAGTACTACTTTATACAGAAAATCATATCACTACATATGCGAGTCTTTGCACAGGACACTTCAGCAAATCATCCATGCACTTTATGCTTATGTTGCAACAGCTGCAGCCTATCACTGCAAGATATAAAACAAAATTGGAGGATGCTTGAGCTTCGACTTCAAGTGTAGAATGTGATAGCGTAATCTGGCCCCGTGCGCATTGCCTGCTAAGTGCTATTCGGCTTCAGTTCTCGGTGCATCCATTAAATGTGCCACAAGGAAACTCATAACTGAGCATGTAACATTGGCCGTTTCAAACTATCTTAGAATGCCTAGTGCAAGTACGGCTATTAAGTGCCTAATACACCATAATTTCTTTTTTTTTGCGAATCAGCGAAAGGCCCACTGTAAGGCAATATGTGGATCTACACAGCTGTTCACTTTGTTGATGCTTCTGCTGCTGACAATCATTAAATATGTCCGAGTGCTCTGTAATGGGTTGGTCTTTAAAAAACTTACTCGCTGCGCAATTCACATGTTTTAACACCTAGCACGATTCTGTGCTAGCTCCATGCAAGATTGAATGCATTTAGAAGACTCTTTCCACTACATGACATTCATAATTTTTTTTTTCCGAAGCAGTTTCAAGCAGCAGCATCGCTCTTTGTAGAACACACACTTGTTGCACAGATGGCCTGGGTTCGATTCTCCCTCGAACCAAAGATGTTTTGTGAATTATTTTATTTGCACCTTTCTTGATTTTTCGGTCATGGACAAGATGGTTTTCTACTCACAATAGACGACGCCGATGCATTAAAGTACCGGGAGTGTTGATATAGTGTCACTGTCAAATACCACAGTTCAACTTAGAGACCTCGCATCCACTCCAGCCAAACCTTCCGGTAGTCTCTCAGAACTTCCTCTGCACTGGGACGCTCTTCTGGCTGATGCAGTTTGCACCGACGATGAATCGCAAACAGATGAAACTTAAAGCTTTCGGCCTCGCTACTCTTTCCCAGAAACCACAGACAGACATCTGGAATTTTCCAAATGTCACACCCTATTGTGCAGAGCGACTCCTGCGGCAGCACTCCTCGCTGTTCGGGTGCCAGCAGTTCCCCTTGCAATGGTGGTGAACCACAAGCAGCCCTTTTAGTAAAAGTGGCATACGGTAAGGCATCCATGTCATTGAGTCGTAAAGTGAGGTCAGGGTGAACCAAATACTGTGACAGGGTTTTCAACACGGTGTTTGAGTCACACATAACACGACTGTGAGCATGGAGATACTCCAGGACCGCAACGTAGCTGAGGCATAGGGAAAAACGCTTCGACAGGGTGTTGTACCTGTGGAAAGGGCATTCAGTGTATAGATAAAGCAGAAATGTGGGGAAGAACAACACAAGTTCCTTAAGTTTCAGAGAAATAACAATTGCATGAGTGCACTTCTGTTGCAATTTACCCATGCACTTGCTTTGTAAGTGTGCCCAACAGCAATGGCAGTTGCTTGTAAGCGCAATAACTGAAAGTGCATTTAGCACGTGCAATAGTCTGAATTATGTGGGTAATAAAGAACTCAGAAACCTTTAAAAATATATTTTTTCAAGGCGAAATCGCGACACTTACCTATTAAGTTCTGTGTTGAAAAGGCTTTGCAGCTCTGCTGCAGAACCAAGAGCAAAGTACTCTGTGACAAGTGTGTTGTTACATGATCCTATATATTGAGCTGTGTAATCAGCGTTGCCCAAAAGTTGGTACATCTGTAAATTGTGCTGAAAGTCCGACTCAAACCGAGCTTCGGTCAAATTTGACAGGGCCACAATGTGATGTTTCCATTTCGCAACGTATACCTGCAAGGACATGAAAACCGGTGAAGCACAGTGTTTTGCCTTTCACTCGGAGCATCTCTGTTTCGAGGTTGCAATTGAAAACGCACATTTTTTACTGTGCCGGATGCTAGCAAGTCGAGTACATGGACTTCACGTTTTATATCCTCGCAAGACAAGACATCGTGGCAGTCGGACATCCCGCGCAGTGCAAAGGTGCCGCTGGGACACGCAGGCCTGCACGACAACTTGTCGGCATTCGTCACGTCCTCCCAACATACCGGCGCTCGTTCGCCGTTTTTCCTGGAATAGCACCAAATAATCGCAAGCACGACGACGCAGAGCAGCCACACAATACTACGCCTACACATGCAAAGCTTCTTTGCATGAAAATGAACTTCTTATGAAGAAGCAACAAGTAAAACGCATCAGAAACACCTATAACCGTGCACTTCGCAAATCGCGCCAGACACTTCCGAGAGGATAAGCAATCCCGTTTTGTCAAAAAGTTCAAAACAGTTTGCAAGTGCGCGCGTTAATAATGAATATAAATAAAAGTGAACACTGTGCGCATCTGACCATTCTGCTTCTAAATACGGGAACGTCCTGCCAGTCCTGCTTCGCGTTTTCGTTGGCCCGCGTTCAGGCGGGTTTCAGCCTGTTTTGATATGGCGCGCGCATGGTGTTTTCGGGCGCGCACTTCATTTCGGTGTAATCATAGTTGCTGCACAATTTAGACCTGCTTACTGTGCACTCGTAGCTGCTACAGTGCAGATTTAGCGATGAAAACTAATTCCTGATATGTTAAGGGAAACGTCCCAAAGCTGCGACGTCGCACTGTGACTTTGACAAGTCAGCGATGGACAACGAGGCGATTCGCGGGAAAATCAGGAAGTGTATCACAAGCAAGAATTTAAAGCCAGTAAGTACCGACAGTCAGTCATATTTGTGGGATTTGTTCGATAACTTGTGTAACCCTGTCCTGGTTCATCCTAGGTGCACCAATTTTTGCTGAACAATGCGGCCAAAGGTGGATCGGACGTATCGGCAATTGCAAAAAAAGTTATCGAAGGTAAACAGTGTGCTCCTATTAGAACATTTAGTGCGAAAGTAAAACAGAGCCCCGCAGCGTTTCATGGTCCTATATTGTCTTTACTTCAGAACTTCCCGACAATGACTTCGGACGAGAACAGCATAAGGAGATGTTTGACATCATCCTGTCTATATTGAAAAAGTTTGATCTCTCACCTGAAATCTCCTCTTCACTTATAGGAGTTCTCAATTCTGAGGTAAGTACGCAAAAATGACCGTGTACTTAAGATTATGGCGCACTGAAGAAATCCAGATGGTCAAAGTTGATCGGGGATCGCATATACCTCTTAATCACATCGTGGTTTTAGCGCCTAAATACCTTACCCTCCACAAATTTCAACTACTGGAATACACAAGAATATCGCTGTTAACATAGAGGAATACTATAGCATCAGTGAGCGGGTGCAAAGTATCGTTCTAAAGTTTAACAAAATGTACAAGATGAAGGTAATACAGACCTACTCGCCGACATCGAGCCATGATGATAATTTGGTCGAATGCTTCTACGAAGACGTAGAGTCAGCGATCAATAAAGTAAAGGCAGTACACTATACTGATAGGCGACTTCAATGCCAAAGTAGGCAAGAAATAGGCCGGAGACCAAGCAGTGAGGGAATATGGCATTGGCTCTGAAAATGCCAAAAGGGAGTTATTAGTAGTGTTTGCAGAACGTAATGATTTACAGATCTTGAATACCTTCCACACAGATATGGGCTAACTATAATTGGATGTGGCAGAGTCCTAATGACGAAACTAAAAATGGAATAGACTTCTTTCTGTGTGCACACCCAGGCATTATACAGGGTGTAGAGGTAGTTGGCTAGATTTGATGCAGTGACCATAAAATACTAAGAACTCGAATTCACCTAGATTTAAAAAAGCAAAGGCATAAACTGATACACAAGAAGCCAAATAATGAGCTAGTGATGAGAGGGAAAGTAGAGGAATTCATAGTTTCACTTCAGAATAGACTCGCGGCTCTAAACGAGGTAACTGACATGATGAATGACATGATGAATGATGACATGAGCTTTTACATGATGAATGATAATCTAACTGGTATCATTAAGGAGTGTGCAGTGGAAGTCGAGGTATACAGTTATTACACAGGCAAACTATCCCAGGAAATGAAAAACCTCACTAAAAAAGGCGAGGCCTGCGCGGATGGTACAGCACAGTCACAGCAAAAGCTAGAAGAGTCGCCTTTCAGAGCCTTTTTGTGAACACTCATTGGATAACTGCTGCAAGCACACTTGCTTGATACCCACTACGGCCGGTGGTCTAGTGGCTAAGGTACTCGGCTGCTGACCCGCAGGGCGCGGGTTCGAATCCCGGCTGCGGCGGCTGCATTTCCGATGGAGGCGGAAATGTTGTAGGCCCGTGTACTCAGATTTGGGTGCACGTTAAAGAACCCCAGGTGGTCTAAATTTCCGGAGCCCTCCACTACGGCGTCTCTCATAATCATATAGTGGTTTTGGGACGTTAAACCCCACATATCAATCAATCAATACCCACTACGGCATTAATGATGACTTTTTTTTTGTAGTAGGCTGGCATTTGCTATGGCATTTTTCGTCATTTTTCTGAGAAGCGTGGTATTCGCTAAAGTATTGCGAGGAATTTTGTGCCAATTGTTCATGCAGTGGCTGACGACGTTGATGAATTATGTCTGAAGCAGGTATGCGTTAAGTTAATAGCTGTGTCATTGGTACGAGGTTTTTTTTTCTGGTTTCGCGTGATGTGGTTTGCAGACAACGGCAGTCGCAGCGGACAACTACGGTGCTGCGCAAGACCCGAGTTGTGATCTCATAACAGCTTTTGCTGTAAAATGTCAATATGAAAGCCTCAAATGCAACTGACAAATTAGAGCTATTGGATCTTTCGAAGTTGGTCAATAGGGGTAAGGTAGCCGACATCAGAAAATATAACGTGGAGAGAATCGGGCAGGCTGTAAAAAGCGGCAGAAGCTTAAAAGCTGTAAAAGCAAATTTGCAGGCAAAAATCAGATGTATGCATTAAGGGATAAGAAAGGCAATATGGATAGGATAGTTCAGGTGGTGGAGGAGTTCTACAGAAAGTTGTACAAAAGCCAAAATAACCAGGATTATATCATAAGAAGCAATAATAACCCAGAGGAATTCGACATCGTACCAGTAACGACAGAGGAAGTAATGAAAGCCCAATAAAGAATGCGAAGCGGCAAAGCCGCTGGTTAGGATAAGGTAATAACAGACCTGCTGAAAGATGGCAGAGAAATTGTGCTAGAAAAACTGGCCACTTTATGTACGAAGTGTCTCTTAACGGGAAGGGTATCAAAACCTTGGAAGAATGCCAACGTTAATTCGTAAAAAAGAAGACGTCAAGGATTTCAAAAATTACAGGCTAATTAGCTTACTGTTCATTCTCTACAAATTATTTACAAAAATAACACTTAATAGAATTAGGGCAACACCAGAGTTCAATCATCCAAAGGACCAAGCAGGATTTGGTACAGGCTACTCCACAATAGACCATATTCATACTATCGATTAGGTGGTAGAGAAATGCAGGGAATACATCCAAGTCCTATACGTAGCCTTCATAGATTACGAGAAGGCATTTGACTTGGTTGAGGCATCAACAGTGATGCAGGCACTATGGAATCAGGGCATGGACGAACCATACATAAACATACTGGAAGTAATCTACAACGGATCCACAGCCACCATAGTTCTTCATAAAGACAGTGAAAGAATCCCAATAAAAAAAGGGTGTAAGGCATGGAGACACGATCTTTCCAATGCTATTCACCGTGTGTTTGCAGGAGGTTTCCAGGGCACTAGACTGAAAGAGTTAGGGATAAGAGTTAATGGAAAGTATCTTAGCAGCCTGCGGTTCGCTGATGACATTGCCTTGATGAGTAACTCAAGGGACGGATTACAGCTCATGATAACTGAACTGGACACAGAATGCTGAAGAGTAGGTCTGAAAATTAACATGCTTAAAACAAATAATGTGCAACAATCTCGACAGAAAACAGCGTTTTGCGATAGGTGGAGAGACGCTGAAAGTTGTAAATGAATATGTCTACTTGGGACATGTAGTAACCGCGGAGCCAAACCATGAGAGTGAAATAATTTGAAGAGTAAGGATGGGGTGGACCACATTCAGCAAGCATTCTCATATTATGAATGGTAATGTGCCATTAACCCTCAAGGTCAAAGTATATAACAGCTGCATCTTGCCGGTACTTTCCTATGCAGCAGAAACATGAAGGCTTACAAAAAGGGTTCAGCTTAAATTGAGGATGACGCAGGGAGCGATTGAAAGGAAAATAATAGGTGTACCCTTAACCCTTTAATGCCTAAATTATGAAACTGCCAAACAAAACAAGAATTGTTTGCATTTCCGAGCTTTAAATAGCAAGCTTTAAATTATTATGCAGTTAAATAATCTAAAATGCAACTTTAGTGCATACTTTTATGTACGTCACAAATTCTCTATATGCCACAGAAGCGAGGACCTTGCCATGAAAAATGTAATTCAGAACTACTTACAAAGTTGAGTGCCACCTCCTGGGTGTGTCCACACCAAACAAACATAGTTTTTGAAGATAAAATTTACGTGACACAGGCGAGAAAAAACGAAGTGAGAGCTGTTGCATGCGCTTTGCGCTCTCCGCTATCAGTTACAAAACAATTGGTTCTAGCATGAAATAACTTTGCAGGGGTGCAACAGCTGCACCAATTGCACCAATTTGATACAATTTCTCACTGTTGCGCCGAGCTGCGCCAAAGCCACAAAATTTGTTTAAATTGCGCCACGCTGCACCAAAATACCTGACCTGCCTCAAAATGATCTCAGGTGTGCTAATTTCTGCGAGAAATCAAACCAAGCGCGCAGACCTCGAACCACGGTGTAAGTTATATACTCATTAGGTGAAGACACTTGCGAGACATGATCGAATAATTAAAGTATAAGGAACAATGCCTCGAGCCCATCGATCCACTGACCACAGCGGATACCTATCGGCGAGACGACGACACTTCAAGCAAAAAAAAAAACATATGCGTTACCATACCCTCCAATGCTTCGCGGAAAATATAAATTTCATAGTCAGCAAACACAGCATAGCATGTTAAGAACGTATGCCGCGTTTTCCGCGCGCGAACAAGGTCGACGTGCGGCAAACACCAATGTTGCCAGCCCCCATGTAAGTTGCCATAGCAACGGAACGTAAAACATTTTTCTGGCTTGAAGTTGCGTCGCCCCAGCGACAGATATCCGTCCCCGGACCACCGGGCGCGCGCCGTTGTTACTTCATCAGGTCGAACGAGCCTTGCAAGCGAGCCTAGAAGTTGTACCTGCTGTGCCCTAAATCGAACCCCACTGTAAAATAAAAAAAGTGGGGTTGGGGAGGGGTGTAGCGGTTCGAAAATTGCTTGGCCTTGTTCAAACCCGAGCAAAATGGTGCTTATGCCACTTTTGCCGCAATACACCGGTGTCCCGCGGAAAAGTGTAATATGATTTGGACGGGGCTATTAGCGGTAGTCATGGATGGGACACTGCACATTTTGTTGAATTACTCATGTGTGTATCAGCAGTATAATTGAATACTGCTATGATTACTGACGTCTAAAAAAGTTACTGGCAATTATTCGGAGCAGCGAATGACATTTCTGCCGCCATAAAACTTAAAAAGATATGTCGTTTTTTTTTTATTTTTTTTTTTGCCTCCCCTACTCCTCGATTTCACGAATCTTCCTAATTTCAAGGTCGTCAGCTTGGCAGAGCCCCATTTGAATTCGCAGAGTCTGTCAAAGGGTTCAACAGGCGGCACAAATGCTAGTGTGGACGCTATCATCGCTTGCTCAGTGGGGTGATTCAGAATACTACATTTATTGATATGGCAGTGCTTGTTCAGTCTGTGCAATATAGGTGGGCTGAATGTCTTGTGCATACATTTTTTTTTCTAAATGTAAGCCTTCATTTTTATAATGCTACAATTTTGGTCTTTCATGATTAAAATTTGTTGTTTTCCCGCAGCCTGCTCCAAATTTGGATTTTTGTGCTCCAAATGTAACATTTTGCTGCTCCAAAAATTGCTCTAAATTCAATTTTGGCTGTTCCACCCCTGACTTTACGAGGTGGCGCTAGATTTTTCATGCTGAAAGCTACGTTTCCCATGAGTACTTGATTGCCGGCATTAAAGGTGACGCGCATTTTGTGACTTGCCTGCTTGAACTGTTTTGGTATGTTGCGAATTCGCGACACTTGGCAGTAAAGGGTTAAGAGACAAGAAGAGAGCAGAGGAGTGGGTCAGGGAACAAACTGGGGTTAAAGATACCATAGTTGAAATAAAAAAAAAAAAGAAATCGACAGGGGTCGGGCACGTAGCACGTAGACAGAATAACCGCTGGTCATTAAGGGTAACTGACTGAATAAGCGCATGAGGGGGAAACAGAAAATGAAGTGGGCTGGTGAAATTAAAAACTTGTCAGGTATAACAACATGGCAGCAGAAATCACAAGATTGGGTTTATATGCAGATCATGATAGAGGCCTTTGTCCTGCAGCGGGTGTAGCCAGGCTGATCATGATGATAACTGGAAAGCGCAGGAGGGGGTGCTATGGCAGTGGAGTACCCCGAATTGGATCTCTTTAATGAGCGTGGCTCAGGTCCGCGCCCATCAAAATTGAAATGTCAGCCGTCCTGTCTGAGGGCAGCTATTTCACTGGAGGCGGTTTATCCCCACTTTTTTTTTAAACATTTAAATTTTTCATCTTAGGCCAGTGAAAGGCCAAACATTCAGTGGAAAATGCCCCTTGAATGGACTTGTACATTGTCTAGATGAACAACTGTAGCCCCGTTTCAGCTATGACAGGCTCTAAAAAAAAGTATTCTATTGTGTAGCGACATTTCTTCGTTTTCAAGAAAACGGAAATTCTTCTGACACTGAAAAGCATCCTCAACACAGTGACGTGTTGGGGATGCTTTCTGTTGAGATGTCTTCAAAATTTTTGCTCTTTTGATCTGCCGATAGAAGTTCTGAGAAATGAAGATGGTACTTAATAGGCCAGTAAAGGGCTTTACTGCCATTTCTGTCACTGAATAGTGGCATGGATACCTATGTAGAAAACAACCTCTCGCTGAAAAATTTGTAACCCTGGCTTTGCACAAGGTGTGTGGAATCAAATGACATTCTCTATCATCTGAAAATTATTTTTGTCCATAATAAATCGATTTCACTCTTACATCAAAGCCTCCTGTACCAGCATTACCCCATTCTCCCCTGGCTAATGCATGTTTTGACAAATTAAGTACAGCATGACAATAAAAATGCACAAGAAGCCAAATAGCAGGCACATTGCAAAACAATACGCTTTGAAACAAAAGCTTGTTTAGAAGAAAGCAGTTGGCCCTTATGTTACACTACTCCTGCGTGCTGTGCTTCATGTGCAAAACAAGGGACCTCGGGATAAAAATTAATCTGGATTCTCCCACTAGCGCACATGATAAGAACATACAAGATTGTGGTACTGACATGTAAGAGCTATGAGGTTATGTGGAAATTTTAAGTTTTAAGGTTTGATAGACTGTCTGAAAATTTTATATTTATCATATTCCTTATTCTGCTGTACAGCAATCAGCTTGCTACCCTCTTTCTTCCCTTTCCATCACCCCCTGCCTCAGTTGTATTTGTACTGAAGAGGAAGGAGAATGCTGAGTTTGAAATGGTTGACCGGTAAATTAAGGCTGTAGTAAGTCACTTACTAGTTTGATATATGGGTCATTCCATATCAAGTGTAAAAGGTAAATTTTTGACCATGTACAATCATGTTGAACAATGTCTTGCTAGTATGGGCGAATCTGAGAAGCAGTTATTCAGGGTTCATATCGCGGGAAAAAAATTTTGCATTGCCTAGAGGGCGCTCTGAACTGTGGGCACAAGAGTGAAACTGTGTCGCACTAAATAATTTTCATAAAATTACTGGTTTGAGCAATTACCACAAAACATTTCTTAGCATTATCTCAAGGTCTCTTTCATGACAATAATAGTTTATTCTTTTTAGTTTAAATTTTCATTATATTTTGGCATTGGTGAAAAATTGCAAAACGATGCATGGTTAACGTTTTGTAGAAAAAGCAGAAAAATTTTTGCCAGTAGTATATCCACAGTGCAAGTTTTATAGGTTCTTATAATAATTGTTGAATATACTGCGGCAATGAATGAAGCGGAAACATTGCCACAGTATCGCAACAAAGTTGTAAAAACTAGCATTTTGTCCCATATTGTGGCTTCATTTTCACAATGTAGCAATCCCAATGGAAATGTAGCTTATACATCTTTGAGCAGTGTGCTTTGTTGGTATGACATACAGAATGTTCAAAAAGAGTAGCTTTTATTTAAAGCGAGAGAAAAAATTTCGTACTGAAGTGAAAGGTTGTGAAGAGTTAGCCTTTGCCTCACCTTCACTGTACAGCACATCAGCGCAGGATTCTAGCAGATGTGCTTTCGAAGTAAATAATGCAATTAATAACATTGCTCAACGTTAAAAACATGAAGCAACGTTAAAAACATGAGTGCTAAAATTAGTGAATCATATGTTCCCCTTTGGATAATCAAAGGGCACCTAGTATTCAATCGCTTCACAGTACAAAGCAACACAATGATTATGGCGCTCTAGAACTGCAGGACAGTTCTAGAGCGCCGTGTGTGGCTTTTTATAACTGAGAAACATGATCTTATGCAATAATTAACAGTATAATTAATATATAGCTGGCTAACGTTGTTTTTATGATCTTTCAGATGTAGGTCAATGCGCGATCGCTTACGTCTAGAGTGCATGATGAAATTGTGCATCCTAGGTGTGCACGTTTGAGATAGTTAAATATTGTGCCCATAAATGATCTGTCAGTCACCATTTTCTAGAAGGATTTAACATTTTCATTCCCCTTTTGTTAAATGGTGCTGGTGCTGAAAATATTATAAGCTGGACACCATTACCAGACAGGATTTGAACATTTTCAGCACCCTAAAATGAGAAAATTCAGGGATCCCACTTCTGCGCCAACTGTGCCAAAGTGCGCCAAACGAGATTTGCTGCGCCAACCTGATAAAATCGACGTAAATTGCGCCAAACTGCGCCAAACCGTCGATCTCAGAGGTCCGCAACTTGTGGCCCGCGGGCCGCATGCGGCTCGCTGGGCAGTTTTATGCGGCTCCCGGCGTGACGTCAAAAATCTTAAAATCGCTAGACGCTGTAATTGCGGCAATAATTAAATAGCTATAATTAATGTTATATTTCCGAAGACGGGAGTCGGGTCTAATGAATGAATTCTTTACCTTCCCGCGAACAAGCCGTTGCCACTTTGAAAAATTGTCTGCCAGTACTTCTGTGGAGCAATGACATTCTTCCTTCTGCGGCGGGACTGCAACTATAGCAGAAGGCTAGAGATATGTGGCTGTGAACGACGGTGATTGCAGTGGTGTAATTGTTCTGCATTGATTTACTCACGTATGCCAAAGTCATATATATGTACTCTAATCGGAAACGAAACCCGTTTGCGAACGTAACCCGGTTGCAGCAAAGAATCATTACACATAGGAACAAAACCAACATGCAACAAGCATGAAATATTGTTTATTTTGTAAAATAAAAGGGTGATAGACCGCAAAAGGCCTCAAGGACTGGTTTGATAACCAGGTTTTCGCGTTCCAAGAACATCACGCTGCTGTTGAAGTTAGAATGCCATACAACGACGATATCCAGGGCATCCAATCAAGTGCACACGAGTTTGCTCTTGTATAGCTCTTTGTAAGAGTTCCATATTGTAAAAGCTCCATAAAGAAAGACGATTTTTCTCGAATCTCGATAATTCGAACTCGAAGAAGCCTGAATTTGTTCAAATTAAAAGAAGTTCGATTTAAGGAACGCTAAATGAACGGAGGGCTCACCATGCAGTGGT
Source organism: Rhipicephalus microplus (assembly GCF_043290135.1). Taxonomy (NCBI): domain Eukaryota; kingdom Metazoa; phylum Arthropoda; class Arachnida; order Ixodida; family Ixodidae; genus Rhipicephalus; species Rhipicephalus microplus. The sequence continues at coordinate 42,459,381 of NC_134710.1, read as the reverse complement.
GCATGTGCATTGAGCTAACACACAAGGGGGAAGTTTCAGAAGACTTACATTTATTCACAGATCACAGGACATCCGTCATTAATTGAAGTAAGCGGCGATACGCGTATGTACATGTTTGCCTTGCAGCGAGTCAATCAATTTTGCACACAGCTTGCAAAGCATTTCTATTTCGGCTTCAGTATTCTCCTGGCAAGAGAAGTTGCTGCAGCTATGTCCAGCGCCGTCACCACAGAACACCTATATACTAGGTGTTAAAACGATGACGGACTCGCTCGCTGGATTCCGTGCCGACTGGTTGTGTCTCCTCGATCTCCGACGACAGTGCAGCTCTAGCCGACCAGCTTGCCCTCCCCCATCTCCTGATGCTGTGAAGCTCTTGCTGAGGGGTGCTCCGTCCTCGGACTCCTGCGACCATGTGCCCATCCTTCTCTATCTTCTCTTTACTTCCGTACCTTGAGTGTCCTCATCTCTACCTTATATCTTTTAATCCTCCGTATCCCTTTTAATCTCTTTTTACTCCCATTCCTTGTGAGCCACTGTTAAGGTGTCGCACTAAGATGTAGACAGTTACGAGGCTCACTTTTATCTTCTTTTCTCTCTTTTAAGAATCACTTAAGACGACGACAACGGCTGCGTCTCCGCTGCTACTCTTTGCGCCGCAGCAGCAGCGTGGCCAGCTCGTGACGAGAAAGGAGACGCAAAGAGAAGCAAATCAGCATTTGAGAGATAACCAACACTCCACGGCACTTTTTTTTTTTTGTGCTCTCTTCGCGTGCGGCGTTGACAGGAGAAGGGTCTCTACATGTTAGGGACGGGAAAGGGGGAGGCGTGCCACCAGCGCGTCACAGATCGGCATTTGAGAGAGAGCCAACACTCTGCGGAGGCGCTGCGCCGTGCTCCCTACCGGGCTGCAAAAATTAGGCTCTTTTCTTCCTCTTTCCTCTTCTAACCACTGCCACCACTACTCCGCGACAGCTTTTCTTTTTTTCCTCTCCGTGTGCGCGGCGTTGAAAGGAGAAGGGTCTCTACGAGGTAAGGACAGAGTAGGGAGAAGCGTGGCACAGGGGCGCCCCAAATCGGCATTTGAGAGAGAGCAAACATTCCGCCCTAAAGCTCCTAAAGGACGAAGTTCTAGGGGCTTTATTCCGCTCCAGCGTTTCCTTTTCTTTTTTTCTTTTCCTTCTTTTGCATGCAGCGTTGAGGTGTCAGAGGTTCCGTTGTGAGGTTGGGTGTGGTGCTGGTGGCATTTTCGGAGCGCGGTATGTTCGAATTAACCATCGCAAGGGTCTTGCGCGTTCGAATCTCAGGGTGTTTTTCCTCATTGGAGTACACACATAGCTTTGAAGGGACCACAGCGTCAGTTCTATAATCGGAAGTTTGAATTAAGCATGTTCAAATTAATGAGATTTGACACTAGTAAATTACGCTTTCATAATTCCAAAATTATTATGCTTGTCATGAGAACTCTCTCGGTAAGCAAAAAAACGCGCAAAAAGAAAATTCGGCTGGCTTCACATAGTTGCATTAATGCAACAATTGCCGTGACTTCACAAATTTTGACGTTTTTTTACTAGGTCCTATATAGCTTTTCTTAATCTCATCTGCCCACCTAACCTTCTGTCTCCCCCTAACCCGCTTCCCTTCTCTGGGAATCCAGTTAGTTACCCTTAATGACCAGCGGTTATCCTGTCTACGCGCTACATGCCCGGCCCACGTCCATTTCCTCTTCTTTATTTCAACTATGATATCCTTAACCCCCGTTTGTCCCCTAATCCACTCTGCTCTCTTCTTGTCTCTTAAGGTTACACCTACCATTTTTCTTTCCATTGCTCGCTGCGTCGTCCTCAATTTAAGCTGAACCCTCTTTGTAAGTCTCCAGGTTTCTGCTCCGTAGCTAAGTACTGGCAAGATACAGCTGTTATATACCTTCCTCTTGAGGGATAGTGGCAATCTACCTGTCATAATTTGAGAGTGCTTGCCGAATGTGCTCCACCCCATTCTTATTCTTCTAGTTACTTCAATCTCGTGGTTCGGTTCTGCGGTTATTACCTGCCCTAAGTAGACATAGTCTTTTACAACTTCAAGTGCACTATTACCTATCTCGAAGCGCTGCTCCTTTCCGAGGTTGTTGTACATTACTTTCGTTTTCTGCAGATTAATTTTAAGACCCACCTTTCTGCTCTCCTTGTCTAACTCCGTGATCATGAGTTGCAATTCGTCCCCTGAGTTACTCAGCAATGCAATGTCATCGGCGAAGCGCAGGTTACTAAGGTATTCTCCATTAACTATTATCCCTAACTGTTCCCATTCTAGGCTTCTGAAAACCTCCTGTAAGCACGCGGTAAATAGCATTGGGGAGATTGTGTCCCCTTGCCTTACACTCTTCTTGATGGTGGGCAGATGAGATTAAGAAGTTTGCGGGTATAAATTGGCAGCAGCAAGCACAGGACCGGGTTAACTGGCGGAACATGGGAGAGGCCTTTGTCCTGCAGTGGACGTAGTCAGGCTGATGATGATGATGATGATGATATAGCTTTTAAGTACTAAGAACAAAGTAAACTGACTTCTGAGATGGCTCTAGACTTAACGTACTAAGTCTCAAGAAATTACTTTGAGCGAATGTCGCTAAAGTAAAAAAAATGCACATTGAAATTCGTGATATCACGTGCAGAGATTTCAGCACGAAATTTAGGAATAAATGTTTTACTTATATTTTCTCCCCAATTAATAAACCTGGAATGATTAAAAGAACGACATGAAAGTTCTTGAAGCCTTTTTGAATCTTAAAAGATCATTTATTCTAGGTCAGCGTCCATTTAATATTACAGTATTTGAGGTACTTTGTTCTCTGAAGTGCTCCATTATAAATTGAACTTGGCTACCTCGTTGGCACTGCCTTTGGGCAGTGCCACCTAGGTAGCCAAATATACCTATGTGAAAGGGCTCCTCATAGTGAGATTACCTGCTCTAAAACCAAAATTTTACTGCTGTGAAATGCTTCTAATAGCAAGATTACCTGTTCCAAAATGCTCCAAAACTAAAATTTTACAACATCCAAGGTGCTCCTAATTGCAAGATTTCCTGCTCCAAAACTCAAATTTTAGTGCCCCAAGACGCTTCTAATTGCAAGATCACTTGCTCCAAAATGCTCCAAAAGTAATATTTTACTGCTTTAAAGTGCTCTAAAACTAAAATTTGACTGCTCCAAAAATTGCTTCAAATTGGCAGTCCCCAGTGGGATCACTGAAAGTGGGAATAAAAATATTAAGTTTGCTTGCAATTGGTGACTTCTTGGCCCGTTGCCAGCTAGTTGGTGTGCGTGACTGCAACTTGACTAATCAGCCAACCGCTGCAACAAATCTGGCATGAAGCGGATTTAGTTCGCTCGAACCACGGATGACAGCAGTACGTTTGCTGCGGGTGAATGCGCTAGTCATGTGGTCTTTTTTGTATTTTGCGGACTTTCTTTAGAGCTTGGAAAAAGTGTATGTGAGACTTTCTTCATTGCAAAGAACGCGATGGGGTTTTCTGAAAACACTCTTGAGTTTGGCAAGTCCCATTTGTGGCCTAAAGTCAATATTTAGTTCAGCCATTTTATTTCACACATGAATTAATTACAAAATAAAAGTTGTGATACACAAGGTGCTGTCAGCAATACGCAGCTGATTTCACTCGCCTGCCTTTAATATTTTAACCCTTGGTTAAAGATAGCTGGGACACCTAGTATACGGGGTGATCGTTTTAGGAAGTACAGATTTTTGATAACAATAACAGTAAGGCTCCTATCGTTTTTGCACACGAGCTCCACGTCGAGATAAAAATACTTTGCCACTGTTAACAAGACACTATTGTTACTGACGAAAATTGTCAACTTGCTTTTTAATTATTAATTTGAGGGCAGGTGTTTGTATTACAAAGTTGAAGTGCGTGCCAATTTACAGTATGTCTATTTTTCGAAAAGGTTGCACATAGTTTCCGATATTCATCTTCTAACTTGACAGACGAGATCAAAACTGATCACACAAGGCTCACAGTTTTGCTACGTCAGGCTGGAACTATCTGTCATTCAGGAGTAACAAAACTTGAATGATGGTTTTTTTTTCGAGCCTGTTTATAGCTTAAAAAAGAAAGAGATATGGGCCACACATTGAAAGCAAACATTGAGTTGTCTGCTAGCACATTTCAGCGTGCTTGCCTACTTACGATTTTTGGAAAGATGGGAAATGGGGGGCATGTTGCTCGCCGAGCTCCAGCCAGTCAGTGAAGGCCGAAGTGGAAAGTCCGCAAGGTGGACTCATTGAGAATCGTGCCTCTGATTGTAATATTGTCCATATCAACTGATAAAACTTTACTAGGCCTGGTCAGATGGAGTCAACATTTCTGAAGTCGAACTTCAATACGGCTTCATCGTTTATTTTTTTTTTATCATGATTTCTCTTGTATCGTGTCACTGTGAGACTAACTTTTCTGATTTTCCAGAGGTATTTACTAATGCAGCTAAAATCATGAAATGCAAGCTCACAAAGAGTTAGCCTGCAGTCCTCCACTTCTCTCTCTCTCTCTCTCTGTTATAAAATAATTGTTACGGCTTATGCCTAAAAACCATAATACAATTTAGAGGGATGCTGTAGGGGAGTGCTCTGGCAATTTTGACCGTGTGGTATTCTTCAACGTGCACCTAAATTGAAGTACGAAGGCCTCAAGCATTTCATCTTCGTTGAATTGTGGCCGTCATAACTGGGATTCAAACCAGCAACCTTCGGGTCAGCAGTCGAGCACCATAATCACTAGACCACCATAGTGGGTCGCTCTGTTGTAATGCATTGTGGTATGTAAACTTAAGTTTTCCTTTGATAAAGTTTTCTGTAAATTAGCCATTTTGTCTATAATCTTGGGAAGTGGCTCTATATAAGAGTTTTCTTTAAGCGTTTACAAAACCCCTTATGTGCTGTGAGTGTTGCTTTTACGATGACTGCTATATTATAGATTAAGTAAGCATTGAAGCCAGTGCAGAAGGGGTCATCCCTGGAAAGGCTTGGTGTTAGTTACTGATGTCATGCCTGAAACTTTCGCACAGGTGAACAACTTGTCCGTTAGCACACGTGCAGCTGTTGTGTATGACCTTCTTGATGGTCTGAAGGAAGGAATACCGTTGGACAGAAGGCAAGTGAGAGGCAACTATTTCTGGATCAGATCTTGCAAAATTGCATATTGAAAGTTCATTATTTGCATTTGCTCTTCATTTAGATGGCTTGAGGTGCTCCCGGACTTATTGACAAGTATTTCTCAAAGTGATACTGTTTCTGCAAGGGGCGATAAGCTGTCTGGTGGGCAGTTTAAGAAATTGGTCGTGGAAAATCTCTGCTCCTGTCCGTGGGAACCTAAATGGGCCACACCATTGGCACGCATTCTCAGGTTTGTTATGGTTTCGTTTATACCTTGGAGCTCATCAGAAACATCAATTTCTATTTGAGAAAGCACAAAGCTTGACTGAACCAGTGATGTGATCGCTGCACCGATTGCACCAAACTTCGTCAAGAGAGAAAACCTGCTACATTTCAGCAGAAATGTCATAAATTGCACCAAGTGCACGCCGAGACATCATTTTTGCAGTGCTTTAGGGAGAAATTAAAATGGCTGGTGTTCAAATAGCATTCATAAGCAGTGATTCTACTCTTGCGCCAACTATAAGATTTACTGCGCTATCCTGATAATATGAACAAAAATTGCACCAAACTGCGCCTAAGCTCCACTACTGGTAATAGCCACACCTGCACGTCAAAACTTGTGCAGCTTGTTCTCGGGACCACCAAGGCCACAAGCATGTATCTAGAATTATTATGCTGAATGAACAGCGGTCACAAGTGTGTCCCAGGTAATCCACGATACTTTTCTTGGTGCTGACGCAACGTCTCTTCTGCAAGTTGGCTCAACGACAAACGCACCCATTGCAGCTAGGGGCTCGTAAAGTATATTCTAATAGCTAGCGTGTAACTGTGGCGGCGATTTATCGCAGGGCGTTGTCCGTTCCAGGTACACTGTTTATAGCTCGCTTGAAGAGCCACACTGCACGTAACTAAAGCAATTTTCACTAATAACAGCATGAATATCACCAGAATGTCTATTTCTGGACATCATGATCTAATTTCTTGTGCTTCGCAGTGGGAATGCGTCGACACTTTTCCTTAAATTTACTTAATCCATAGATAAGGGCTTTTTTTGTTATTCCTTCAATCAGCACATCCGCGTTCGTAATTGCTCTTGCGTAAATGTCCTCCAAAAGACCGTATCTTTTCGAGCTCGTGAGTGCAAGAGTTCGAATTCAGAATTTGCATGTTTTTTGTTTTTTAATGTCACCTCATTAATAAAAGCATGTCTCCTCATCGGAGCAGCTGCAATTCGGTTTTAACATGCGGAGCTTTAGTAGTAGGCCGATTGCTGATGGTCCTGGTGTCGTAAGGCCCACTGTGAAACGGCTGCGCCTTCTTACTCATCCGCCCCCTTGCTCCCCATGGTCGAAAGCTGGTGGTTAAAAAATAACTGTTACAGTATCGCATTCATTGCTTCATGTTGCTTTGTTTTGGGGGGGGGGGGGGGGGAGGCTGCGTTGCTCGAAGGGCGCAATCCCTGGCACTCACTATCTTTAGTCATCATGAGACTGCTTGTAAACATTCTGTGCTATTATTGCCTGCTCCGTGCTTGCATAACTGACAACACGAAAACCGTTTGAGCTCGTGGAGTGGCCTTAGTCCCTTCAAGCAGTGTTCTATTGAGTTAGATGAAAATAGGTCCAAAAGATGCAATTTGATGTCATTTGCAAGCAACATCTGCGAGCAAGATCATGGTCTTGAGAAGGTGATGATTAGTTGCATCACACATGCCCGTAAGGGCCAAGCTAACAATGCCAGCCCTCGCTCTCATCTCTCGACCTGCCCAGCTCCCCCTACAGCTCCTAGAAACAGCATGAACCACACTGGTTGCGATCAATGCTCCCACCTGGGGTAAGGCATCAGTGCTTTTGGGAAAGGGGGAGATTAGGATTAAAGAAGTAGTGGGGAAAGAAAGAGGAAGTAAGAAATATGTGCACTCTGCATGCGCCTCAGTGATTGCTGCGTCACGGCTTGCGCTCACATGCAACTGTCATGTGCTAACAACTCATCAATAATACAGCCAAATGTTGAAAAATATGGCCAATCTACTCTGTTTATCGGAACTGTCACATCGTCCAAGTAGAATTTCGAAGTTTGCATCGTTTTTTTTTTTTTTTTTTCAATTTTTGTTCTTTATTTCTTTAACTACATGAAATATTTGACATTCATAAAAATGTTTAGTTCCTTATTACTTATTGACAAAAAGTGGCTGATCATGTTACATAGTTTCGGTAGTATGGCATTATCTTACAAATGCCAAATGCTTAACTTGCTAATACCAGGAATCTAGTGAGTAATTTGCATTGTATATCTTGAAACTTATTTCATGGTTTTGTTTTTAGCTATATGGTCGAGTGGCTATACCATAAAAGAAAGGTAGCAGAAAAATTTATTTTAGAAATGGCGTGTATAGGATTCGGTAGTATGGCATTATCTTACAAATGCCAAATGCTTAACTTGCTAATACCAGGAATCTAGTGAGTAATTTGCATTGTATAACTTGAAACTTATTTCATGGTTTTGTTTTCAGCTATATGGTCGAGTGGCTATACCATAAAAGAAAGGTAGCAGAAAAATTTATTTTAGAAATGACGTGTATAGGATAACTGTTATCATCTCGTGCATTACATTGCTGTGAAATGATCATGCTAGAACACCATGAATAAATATCTGAATGTGAAGATTGTGTTCATTTGTGCCCTCTTTCAGTGAGATTCCACTTGATGCATCTGAACTGCAATTGGCCATTCCAAAGATGATGAGGGTTTTGCCAAACCTCGAATTACCTGAAGTTCCTCCCCTTGTGTATCAACTACTACTATTCTCCAACCAAGTATGTTTTTGACATTTTTTTTTTATTTAATAATTTTGCCCCCCCCCCCCCCCCACTCTTTTTTTTGTCACTCTAGTTTCTAAAGCATACTATCAAAAGTCTTTTCCATCTTGCAGGAATGCACTGAAATCTTAATAGAGTCAGTAGTTAAATTCTTCAGAGAAAAGGATTTGGAGATAGAAGAGCTGCGGTATGTATTACTGTCCTTTGTGGTGCTTTATAGCATTGTTTAACTTTGTAAATAATCTTTTTTTTTTTCTTTCTCCAGAGCAACTGCATTGAATGGAAGGGAGAACCTTGAACAGACAGAAGCTACCGTAGTTCTTCACATTGTTTTTGCTGCACGTCAGAACCCTACCATCATAAATTTTTTTATTAAAATGCTAAAGGTGAGCTTACTTACCAACATCTTCTTCCTATCATTCTTTAGTAGCATAGTAAAAAGAAAAAAAAAAGCATGAAAAAAGTGTGGATGTGTGTATGTGAAATGAATAAAGACTAAGGTGCCTGATCTTATTGGTCGGCATCTGAATGAAACCAATGGATACTATATATTTAATTATCTAAAAATTATACTTGTTTTCAACCTGCATTACAACAAACTGTAAACCCTGCATGATATAGGTTTCTGTACTTTCTTCTCATTTTTCCTTAATCTTAACGATGAGCTGTATTTTGTGAGCTGGACACAGAATCTGTAATGAACACTGATTTCACGCACAGATTTGTTTTAAAAAATGCAAGCTTAGCTGCTTAGAACTAACAGACAAGATAGCCAATGAAAGTTTAGGGGATCTAATTAGTGGGTATTGTGATGTAAATGTGAAGAAAGTAAAGTGGACAAAAAAATAACCGGACGCTAGCAGGGATCAAACCTGCAACCGACGAATGGTGCATCCTATGCTCTACCAACTGAGCTACAGTGGTGGTGATGCTGCCGTCCACTTCATCGGGTATATGTGTGGTATATGTGTCATCGGGTATATATGTGTATAGGCAGCGCTTCTGGTACCTGTGACAGCGAGTGTGGAACATTTTCTGCCTGTTGGCGTCGTGTAGCATGTGCTCTTTTTACTTGCTTGCAGCTGACCAACATACTACCGCATCTAGTCTCCTAGAAAGAGACCTTTGCTCTAAATGAATGAAAGAAGGGGAGCATTAAAGGACTCATTTCTCTTTGCTTGTTTGTTATAATTGGTTTTCATGTCTGTTCTAATTAGTTTCGTGTTTAGCAAAAAAAAATGAGCATTTAAATGTTCACTTTCTTAACCTTAGTTGCTGTCATAATATTGTTTCATGGTTGCTGAAATCCTTTTTTTGTGTGTATGTGTGTGTGGGAGTGGGGGGGATTGTGTTCGGTACAAATTGATGCCAAGCATTAAATGTGGATATTATTAGTATTCCCCAACGTCTTCTTCAAAAGTGAAAAAGAAGTGTGATGCCGTATTTAGCGAGCTAATCTTGGTGTGAGTCAGCCGAGTGTTGATAAAGTTAGAAGTGGAACAGCTGCGCCATTGGCGCCGTTGTGCGCCAAACTTGGTTTCCTGCTTCGAATCACCCCTCTTGCGCCAAACTCATTTATCAGCGTCGTACCACGCCGTATCATCCAAATTTAGCCACAAGTTGCAACTGCCGTCGAGCCCTGTGCCCGAAAACCTGCCTCAAACATTCTTTTCAGTTTCATCGAAATGGTTATACGTTGTTTCGGTTTCATCAAGGTAGTGATTGTTCGAGCAGCAGCTGTGAATTTTGATTGTAACGGTTTGGTCATAATCGCTTGCGCGTGCTCCATCTCGGCAATTATTAGCGCAATAGCTCGCATTGCAATTTCTCCCTGGCATGGCAGTTTTTGACTATAATGCAAGAGAATCAGCTGCCAGCATTGTATAACATTACAATTTATAGTTTTTTGCATTCATTGCTTGTGGCAAAACTGATTGTCTTTATGTTTTTACCCGCAGCTAAAACTACTACAAGACGATGAGCGAGGGCATGTTATCAATTTGGACTTTATATTGGTGTCCATATCGCTATTGAAATAATAAAGCTGTTGTACAATTTAGCTTAGTGTTTTAAAAAACGCTGCATAGGACAATTAAATGTTGCTTCACATGTGCTGTGAAACGGGACGACATATGCTCTGAATGTTCCCTCTGATGACTCGAAGCTTGCTTGAAAAACCATTTATGGCTGCCGTGAGCCTGCCCGAAAATGTCTTTCTGGGTGCTCCAGGCCTGCTACAAAGGGCACTTTTGCCTGCTCCCAGGACTGCTCCCAAACCAATGTACCCTGTTCCGCACCTCCCTGTTAAGTTTTGTACTACACGTTGCTGCATGGCATTAGCAAAATGCATGAGAGTAATGTAAGGGGACACTTGTCCTTCCTAAACTGGGAGATCTAGTCACATTATCAATGGCGGTTCCTTGTCATGTAGACATCTGATTCTGCTTGTTGACATATTCGCTGCTCTGTTTTCACAATTAGGTGAGGCAGATGAAAGCAGAGTTCATCTTTGGCCAGTTCACGCTTACACTTGCGCTGGCTCTTGCTAAAACACGACACTTCACTGAGCAGGTGAGGGGACACTTTGCTTGTTGAAGTCTTCATTGCACTTCTTGTAATCATGATAATCTCTGAGCAGGTACTTGATGTCTTGAAATCTGCTGCATCATTTCACATTCAAAGGCAAGCCAAGTATAGAGAGTATATGTGGGTTCGAGAAATGATTCCTGTGCCAAAGGACATCAAGCAGCTTATTGTCAATATGATTAAGCACAGGTTGGTCTGCTCGATTCTGAATCTTTCTCTCTTCCAAGTGTCTGTTTTTTTTATAAAGTGTGTGTGTATGCACCTTAAAAGCATGTATTTAATGTTACTAGTTATACGATTGTAAAATCAGTGGCATTGCTAAAGTTTTGCTTGCTGTTACAAATTTTTGTAACGGCATGTACACTTATTCACACATTTATATTTTGTGTTGGCTATCATTCAGTAGCTCTTTTTTTGTGGGGACAAGACAGAATTTCAATTTGGTGTGTTTGTTTACCATATTATCAGCACTTCAACATTATGTACGGTTAAATGGCTTTTATTTTGAATATATAAAAAGGGTAAAGAGAAGCAATGATTTGCTGCAGTGAATTGTTGCCCCAGTACGCAAATGACAGTGTGATTGGTTTGTACCTTAGAAAGTACAGTTGTGTGTTATTGTGTTCTCATTATGTGTGTACATGTTCTGGATTTATATGCATGATATTTTAAATGATGTAGAAGGAAGCAATGTACAGTTCAGCACATATTCAGCTTGAGCTATTAGTATCATGTGCTGAATAATGTGAGCTGTTGCAAACTTGCAATTGGTGATAAATGCTAGTCTGTGATAAATATGCCATAAATAAATATGCCGATAAATATGTTATAAAACAAATAGCATTCATTCTTTAGGTACAAAGGAATCATGTAAATTTTGTACATCAGGTGCAAATTGTACTGAAATGGCCTGACTATGAGTGAGGTGCTGCCTTGACAAGATCAGAAAAAATTAAACATGGGCTCACATGAGTACACATCATACTGAAAAGTAGCTTTTTATGGATACTTGGAGGATGAATACACTTAAAGGCAAAGGAATCAGATGCATAAATTTCAGCTTGAATTGTTGTTATAGTTTTGCAGTCCACAGGGATGGGTGTTTAGTAAACATTGAGCTACTGAAATGTGGATAATGCAAGCGCTCATAACTGCTTTCTTTTTCTGTGACCTTTAAGTAGCCTCTTGTACTAAGTAGATGTATCAGGACATGCTCAACGTTGGGTCTCTTTAGTTTTGTTTAAAATTCAAAGCAAGCTAAAATTACAATTTTGCCAAATGGCTAATTGACGAAAGGGCTCAATGACTACCGTTTTTAATATCTTTTGAGAGTGTAAAGGTCAGCAACATTTAGTGGGAACACTTTATTAGCGATCAAGCTGCTATAGCTACATTATTTCTTCTACCTTACTCACGAAATGTGCCTTCTGTGGTGCCTAATGTCTATAAATGAAGTAGTAGTTTTCTCAATTTTATGTTAAAGGGACCGACAACCACTTTTATGGTGCCGTTTTTTTTTTTAGTGGAACGAAAAGCTTTGTCATTACCTTAGTCTAATCATGGAATGGCGAAGTGGGAAACGCGTGAAACATTTGTAATAGAAATTTTTCTATCTGCAGCAAATATGAAGTCGTATACTCGCATGCTGCAAACAGCGAGTGCTTGAGTGCTTTGTGTTTGAGCGTGGTGGCTTACTGCGCTTGCATACGGAGTACACGCATGCATTGCGGCTCGACCTGGTCCACTGGTGGCCACAGGGGCAGCGCTGCTTTTCACCGTGCGACTCTTTTTAAGTCGAAAGCACTGTAGAATTGAGCGGGGCTGGGTAATGATATACGTACTCTAATTTTCAAGACTGGCACCCATGACAGCCTCAGGCTTTGCGACTACGTTCAGAAAAGGGATCGACTCCATATTTCATAATCCAGCTTCAATTCTCTTCAGCTAGGCTGTGCAACATGTCGGTTTTTGTTACTTTTAATTATGATTTAAAATATAAATACTACTCACAATGTGAAAAAAAATATGCTGGAGTCTGTGATTGTATTTTATGGTCTTTTAATTTCTACTAGGATCTAATCACGCCTTCTGGACAGTTGTAGGTCCCTTTAAACATCAACTTGTGGAATCTTAAATACTAATGAGCACTGTAGAATTGAGCGGGGCTGGGTAATGATATACGTACTCTAATTTTCAAGACTGGCACGCATGACAGCCTCAGGCTTTGCGACTACGTTCAGGAAAGGGATCGACTCCATATTTCATAATCCAGCTTCAATTCTCTTCAGCTAGGCTGTGCAACATGCCGGTTTTTGTTACTTTTAATTATGATTTAAAATGTAAATACTACTCACAATGTGAAAAAAAATATTCTGGAGTCTGTGATTGTATTTTATGGTCTTTTAATTTCTACTAGGATCTAATCACGCCTTCTGGACAGTTGTAGGTCCCTTTAAACATCAACTTGTGGAATCTTAAATACTAATGAGGTGTTTTCTCTTTGTGTGACTGATCTTGCGCTTTTTTTTTTTGTCAGTCAGTAATTTATTATTCTTATGCAATAAAATGTTGTTACAGAAAAATATACAGACGAGAGTCCCGTAGTCGAAGACTGCAGCGAAACCCTCGGTTAATAATAGGTAGCAAGAAGTCTAAAAACGGAAAAAAAAAAAACTGTGAGCAGGTAAACAGTAACAAAAAGTTTTTAAAAATAATTAATATACAAAGAAATATAGATTGAACACAGTGGCAAAGTGCAGTACCTGAAGAAAAAAAAACTAACAGAACTAATCGTAACGTAAGTGTTGCATTGTGATGATCACAAACAACAACCTGTAGAAGTAGTGATATACTCCATTGCATAAATCGATATTTGCAAATAAAAATGTTTATTGGCATATCTGAATTGATGAAGTTTTGATATGGAGGAGTAAATCATTCCACAGGTTTATGGCGGTGAAGGTGGTGGTCATTTTGCCTTAGTATGTACAACGGGTAAAAAGAAGTAAGAGTGTTATGTAAACCTGATATTATCTTTATTAATAAGATAACTGGAATCAATAAACTCGTATGAGAGCTGTTTATTAAGCATTTTATGAAACATAATAGTGAGATGATAGCTGAGCAAACCTGATATATGTAATAAGTTATGTATTAATAAGATAACTGGAATCAATAAACTCGTATGAGAGCTGTTTATTAAGCATTTTATGAAACATAATAGTGAGATGATAGCTGAGCAAACCTGATATATGTAATAGGTTATGGTCATGAAGTAATGGAGACATATTGGTAAGGGAGTTGCTATTAGTTATGGTTCAAATGGCTTGGTTTTATAAGCGCTGAATAGATGGTAAATGGCAATGATACGTGTTACCCCATGAGACAATGCCGTAGATGATGTGACTGTTAATGAAGGCAAAATATAATGATAATAGGGCACCCGTAGAGATATCTGATTTTGATCTAATTAGAGCTCTTATACCAAATGTACATTTATATTTAATGAAAGCAATATGATCAGAAAACTTATGGTTACAATCTACTTTAATGCCCAAAAAAGATGTACAGTTAGGTCATATCAATAATATGACCATTTAAAATTAAATTAGGTCTATTTGGTGGTATTCTTTGCATATATCTAAAGATCATAAAAGTCGTTTTGTTAGGATTGATGATTAATTGATTTTAAACACACCACGCAACAATTTGTTTAAGTTCACTGTTAAGTTTAGAAATTAAGCTGGATAGAGATTTATTATTTAATGAGATGGTAGTGTCATCTGCATACAGTACACTATGCAGAGCTAAGACGTGATGGTGATTCAATAATATAGATAGAAAAAAGTAAGGGGCCTAGTATAGATCCATGCAGTACACCTTGAATAATAATTTTGGTATTTGAATAAACACCACCTGTAAATACTGTTTGCTCTCTGTTCAGCAAGTAGCTAGGAAAGTGGTTTAGGATGGGACCAGTATTGCCAAATGACTCGAATTTTAGAAAAAGAATGTTATGATGAATACTATCAAAAGCTTTAGTAAAGTCTAAGAAAACAGATGCAACAAAATTTCCACTGTCAAGTGAGTGACGAGTGTACTCTGTTAGCGATAATGAAGCTAAGCTAGTCGAACTTCCCGTACGAAAATCAGGGATTTAAAAATTGAACTTTGTTATGTAAGCATTTATTTGTTTACAAAATAATTTTTCAACAAGTTTACTAATTGATGATAGAATAGAAATAGGACTATAATTAGACACCTCAGATTCATCACCTTTCTTATATACCAGAATGATTCTTGCCTTTTTTTAGTGAACTAGGAAAAACGCCACTTTTGAAAATGCAACTAACTATAGTGTAACGGGTATTAGAAGTGAAAGGTGCAACAATTTTCAGGTGTAAAACTGAAATGTTGTCTAAACCAGCACTGGCGTTTTTCAGAGCTAATAAAACAGAGTACACTTCATCGGCAGTTACAGAAAACAGAAAGAAAGAGCGATTACATCGTGTCATCGAATACGCAGAAGCTGAAAATGCACACAACTTTATTTAATGGTGTCATGCATTGGCAGATTCGGAGCACTTTCAATAAGATTTTCTTCAGCTTCATGCGGAGAAAGTCTATGCCATTGGCGGGTTGAGAGGGCTCCCTCTATGTTTCATTGGCAGATCTGGAACAGCTCCGTCACGAGATCCACTCCACTGGGCAACTTTTCTACTCCGCGAAAATCAGCGGATTTGGCCGGAAGTGGCAAGCACCCCGTGCCTTCAAGCGGCGCCAACTTTGGGCGCGACAGCGGACGCCAGTCGCGACAGTTGCGCCTTGCGTCGGAGCTCAAGTTTTGCTAACGTAGCATCGCTGTTCCCAGCGTGCCCACTCAAGCAAGAAGCACGCATTGCGTTTTCATTCTGACCCTGCCATTAGCTCCAGAGGTAGCGTGTGTGTTCCATTGGTAGATTCCTTTCTGTTGCCCTCCGCCAGAGTGGAGTGCTCCAGTGCAGAGTTCGTCACTCCTAATTACCAATGGATAACGCCATTAGTTAGGTCAATATTAATGAGAACTAACAGCCAGTCATGTTAGTTTGTGTCTAACAAAGAAAATTAGCCCTTAAATTTACGCTCTTTCCTTCATTTAGGTCAGTCATTTGTGCACTAATGTGTGCATCCCCATCTAGGTAATTGAATTCTTTCATTGTTGGACTGAAATGTTCTCGCATTCCTTTGCCTAACTGCTCTGCTAGATGTGTTAGTAAAAATAGTACCTACTGCTTATTATTATGTTTTTTCAATTTCATTTTTCTTTTCTCTACAGCAAGTGTGGCTGGGAAGAATCGTCACAAAGCCTTGTTGAATTTGGTTTTTTGCTTATGGACATGTACAATCCTCGTGCTGGATTTGGAAGAACAGGGCACAGCACGACTTTTGACTGCTGCCAACTTGGACAAGCAATTGTTCTTGAGACATTCATAGTAAACAGGGATGCTTCTGGCAACATCATGGACCTCGTTGTTGATCGGTTTCTGTCCAAGCCATGTGCACCTACAGATCATTATTTCGGTATGTCTGCTTTAACCAATTTGATATGTGCTTCCTTTACTACTTCTTACGTTACATGGGGCACATAAGAATTATCCATAGTCAAAGAACCCCTGAGAGTGAAATTTTTGTGTCTGACTTTTATTGTAAATTGTAGCTTCGTGCCATTAATCCAAACACTGAGTCGCAAATGCTCAAACACATTGTATATTCAATGCATGCGTCATTATTTGCGACCAATTTTGCACCACGTCGAAATGCCAGCCTAAAATCATAAGAAATCAGGGGCCCACAGCTGGGAAGTGCCGAAGGTCATGTGCACTCACGCTTTGGTAATGTTGGTTTTCAAATATAGGTACTGCACATGGTGATGATTGAAATGATGTGGGTTCTTCGATTATACTTAAGCCTGTTAAGTGCATGTCTTGTCAGAAACAAGAAAAGCATTCCTGGCGTAAGCAACTGATACTATCCTGAGAGCAGCTTGACAACAGAGTGAGAAGGGCGAGGAACCCTTGCCTGGTGCCAGTCGTGGTATTTTGTGTGCCCTGCAGATCTTTTTGTAAAGTCAGCAACACTCACTTTACTCGAACATCACTGAGTCTTAATCTGCGTCATAGCAGTGGTGATGGTACAGGGGCTGCCAACTCTGACAAGCGCTCATGTTTACTGTAAAAACAACCTAAAATGTCTGAAAGCTTACGTCTGCCACTGATAATTGGTCTGAAGGGCCCACTTGTATACAGGGTGATCAAACAACACAAACATGTTGAGATTTCAAATTTTGTGTCAGGGGTCCTTTAAAGCTAGTGCAGCACATTGGCAGCCTAAGAGATTTCTTTTTTTGTCTAGCAGAATGCGCAATATGCCTTTATTTCAAGCGGGGAAAATGTTACCAGGAAGGAATGTGACTTATAATAAAGACAAGTGTTTTTCTTACCTTTTCCACAATCACATATACAACTCAACTAAATTGTGGTGCATTACTTGGTAAACCAGTCAACTCGCCGTCCATCCTTATACAGTCAAATCTCATTAATTCGAACACATTTAATTCGAACTCACAATGGGGTCTTGTAAAAGATGTTTGTATTCCAATGGGCGAAAACGCCCGGTAATTTGACCGCGCAAGCACTTGCGACGGTTAATTCGAACATACCGCGCTCCGAAAATGCTCTCAGCACTCCGCCCGATCCCGCGGTGACTCCTGCGATACCTGAATGCTGTGCTCGAAGGAAATGAAAAGGAAAGAAAAGGCTGCAGTCAATGTTTGCCCTCTCTCAAATGCCGATCTGCGACGTGCTCGTGTCACGCTTATCCCTTTTTTGTCCCTGCCACGCAAAGACCCTTCTCCTTCCAACGCCGCGCGCGAAGAGAGAGAGGAAAAAAAGAAAGAAAGCTGTCGCTGGGGTGAATGAATGTGTGGTTGAAGGAAATAAAAAAGGCACCATCTTCTTCAGCCCTTGCCCCTTGCGGGAGCACGGCTCTGTGCCTTGAGGGGGGGGGGGGGGGGTCTCATGCGCCGGTGCCATGATTCCCCCCTTTTCTGTTCCTGCCACGTAACATTTCTCCTTTCAATGACGCGGGCGAAGAGAGCAAATTAAAAAATTTAAAAAAAAAGCTGCCATGGAGTGTTGATTTTCTCTCAAATGCCGATCTGCTTCTCTCCGCGTGGAGACGCTCCTCCTTTCTCGTCCCGTGCTGGCCATGCTGCGGCTGCGTAGTGGAGAGGCTCTGCTGCGCAGTCGTTGTCGTCGTTTGTAGAAAGTGCCGGCGATAGACATTTCCGTGCGCAACTTCTCTTGCCAGGAGAATGCTGAAGCCGAAGTAGAAATGCTTTGCAAGCTGCGTGCAAAATTGATTGACTCGCTGCAAGGGAAACGTGTGCAAACGTGCATCACCGATTACTTCAATTATTAACGGATGTCCTGTGATTTGTGAATAAATGTAAGTCTTCTGAGACTTCCCCCTCGTTTGTTAGCTCAATGCACATGCGCCACTGCATGGAGAGTTCTCCCTTTATGTAGCTTTCATTAATTCGAACAAATTTTTGGGCCCCTCCGAGTTCGAATTATCGAAATTCGACTGTATATGTAAAACATGATTTCAAATTGCAGCTGGGTAGATGTTAGGTTACAAGCATGACCAGAGTTTACAATTTTAACACCGTTTTCTACAACTTGGAGAATCCTGGCTGTTGAAATTCAAAACTCTGTAGGGAAGAGACTTTTTGACTGGGAACTTAGGGGTTTTGCACTCATCATTTATTGACTTTATGAACACCCCAATTGAAATATTTCTCTCCACCCCTTCGAATTGTTCCCTCTTGTCTAGTAAGACAGATGCTTGGGCTAGTTGGTGATTGGGAATCAACATATTTGCACAGCGCATATTTGTCCCTGTCTTTTCTTCTGTAGTTATGTCGTAACTACTCGTAGTCTTGCGCGGCACAAATATATTGACTGTTTTCTAAATTTGGAACTACGATGTTTATTGCCTTCTTTGGCACAACCTATTCAGTGTGCTTTCTTAAGCTAACCAAATGTGTTCATGGAAGGAAAAGTACAGTAACATCGTTGATACATTTTCTTTAAAAAACGCGGAAGATAAACGTACAATCCAAATCTAGAGAAAAATTGAGGCTGACAAATTCACACCGAGGTATAAGGGCAAAAAACATTATTTCTAAAAAAAAACAACAATTTTCTGCTTCTGCCTCTCACCCTTGGACAAAAAAAGCTCCTTCTGCACACATAGTAGACCCTCGTCCACGTTTTCATTGTTTTTGTGCAAAAGAAGCTTTGTAAGGCTGCTAGTCCAGCAAGGGCTTCGGCAAAGTTAGCTGGTCGGCGCACATTTTCGTTCTCGCCGCTGTCTTTCGGTACCTTATTTCTCACCTCCTTCGCGGCGGCACCTCCTACCACCTCTGCAGCAATCTCGGCAACGCTTTGGAACTTGCAGTTCGGGATATTGGCGTCTATCGAGACGAACTCTGCGAAGCGTGCATCGGTGCCGGTGGAGAGGAACTCCGCACTGACGCCGTCGTCGATGTCAGATGCACATGCCACAGGGTCGTCTTTGCTGCGCTTTGTATCCTCTGATGCAAAGTGTCGACGAAAACCGCACTTCCTGCAACAGTTGCTAATCGTTGCACTCGTCACACTGTCCCAAGAAATGCTCAAGTAGTGCACCGTGTCGAGAAGCGATAACTTCTCGGGGTCATCACCATGTGACACGCGAGCAAGGTAGCGTCGCACATTACATTTCTGATGGAAATGTTTCACATTCTTAGGAATACCAGCGTCGAAGGGTTGCAAGGGGCTAGTCGTGTTGGCAGGTAGAAACACAACACAAAGGTTGCAAAGGAATGACATCTCCTACAGCATGCCACTGCACCCCTGGCATCCTAGGGGTCCATCGAGGTAACGCAGGAAGCATTAAAAAATCTCGCAGGCCATCTCCGCCTGTTGATACAAGGTAGACGGGGATGTTCCGCAGGTATATTGGGCTTTTGGATTTGCCATTCATCCACGGCTTCATCATGTCACTGCCGTCAACAAACCAACACAGTTGCGTGGTCTTTGCTGACCTTTCCACCGTGGCAGGACTTGCCCTTCATGCTCAAAGATTTGCTAGGTTGAAGTGGGGAAAAAAGCTCAGTTCATCCTCATAGTAAACGTTGTGTGAATCATAGGAATTAATTATGGTGGGGAGCAGTGATAACCAGTTATCGACGTCGGCCAGGTTCACATTTGCTGCCTCCCAATGTACCTTTCGGTAGGCTATGCCATGCCGTGTTCAAAAGCGGCTGATCCAGACATTGGAGGTGGTTAGTTCAATTGATGCCAAGAACATCGTCAATTTCGAGTACGGTGCCATCAAAGTTAACTCCGGAGGCTTTTGATTGCTTAAACCACTTCAATATTGCCGCCTGCAGCTTCCAGTGGCGGGCTCCACGGGCTTGCTTTGTTGTGCCGCCGAATACCAAGGCGTTTGTTGCGATCTCTTTCCACTTTGACGCTGCGGTGTTCACAGTAAACGTTGGCAGTCCAAGTTAGTTCGCTATGTCGATTCACTGCCTCTTGAGGTTCCTGTCAAGAGCCGCTAGGATAATCGACAAGAGCTAAATCCACAAGGGCTTGCGGTTTTTTGACGCCGTGCTAGATGCAACATTTTCGGATCGCGAACTACTGAGAAATGCGGGGTACCGAAAGACGACAATTGAAATGCAGTAAGGAAAGCACCGTCACGGCGCGGCGGCAGTCTGCCACGTGGCCCTTCACAAGCATGCGAGAGTGGTTTTTTTGCTCACCTGCATGAGAATTTTCGCCCACGGAACGAATCATACGACCACAGTTGGCCGCAGTACCAAATGTTGCTGCTGAATAATTGTATTTTCCGGGAACTTGTGAAGCGGAACGTATTAACACGTCGCTCTATGGGGGCATTTCTAGTTTTTGCGATTTTGAGCACAGGAGCCGGGAAATAGTATTAAGCGGGAACGTGTCAACGAGGTTCTGCTGTATTTATGCACTGTGCTTAAGAGCAGTTTGTATCTACAAAGGAAACCATTATGAGTTCCTGAGAAAGAAAACCGGGAGGTTATAAGCAAATTTATTCTGGCCTAAGGATTGAGCGTAACTCCAGAGAGAGGCGGTGCTAAGAGCAGTCACTGGACCAGGAAAATAATACCCCTACTTTAACATTTCCTTTCTACGGCACAAACAACATGCTTTGATGTTCAGTCTACGCTGCTATCTGATCAACTAGCCTTACTTTTTGAATTAGTGCAAAGCCTTGTGCATTTTTCCAGAGCTTCTGGCCCAAATGATTCAGGCATCACCTCAGCTCCTAGTTCAGTGCCAGTCACAGATGCAGAAGTTATTGGGCCACCTGCCTAACATGCCCTGCCATAGCACTGTAAAGCTCTTACGTGCATCAACACCACTCATCAAGGCATCTGCAACACTTTGTGACTGGCTTATGATCGTGCTGCGCAAGCTGCTTTTTTACCGGTAAGTTTCACTCTGGCTTCTATAATAGAACCTTCACTCAAGCTTTTCATGCACACATAAAGATTTCATGAGTAGTTCTCCACGTAATGAAAAAACATTTAGAGGTACCAACAATATTTAGTAGGTAGATGCATACGTTGCTGTGCAAAGCCGTGTGGCAAGTTAACCCCTTGGCTTTCATGCTTTTCACAGCTGTTCCCGTGTTTTATTCCGCGGGAAAATTTTTGTGCCCGCAGGCAGCATGGGTCAGTGCATATAAATCACGATAAAATCCACGAAAGACGTCATGGCAAAACAATTTTTTTTTTAATATTGTTACCAATGCTTTCTGCATCTACTGTTGTGTGCCTTGTAAACTAAGCCTAGCCTTGAGAGGTACTTCTTTGCTTTGTTTGGCCGGATGCATCGAGAAAAATGCGCCTACTCGGCGGCTTGTAGATGCATTTGTGAGGCCGTGACAGGATGATTTTCGCGTGATTGCGTGTTTCGAAAAAGCCGGCAGCGTGCACCCTTCACCGCTAAAAACACACATACACATGTACAGCCGCGGCCACATCTGTGTGGAGGGTGCACAGCTGGTTTTTGCTCTGTGGAGCGACACCTTACGGTAGTTGCGGGCGCTGATGTGGTCAGCAGGACTATTATATGCTCCTGACACACTACATTAGAACCCGAAACTACTGCAAGGTGTAGCCCCACATTGCAAAAACAGGCCGCCCGTGCAGTCTATACAGATGTGGTCGCGGCTATACAAACAGCTCCAACAACAGACAACTATTTCCATGTAGTGGCATACCATATCAAGCATACGGCAAACATTAAATAATGTGCTGCCATCTGCAAAACATTGTGAAACACACCCATTTTCTAAGAGACCGGCGATTCGCCAAAGTGCTTTCGGCCTTACCAACACGGCTCGCCGACCACTGGCTGTGGAAGCCCATAGGTTAAAACACAGTTGTAAGTGCGCTAGAATGTTGTAAAAGGCTCTACCATAAAAAAAGTGCCAGTAAACGTGTCCTATTCTTACTTTTTTTCTCCCATATTTTCACTGCGTTACTTTTCATCATTTAAATCAATTTTCAATAATACAACTTCAGTGCATGACTTCTACTGTTGTATAGATGTTTTCTTCTGTCTGTCGGGGTGTGATTTGAATTTTCTCATAATTCTAGGAACCATAAGCAGTTGTATGGAGTAAGCATATTCTGCCTAAAAATGAATCTTAGTTACATACAGTCTTGCACTTCTGTTATAACCAGCCTTAGTTTGTTGCATCAGTTTTTTCAGTTCACTTAATTGCATGCCATACATCGCTACACCGCGAGAATTCATACTGGTCACCCTCTCAAAGTTCTAAAACTACGCTGACACACAGCTTCCTTCTCTTTTCTATTTTGCTAACAGCCTAATAATAAAATGCCCTTGTCCATCATGTTGTAGCTACAAATAGTCACCATATGTTCATTGCTCAAGTTTCTTTTTTTTTAAGCAAATAATGACCTTTTCTTGTACAATTTCATCATTTAAAGCTTGTTTTCGTTTGCAGTATGTTAGCCTTTTTTCAAAATTTCAATGGTTATTTCGTTTAATGATCCACTCCACCACCTATGTCACACCCCTGATGAAGGGGCCATTAAGGAAATGAACTGACCTGACTCAATCTCGAAAGAAGTTGCTTGTAGGCTTGTGCAAATATTCGAGCCCTTCAAATATTCAAATAAATATTAACGTATTTGAATTTGCTTTGATTGGAATTAAATTATTTGAATTTTGAAGTATTGGAATTGAATGGTGTATATTGTCCATATGTAGCCTCTTGTAAAGATGGTTTCACATCAGGGGTAGAGTGCTCTATCGTGAATACACCTTTTTAAGGAAAAGCCGCACTGCTGTAAAGCCTCACTTCAAGCCTAAATGAGCATATTACCCTCACATTGATTATTCCTTCTTTAGTTTAAAAGCTTGTTATGCCAGCTAATATGCTCAAAATATAATGAATTTTGAAATGTAACATATTTCACAGGTTATCTCTTGCATTCTACCGAAAGTCAAATTCTGCTACTATGCAAAGTTCAGGGATGGGAGTGCTGTGCCAGTCTGACCTGCTGTGCCTAAACGGCAATTTGCACATGCGACGCCAAATTTCGCCAAGTCTTGTCATCGTCCGAGCAACACACGTTGAATAACTTGGCATCATGCACGAATCTTGCGTCATGTGAACAAAATGCATGAATGTTGTTGAGGTGGCACTTGTCAAGTGCAGACCTCATTAGGCGACTCTCTTTTAGCAGTGAAGCTGTTTGTCAAACTATAAGACGGCAGTGGTGGCAAAAAACTCGCCGCACCGTTTCCGCACAATTGCCAAGCACAGCACACGCTCTTCGATGGAGACCGCCGAACCATAAAAACTGGAAAAACAAAAAAAAATTTTCGAAAGTAAAAGCTTCGTCGTTAAAGTGATGAATGCGATAGCAACAAATTATAATTTAGTGGTAATGCCGCAGCTCTCCTTTCTATTCTTGTTACCGCACCGTTATACATGTAACACAGCCTTGCGCGAACTGTGCCCGAATGACTGGTAGCCATCTAGGTAATCTTAGAACCTTCCAGTAAGATTTTGTGCACAATGCCTACATTGGAGTTTGTTTTGGAACTCACGCGATCGCTAGCAATAACGCTGGAATCTTCAATGCCATACCGACACGCTTCACTGTTTGACAGATTACCGATGGAAGACGCTTTATGTTTGCTGTTATCATTGCAGACCGTGTATTTCGTGCAACCTATTCATGTTGAGAGCGCACCATGTAAAAGGGTGTACGGGGCATGCGCTGATGCTTTCCGAGATAGTGTGCACACCTTTAGAATCAAAGTTCACACTCCAGCATTTGATGGCAGGTCTAACATGTGGCGGGATGCTATCATGTGCTCCTCCGAGCTATGGTGATCGGCCGCCTCGTTTCATCTCTGCTTGAGGAGCGCTCGTGAACCCCGCTCGCGTGATTTTACCCGCTGTTAGAACATACGGTGCGCGAGGGATGTTACCAACTTGAAGTTTACGCAGAACGTGGCGGCGACAGCAAAAACCCGTAGAGTGTCCATATACTTTCTATCGAAATAAAAAAACTTTCCGTGCCATAGCCTAGCTATGGCGCAGCGAGCACATCTCATTTTCCTTGCGGTTCTCATGTAAGCTCCCCTCGAGACCCCACAAATGACCGGAACATAAGTTTTTAAAATTTGTTTTTAGTTTAGTCTTCTTCAGTTTAAGATGAAGATAACTGTTCTCAGCTCATCTCTAGTTTTGGGTTGCTGTTCATGTCGAATGCGGTGTTTTAATGACATTTTTAACATTAAAACATTTTAACATTAACGTTTTTTATTTGTCTGAGGTCTAGTAGCTATACAAAGCATCGCTTATGTCTTTTTTTCAGTTGCTGCACTTTCAGCTTTGATTTTGCAATATATATCTCAATTTGTGGTAAGTCTAGTCACTTCATCAGCATTGAATGGTTGGAAAAGCCACTGAAATTGTTTACCGGAAAACAAGAATTTCAAATAACGGTGATGTGTGACCCTAGAAATCTGCTCCAAAACTAAGCTTCATTGCTTCAAAACACATTTTTTGGTGCTGCAGAGCTGCTCCAAAACTCCCCTTTTACTGCTCCAAAGCTGCTCCAAAACCGCATTATTTCTGCCCCTTGAGCTGCTCCAAAAGGTTGAAGCCCACTTCCACCCCTGAAAGTTGTTTCCACTTCCATTAAACCAAAAAGAATGACATCTGCACATGCCTTATTTCAATTGAAAAAAAATTGTGCAAGTTAAGTGAGTCATGAAAAATATGCTCATTTTTTAAATAATATGTGATACATGCTAACGTTGAACCCACTTTAAAGATACCGGTTTTAATAATATATTGTTTATAACAATGAAATACTTTTTCACTGCCACTTCTGTATGTTTTCTATGGTGAAATAACCTTCTTATAGCAATGCCCGCATGCCGCATTATCGGTCATCACGATGAATTCTTGTGGTTGGGCGTTCATGCCAAGGTGTAATAGAATCCGATTGCAAAATCCTTGAAAAGAGAATTTGGTAGATCCTGCGTACCTTGGGAACCGATGTTATGCGAAGCATGCGCTTGCAAGCTGACTGTGTTTTAAATTTTTTATTGAGCAAAAATTTATGAAGTTCGGCTAAAGATATGTACGAATGCGCGCACAGATATACATTAAACAGCCACGTATGTTTTTTATATTACCAGTTTAAAGTTGCATAGCGATGCCAACAGCAACATGGATGTTAGTAACACCAGAAGCCGCAAGCTGATATAAAGCGCTGCTGCTCGTGAGGAAGGTAGCCCTGGACAATGCTACATAAATAAACTTAAGCGAATGACATCTGACTACAATTGATGTTAACCTGATGTGACGGCTGTATTATAGGGGTACATGTGAAATGTTTATAAAATCGGAAAGCCAGCACTGCAACCACAATTGGCGTTTCACGAACATAAGGGACTATTTAAAAGGCAGTTGCGAAACCTGGCATGGCTCTGTGGTAGAATACTTGATTGCCATGCAGAATGCTAGGGTTTGATTCCTGCATGGGACAATGACATTTATTCTTTCCATTCGTCCGGTCAGCGCTGCCGATATCCGTTTTATCTCAACTCTCAAGCGTTAACATTACCCATGTGTGTTCTCGCCACTCCTGGGTAGATATAAACTGTCAAACACCTGTGGCACATACCCACGTACCCGTGGCCCATAACCGCCCCCGGGCATGTGCCACTGTCTGGTGGAAAGTGTGTGACGAGGTATGCGGCGGGATTGTGACATTATTTATGTCATGACCAGTGAGTCGCATACGTCAAACCATTTTATTCTCCCACACTAATTTTGGTTTACCCCAAGTTAAGGGGGGGATCATGAGAGCACCGATATGTAAGCGGCTAGACAGGCAGACAGACAGACGTTCAAAGGGCCTAGAGTACGAAAAAATGCTTCGCATTCAAAAGAAGAAAATGAGAAATTCAAGCTGCAAAACGTCCGCCCATACCCCCAACAGCGTACCCCTGAGTTCCTTCGAGAAATTCGGTATACTTCAGCACATATCGTTTTGGCATAACAGTAAAACTGACTTGGCATCCGCTACAGCGCGGGAGCTTCTGTTAAAACATACAATTTCAGTTAAACTGAGAGACTTTGAAGGGTTTCAGCGTCCTAAACTTCAGATGTTATATATTGGCTTTATGGCGCTTGTGGTGGAAAGCATCCGACTTTTTGTCATCCCTCTCACTGGTGTCTGTTGGTGTAATAGTTTTCTCCCAACAGTCTGTCATCCCCCCCCCCCCCCCTTTTTTTTTTGTTGTAACCCGTTTATAGCACCTCGCGGCATTTGAGCACTGTTATAATTGTGTTACACTGTATTCGAAATCGATTCTAAATTATTCAAACCAAATAACTATTCGGTTTGAATTTATTTCGGACCTAAAATTTACTATTTGCACAAGTCCAGTTACTAACCATCTAGAAGTACTAGCTGTTAGGCACCATAACCTCTATCATTATCTAGGTATTGTTTGTGTAATCTTGACTTATTGATACGTTATGTCATCCTACTATGTATGTTTGTACAATACAAATTTTTTGTCTCTTATTTACATAGTGAGTTGGAATGCCGGAAGGTGGCAGTGTCTGGTATCCTCGTTCTGCTTCGCAACCTCAAGCCTCGAGGACCTGTTGGTGGCTTTGGTCGGGAGGTTGACTTTACCTTAAGTCAGGTACGAATTAAAAGTCAACACAATTCTGAGTTCCTTCAAGCAGTCTGGGAACAACAGATTCAACATTGCACTCTTATTTTTGACAGCATGAAAAGCATATAGCAATCAGAACACAGTAGAGCATCTCTGTTTTTCCTGTCTGGAAACAGTTTGTAAAACACCATATCAACCTGTCCAATACAAATGCTTTTGACAACACCTAAATGAGGTACAGGTTCAAGCTTCGTAAGCAAAGTGCTTATATAGGTGTCTTCCACGAAATGTCGAACGGAATTTTTTGTTCATTTCTGTTGAATGAAAAATGTCTTAGTGTGAATGAAACTCTGGAAAGGGAAAAAAAATAAATAAAAAACAGGCATGGCCAAGTAACGCTTATTTAGTCTATTTGTGACCTCAGTATTAATTACAGGAAAACATTATGGGCTTATTTTGCACAGAAATGCAACAACGCCCTTGACAGTGTGTTCACACGACAGGGAATTGCAGATGAATCAGTCGCATGACATGTGATGTGACTCGGTTAGCTTCACAGCCATCATTAAAATGACAAAGGAGAATTTTGGTATTTCTTGGCAAAGTTCCAACAATGTTTCGGATGAACATTGTTTGACAAATCGCTTTGTGCAGATCTGAATAAGACTGCGTGAAAATCCACGAGCTTGTTTCACGATTTCGTCCGTCATGTGAACGCTGCTTGACCTGTAAGGAAGATATTTAAAATATAATTACACACCGTATTTACTCGCACAATCCTTGCACTTTTTTTTGATGGAAAACTGATGCAAAGTTGGGGGGTGCGAGAATTACGCGGGGAAAACTTTCCACGAAAATGTACAGTGCAAAAAAGAAAACGAAGTGGCCGCAAATCTGGATTCTCACACCAGCAACAACAAGCTTTGAGAAGTACTAATTAAAACTTACATCAACATTAAAAGCACTGTTTCAACACAAGGCAAGATTTATTTGAGACACTAAAAGTGCAAGCAAACAGTCGAGAATTAGAATACCATACGCAAAGCTTGTGGGTGTTGCGGCCGTAGCAGTAGCATTCGTCGCGCACCAGGAGCCCTCAAAAGGTAAGCGTAGGACGTCAGTATTGGGCTGATGGCTATTTAATAGAATCGTCCGCAGTTTCCTTCTGAAGAAATAAAGTTTACGATCAATCGCAGATTTAGGCACACGGCAGGCCCAACGCGTCTTGGTGGCTTTCAGCTGCCGTCACCAGTAGCGAACACAGAACTTGTGGGCTCCGAAGAGCCTACCGGCAGCCCTGTTGCGGTTGTTTAGCGCATGATCCATCACTTGCAACTTGAAGCAGCCGTGTGGCTTCAGCATCGCCCCATAACGTGCCAAGATAACCGACACAACATACAAAACACGCCGCAACGCGCACTTGCCACTTTGGCTTGGCTTGGATTGGATTGAATCTCCATGCAGTAATAGTATGATTGATTGTTAAGAGATGGCGCCAGATGACGCGCGCTATTATCGCCAGTGGCTGGAACGAGCAGACGACATTATTGGGGCAGTTTTCGTGGGTGTGATAGTTACTCGAGGGAAAAAAGAAGTCGTATTTTTGTTGGGCGATGTGGGGGGTGCGAGAATTATGCGAGTGTGAGGATTAAGCGAGTAAATACGGTATGTGGTTCTTTGGGCAGCAAGTGCTTAAAAAGAACTGAATTGTGAAATCACACCGCAGAAGCAACATTAATTTGTTAAAAAATATTTATTTATTCCTTTATTAAAAATACTTTCTGGGTCCAAAGAATCTACTGGTTTTCTTTTGCAAAACAGGCAGTTATAAATAAATATATATATATATATATATATATATATATATATATATATATATATATATATATAGATACTATACTCACAAGATATTTTGTAAGCCAAACTTAGAACTAATGGTAATCAGTTATGTTTGTATTTATAGATGGAAAGCAGTTACAGGTGACGCTTGTTCTAGCAACGAAAGATTTGTTGCATTATTTTTATGACATGGAGGTAGGCCTACCTTGTAGAAATGGTTGGTCCTTAATGTTAAATTTTGTGGGTTCATCAATATTTTTCACATAACAAGAATTCTGGCTGCAGAATATCTAAGTAACGTGCCAAGAAAAAGTATGAAGCAGTTCTCGCCAAACTGTGAGCATTAGCCTACGAGAAAAAAAGTGGGATGTGTGTGTCTCATTGACCCATGAAGCGTCTTAGAAAAAGTGGGAGAAGACCTGTCTCATTGTGTCATGAGGGCACCTAGCTGTAATGCTTGAAAAAACCTAATACAAGTGGTACAGAGGGACACTTAAAAAACTGCGCAAAGAAAAATTTGTGGTGGACATTTTCAGATGTACGCAATCTACGCCTCCGCCTGTTGTGTTGAGCCACCTTTGTGGGTGAGAAAAACTCTGTTTTTCTTACCTCCAAAGGAGGCTCATGTACCAGCAGCGAGGCCCATAGAGGGTCAAGTTTGGTTTTATGAGAGTTTTACAAAGTGCAGTAAAGTCTCATTACATAAGATGCTCAGTTGCAAGAGATGTGTAGAGAAAAAAATGATGAAGTGGAAGAGTGCATTAAGCATGAACACACTGGAAGTAGAAAAAGGCAGGACTATAGCTGTCTTAAAAAATTGTTATTACATAGAACCGAGCCCGATGTACTAGAAATATACTGCACAATGATGGAAGGGTGAGTTAGTATATTTGAATCATAAAATAGAACAGCGCAAAGAGTGTTAGCGAGGCAGAATGAATGTAGAAAATGTCAGCTCTCGCTCTTTTTTTTTTCTACGTTCCTTCCACTGTATCTAAGCACGTTTTTATCCCTGTTTCATTTTGTCGTGCAAGTATACAAACTGACCTAACTTTCCATCCTTCTTATGCTGAAGTGGTTTGGTTGGTTGTCTTATGTTTGCCATGTTAACATTGTATACAAGAGACGTGTTTATGAAAGACCATCTGCTGCCAAGGAAAACCATTTTAGGTCCCAGAGTAAATTCTTCCCTGTTTAGATGGGGCACAATCCAGCCAAAATACACAAAGTAGCTGATGTGATACAGTCGAACCTCGCTACAACGAACGGCGCTTCAACGAAAAATTGGTTCCCCGTCAACAGTCCATAGGAGTCAATGCATAAATATTGTAGCCACAACAAACACTTTTTCTTCTGTTGTCTTTCTTCAACGTAATGCCACGATGCAATTCCAGGCTCAGATATTTATTGCTATACAGTAAACACAATCTTTAACATTCTGATGCATTTTCAGCACCTGAAAATACGTCGACGAAGTCTAAAACACACAGCACCACCAGATATCGCCGCTGTTCAGCAAGCATGGGCATCGCCATTGCTTGATAGCGATGGCAATGAGATTGCCCTGCTTTTGCCACAGGCTTGTTTTGAGCCGCAGATGATCTGAAGTTGAAGCTCAGTCGCTCATTTCATGGTTTTCTTTCACGTAGCTGTATGGAACAATGCCTTTTTCGATGCCAATGCGTATCATTTCATTCGCACTTGGCAATTGTGGTAAATCATCAGAGCGGCTGTTCGTCTGCATTATGAACAAAATCAGCTAGCCGCGAGGGGTGGATGATAAGAATCTGGTAACGTTGATAAGAATGGCATAGGATAAGGCAAAAGTCACTGCTCCACGAAACCCTACCTCCATCTCGGCGTTGTGATGTACTTTGACGGCGGACAGCTGGTGGTGTTAACGTGTTTGTGCAGCTGTTTGGTTCGTTCATGAAGTGGTTGTAGGCGTTGTTTCAGCGTGCTTTTCACCATGGCTTCGCTATGTATGAGTGGGAATTGGGTCATGGCGCTGCTGTGAAAGAATAGGAAGCAGCGGACGCTTTTTGAATATTGAGAATAAACATTCCTTTGTTTTGCTAGCTCAGATCAGCCATATTTTTTCATTTCACTACAACGAAATTTTTTTCGCCCTCCGCCAGATTCGTTGTAGCAGGGTTCAAGTGTATTACCATCCACTATGCACTACATTTTACAGCGGAAGGTGTTATGAGATCAAAACTCGGGTCACATGCAGCTTTATAGTTGTCTGCCACTGCTGTTGGTGTGCGTAACCAATGTCGCACGAAATAAGATAAAGAACCTAGTACCAAGGAAACAGTGGGGCTCGAACCCAGGTCTGCTGCATGCCATTCCAGTATTCTACCACTGAGCCATGCCAGTGCTTGGGATTTGTTCGCAAACTTGCCTTGGACAGGCTTGATGTCTGGAAAAAAATCACGTTAGTATGAGTAATAAAGCATTTTAAAACAGCAAAAGAACAACCAGGTGTTACGGTATTCACACAATGCGAATAGTGTAGCGAATGGGTCGTCCAATGCTCTAACCCATTACAAAACTAGTTCTTGATCACCTGTTACCTGTGACACAAACCCACTTTTGGCATAATTCCTCATCGTCCTCAGTGTGAAGGCAAGTTCTACTAATTACGGCAACTTAAATACTCGTTACCGAGATGGATGAAGATATTGGCACGAAGATGAAAACATGTTTATAACGCAAGAGATGGCGTAGGGGTTGTCCTCAACGAAGCGATACACAAGGGACTACTATGACAGACACTGTTCACGTAAGGCAGTTCCCCCACTACACGAAACAAGGCTGACAAAGTTTCACCATGGCGGGTCGAAGCCTGCTAGGTCGATGAGTCACTGCGTGGAGTCTCACGCTGACAGCAGGGGTAGGACAGACGTAGTTGAAATCACGCTGAAACGACGTGGAAGAAACTCGTCTTGGCGATAATGGTAGGACCGGGTCTTGAATGCACCCGGGTCCCAACACAAAGGACTGGCGCCGGCTACTGGAACACCAGTCAGGGTGAACGTCTCATGGGCAGGCAGAAGGCACCGGTCTGCTTTGGGACCAGGACCCGACGAGCGCCTCGGCCTGCGAATGTTTCTCCGTCACGCTCTCCAACCCACTTCCTCTTCCTCCACTTCTCTTCCTGCCTGTCCGGCTTAGCTTCCCAATCACTGTTGTTTCTTCCAGCCTGTCTTGTCGTCATTTTCATCGATGCACCACACAACACAAAACCACAACCACCGCTCACCGCACGAAAGTACGGCGCACAACATGACAGTCAACCACTGCATGAACAATTGGCAGAAAATTCCTTGAAAGTGTTTAGCGGATACCACACTTCTCAGAAGAATTACAGAGGATAGCATAGCGAATGCTAACCTACTACCCAGAAATTATTATTATCGGGGTTCGTAGCGTTCCTTGAAACCCTTGAAAACCCTTGAATTTCTGAATGGCATTTTCAAGGCCTTGAAAACCCTTAACTACCCAGAGGTCGAAAGTCAGTTGTTGGGAGAAAATTGTGCTCGAGTTGTGATACTCGTATCCCGAAGGACTACAGCCACTAGCGTGAGTCCGGTCTCAGCGAGCCGCAGGGCACGCGATAACCATCGCCGCGGCGAGAAGACGATACTGCTCAAGGTCGCAACACTTTATTGTCTGCGGCAAGACCAAAGCGCAGTACAGCCCGTTGCGAATGCGCGGCAGGAAAACAAATGGGCTTATCCACGCCACGGGCGAGAAGTACTACACAGGGTGCCGCGAGCACGTCTCCGTGGTAAAAGTGATTAACGATGACACCGGGACCAAGACCCGGTTGCTCGAGCAAGGGCAAAGGCGCTCGCGTTGGCTTCAGAAAGATACAGGTCAGCGCAGCTTAGCCACGCACTAGGACACCGCTTCACTCCTCGGCCTAGTGTTCGGAAGGGGTCGACATAAGGTAAGCGTTGGCTGAGGGTGCAAGGCGCTGTTGGCGAAGTCCGAACGAGCCCCAAAGTGAGCCGACGGATGGAAAAGAAAAGCGTGCTTACCCCCTTTTTGTCCCCGGAGAGGTCGCTCTCACTCCCGACGCGTGCGTGCAGAACCTCTCGAGAGACTCTGCGCGCGGCGTCACAGTCGGCATCCGCTACCAGGCGAGAGGGGTTAAGCGTCACTACTCGCTCTCCCAGTGCGGCAGACCATGGAGGAGGGTAGTCATGTCGGGACATGAGAACGGAGAAAGAGGCGGCAAAGTCCGTGCCATGGCGGCGGGCTAGCTTCGATTCCCACAGAGTGTAAGACGAACGCGGAGGTGTGAGAATTTTATGAAACGGTGCAGTAATAGCGTAGTTAGTCACGTTTGATTATCGAAACCGTGACGACCACATCTTTCGCTCTCTCCTGCACTTCCCTACGCTGGTATCCTTTTCCGCGCCACTTTGCCCTCTTGCCAAGCGTCCCTTTCGATCTCGCATGGCATACGTCATCGCTAACACGCAGCTTGAAACACAGTCTACTTCCGGTTGCCGCGACTACAACTATCGACTTCGTCAGTTGCGTGCTTGTTAGGTCGCGGGTTCGCATCCCGGCTGCGGCGGCTGCATTTCCGATGGAGGCGGAAATGGTGTAGGCCCGTGTGCTCAGATTTGGGTGTACGTTAAAGAACCCCAGGTGGTGGAAATTTCCGGAGCCCTCCACTACGGCGTCTCTCATAATCATATGGTGGTTTTGGGACGTTAAACCCCACATATCAATCAAGTTGCGTGCTTGTTAGCGAAGCGTGGTTGCCGTAATCATGCCGGTATGGAACCTGCATTTCGCGCATGCCTTCAAAGGATCGCCTACGTGATGGACCCGTAAAGGGACACGCAGTGCAGGCAACACAACGAACAACAACAAGCAGCGCGGACAGCAACTCGCTGACTGACCGGAAGTCGTCGGCTCTTGTTCGACCGCATATCTGGCATATTTTTAAGCATGCCAGAGATGTGGCACGGCGCGTCACGCGGAGGCCCGATAGGCACGGAAACAAGGAGAGATTGTTTCTTGGGATTTATGGTGCGCCGGCGGCTCGTAGCGCTGTCACATGCAGAATCGATGATCACGACAGCGTTCTGCACACGATGCGTACGTTTACTTGAATTACTTGAAAAAAATGTCGGAGGTGGTTTACGGGCCCTTTAAAAGTCCTTGAATTTAGTCAAAAGTTCGTTCAGCCATAATCTAGTGGATTATTTTACGTGCCTGGCAACTATGTGCTCTCTAGCCAACAAACCATCTAATTCAATCCGTTTCTCTAGGTATATATTGCAGTGTAGTAGTGCAGTGTACTTTTCTGGTACACTGTAGTTGTGGTAGGGCTCGTGTGGTTACAGCAGCAACGTCGAGCTAAGCTGGCTGGCTTTTTTGTGGAGACTGTGCAAGTGTGCGCGGATATTTGCAGTCACGTCGCTTATGGTGGAACTATGCCGGGCAAGTGCAAATTCCAGCTGTCCTGGTTATGCATTGATGCTTATAAAGAGTGGATTGCACCTAATACGTCAAACTCGCATCAGGCAAAGTTTTCCCATGTGGGAAGAGCTTCGATGTGTCATCAACGGGGAAGTCTGTCCTTGAAAGTCTCATGAAGAGTATGAAACACATTGAGAACACAAAAGTCACTACAGTCCATGGTAACTTGAGTGCATTCATGGTGCCAACCGTACAAAATAAAGTACAAATTTTTAGGCTCTAAGAAGTGACGTCATTTTTTGCAGTTTCAAATGTTATTTTAGGTTCTTGAAAAATACTTGTCAGGTCCTTGAAAGTCTTTGAAAACCCTTGAATTTTGTTTCAATTGTTTGAACCCTGATTATTAATGCCGTAGTGGGTACCTAGCAAGTGTGCTTGCAGTGGTTACCCAATGAGTGTTTAGAAAAGGCTCTGAAAGACTGCTCTTCTAGCTTTCGCTGTCACTGTGCTGCACCTTCTGCGCAGGCATGACATCTTTCCATTCGTTCGGCTCGATTTTGTTCTGTTCTGCAGCTAAATGTCATTCCTTCTATGGTTGTGACTACAAGTTGTACCAAACTTTCCATCATTACGCTTTTATAAATACTGTGGCTTTTTTAATTTGGTGTGGCTTTCCCACACCAAATTTGTGACAGAATACTGTCGAGTTGTATTTCCAGTGTAGCGTTCATGATGCTGGCCACTTTGAATGCCAGTTGCACCTAAGAGCCCCTCAAAGGTATAGTAATTAAAAAAAGGGCTTGCAAAGTGAAGTGTTTTACGTCCAGAAGTTGAGAATGGAGATAATACTGTTTGTAGTCGCTAAAACACCAAAAACTATGTAGGACATCTGTATTAAGCCATCCTAAGCAAATTACTGTAGATGTGTTTAAAATAGTTTGATGCGAATGCATAATAAAGTGATATAACCTGACTCTTCGGTGTTTTAAAATTTTTGGTTGTATCAGACATGTTTCCTGGATTCATCTAGTGTCTTGCTTTATGGAGCATTGCTGTATCTCACCGAATAGTTTGCTTTTTTTGTCTACATGTATAAATTATGATATAGTCACTAGTGTAATTTGCTGCATTTTGTTTTGCCTGAAGTTTTCTAGTGGCTTTTAGCTGCATTAGCGATAGGTGCACGAGTAATTCAAGTAAATGTTATCACTGTCCAACCTGCTGGCTCTTATACTCTTGATAGGCTATGACTGCTTTTTTTTCGCCTGTAGGAGATACCCTGTCAGTGTTAGAATTATGGATATAATTTATAAAAAAATTATAAGAAATTAGCTGATTTATTGGTATTTGAGTTGTTTTGGCAGTATTATCATTTAAAAATTGCAAGACTGACATCTACAACTGTTGAAAGAATTGTTATGGTCTTCCTAATACACCAGATGCCTAACATACAAGAAGCATGAAGCAGAATGTAGTAAATAAGTTCCGCTAAGTGGAGGAAGAGTTGTGAAAGGGAAAATTGGCGTCTACCAGTTTGTAGCACATGGCAACAAGGAAATCCGTGAAGTTTCTGAAGGTACAACTTCTTAGTTGGCAAAAAGTTATGACTAGGGTCTGTACCTGGTGTCATCGCCTATCCAGGATGGTCACTCCAAGGCTTGAGCTGACCAGGAGGCTGGCAGTTGGCAAAGCGAAGGCGACTTAATAAAATATATATTCATCCTAAGTACACTCCTTTTCATGAAATAACCAAGGCCCCAAAAAAGATTGCAGACCTTTTTTTCCAGCCATGAAGATGGCATTTATGGATGAGAATTTAGACAGTTGCTGGAGCAAATGTTTTTGTTCTCTATTGCTTTATCTTGGCAGTGTGGCTGTGCTTTGATAGCCAGGAGATGACGTCACTACTAACCCCTTTAAAACTAACACGCCAAGGATGACACGATGCCTTTGAGAAAGATAGGTTTTCCTATAGAAAAGTCGGCCAGCCTGTCTGAGGCACTTACACTGTTCACCCTGATTATCCCACTACGTTGTTTCCATCTATCCGCTCCCATCTTGATTTTTGATAGCCTAAGGAATTGAAGTGTCAGTGAATTCTGACCCAAACAAAAGCAGTAACAAGCTGTACAGTGATGTTGCACATCACCTCTTTGAATACAAGGAGAGGGGGGGGGGGAGTGATTATTAAATGAAAAGAAGAGAAAAGTGAGCTCCATAACAGTCTCTCAGGGGGAGGACACCTTAACTGTAGCTCACCAGGAAGGGGGGTAAGGCAGGATTAAAAGGATAGGATTAAAAGGTTTAGAGATCGAGAGAGGGAAGGAGACAGCCAGATAGGAAGTAGGAAGATAGGCAAGATGGACGCGGTGGCAGGAGTTCGAGGACGGGGCGCCACTCGGCGAGAGCTCCTGTCAGCATCGGGAGATGGCGTAGGGCGAGCTAGTCGGCCAGAGCTGCGCTGTCATCAGAGATCGCGGGGGCACAACCGGTCGGCACGAAATACAGTGAGCGAGTCCGAACACAAAGAGCACCTTAGACAGTCATATCGTATAATTCTTTTAAATACAATTGTTCACATGTATTGTAGTTCTAACTAATGGACCATCACAAACCCTAGGTATAGTATTGTGTGCATTGTTGATGTACTGATGTATCAATTATTTGTGTAAACTTGCCACTTTTGATGATAGAAAATGGCTTTGCCTGTTTCTGAAGCTTTCCGTGCAAGTTCCCCAGCAAAGTGACCCTGGCTCACACCATTCAGTTTGTATGGAGCTGCTTGGTCTACTTAGTAAGAGCCTCACACAGCAGGGGGCCTTACGTCAATTGCTATACCAGGTGTGTATATGTAACTGAAGCTATCATACTAACTCTGTGTTGGGGTGTTGTATTTGTCTTTAGTACTTTAGTGTGAAATGAAGCTGATAACCAAGATCCCATAAATAAAGGAATGCTAATATCTTTCCTAGCTTCTGTACCCATCAGTGCTTTTACAGCAGAGCTCTTGTCCTATACTCTGTTTCGTGCATCTGCAACACTGTGGAGGCTAGCGAGAGATCTTGCAGTCGATACGTGTGCAACAAAAAATAGTTTAATGTTCTTACCACCAATAACAGAACACTTTTTTTTCTTTATTATGGTGAGAAGTGATTGCAGATGTTTTGTGCTTTACGAACAAAATGTCATTAAATATCTTAATTGTGTGGCTGGATAGCTTAGTTTCCACATGACGTCATGTACAGGCTCTTCACACTAGATACGTGTGATCGCGGCCACCTAGACTTTCAATCTTATGAGACAGTGTCAGTGCATGGGAGAACAGACAGTCATTCGGGTTCGCGCTCTTTTGTGTTCTTCCCACTTTGTTTTGTTCGCCAGTCGCGCCAAGGAGGCACACAAAAAAGCGCGAGGGTGCGGTGGCACTAATCAGATGTCACGCAAGTAACTACGAGATGTGTGGAGTTACACATTTTGCTGGCTAAACTACTTGCATAGCTTCCACTGCATTGCACGTGATGTGTGAGGCATAGTATAGAGGTTTTCTATGTCATGTAGAAAGAGAGCTATCATAATTATTAGAGACACACACCTTTTTGTCCTCCTCTTCCTGATCTGCCTCCCTCCCAGAACACGTGCACCAATTTGCTCGGCGAAGAATGCAAAAATTCTTTTGTGCTAGAGTATGAGTACAGAGAAAGAGGGAAAATAGAGAACAAGCGTAGCCATGTGTAATCATGGTATAGCAAGAAGTGGGAAAGAGAGACATGAGAGGTTCAAAGCCTAGCCAAAGCCAGGGCCCGCTAGGTGTCTGCCAGCTCAGCTGTGACACTGCTCTGCGCGACTTAGTGCAAGCTATGCTAATTTACTTTTTTTGTCATAAAAGAAAAAAAGTGTAAACTTAAGGGCATGTTTACTTTATTAGATACAATATTAATGAGAAATAACTGACAAGGATGCCAAGAAAGGTATGGGTGATGTTATTAGAAATAATTGTGATATAAATGTGAAGAAAGAAAAACGGATATAAAGATAACTTGCTGCCGACAGGGACCGAATCTGCGACCTTCGAATAATGCGTCTGATGCTCTACCACTGAGCTATGGTGGCAGTCATCCCTCTTTTTTGTTATAGTGATGTAGCAGTCTTTAGTGGTTCCTGCTGGTCTGCTCTGCCAAAATTTGTAAAGCTGTTGTGTTTGTATTATCAACACAAAGGCAGTTATTTAGGATAGCAGGGAGCACAGAAAATTTTCGACGGAATCGAGATTTGAAATAACAAGAGTTTATAAATCAAGGTTTTGCTCTATGTTATGTGAAAGAGCATGTGTATTTTCCTTGAGTGCTCATGTTCACGTAAGACATTCCACTTTCAGGGGTTTCCTGAAGTCATAGATCAAAACATCAACCTGACTGAAGCTGTCTTGGAGTTGCTTGTCTTACAAGTAAGAGGATCACTTCAGCTATTGGATTTTTCAGTTTCCTTGAAGGGGCTCTGCAATATTTCTTGAGAGCAGGGTCAGAAAACACTGCCGGTTGGTAGTCGAGACTCTCGAAAACACGCGAGCGAACTACTATAGTGTGGCATGCGGCCTGGAATTCACCATGAATTCTGTAAGTCCGCTAAAAAATGCTTTCTCTTCTCACGGCAAATGATGCCAAATGATGCTATATACTAAAAAATCATTGCGTCACAGGGCCAAATATTACGCCCTTGACTGATTTGAGCATGGCATACTCGGGAGTTACTGGGGCCACCATGGTAGGCTGCAGCATGTTCGTGTGTCCACGTTCGAAAAAGAAAAAAATGTGACAGAAAGAAAAGTGCTCAAGATCATGGGGCACAGATGAGACCTTCCTCCTTTGTGCTATCCCTCCCTTCTTAGCTCCCAGTGCATTTGTCAGGACGGGAGAAGAGAGAAAGCATTTGCAGCGTGTGACAAATCGTTGTAACTCTGCTTGTACTGGACGGATTCTAAAAATATTTGCGGCGGTCATTTCGTGAGGCAATAAACTGCTGTAGTGAATCCAATCTATGGCTACTTAGAAATTTGTTTCAGGGCTCTTTTAAGATATTCATTTACGTTAGCAAAATGCATGTTGGTGGTCGCATGAAAATGTAAAGAGCCTTTGTTCAATGAGCCATGTCCAGAAATTAAAACTGGGCTAAGTTTCATGGTAATGCAAAGCACAGCTGTGCTTACATCATTTTAGAAACATTTATATTTAATATTGTTCAATTAAAAATTGAAATTTACCTGAAAAAATTATTGTCAAATACGAAGTGAGTAAAATCCTGGACCTGCTTAGATGGAAGTTAGCCAGATGTACTTATAACCAACAGGTGTGCTCAGTGAACACGTAGTGACAAAAAAAAACCAACACAGCCACCTCAAGTATGTGTCATGTCTCACCAGTTATCTTTGTAATGGGTGTTTGCTTCAAGGTGTTGCATTTAAATGACAATCACACATATTAAGAAGTTGAAGTATGTTTAAAGAAGAAATGATAATCTACATTGTATAAACCCAGAATAAACGTTAAACCTGCCAAATGCAAAACTGAGAAAGGAACTTATAATGTGCTCTTGGGACTGCAAGATGAGAACATTGTTGATTCCATGTAACTGCCTACTTTAGTATCTGCTCAGTTTGTGGAAAATTAATTACTATATGTGTAAGGTATTCCCACACCGACTCTTATTGTTTGCGCTCTTTGCTGCTATGGGTGAACTAAAGAATTGTGTACTTTTTGAAGCGTTTTGAGTCAAGTATGTTAAGCAGGGGGGAACCTTATTTTTCCAAAGGCATAACGTTCCTATTAAAACTACAATCCACCTTATGTGCTCATGACTTGCTGAAAGAATGTTTGAGGCTTTGTTGTTAGAGAAACAACTACTCAGTTAACGGATTTAGTCATTTATGACACTGTGTATGATTACCAAATCATGATAGTTTAAAAACAGGTCTCAGACATGCGGCCCGTAGGACCTCTCGCTTGTGGCCTGTGGCTCGCACTTGGCTATGTTTGTCCCATATTTTTAGTTTTCATAAGTACATTTGTGAGCTACCCAAACATGACTGGCCCAAAGCATTTTTTTCGTTAGGCGTCTATGTAGTCGCAATGTGTCGAAGCGTGACAGTGAAGCAGAAAACAGTATTTCAGAATTGGCATCCAGATTTTAGTCATTTTGGAGGTCGGTACTGCCATGTTAGATGGAATTCTGGCACCAAATCTTATTCAGAAATGACCCATATATGAGATGCAGAGAAGGTTTTCTTTTCAGTTGGAGTGTTTACTGACACGGTGTACGAACTAACCTCCTGTTCCTTTCCCTTCCCACTCTTATTACACTTTTCCCTGACGAGGCTCTTATGGGACTAACTTCTGCGACTGCAGCCCACTACCTGAAACGAGTTTGAGACTACTGGGCTGGAAGAATCAATGTATTATTTAGAAAGTGTACACTTGGTAGGAGAGAGCTTATTATGAGGCATTCTTTAGACTGAAGCCAACGTGAGCATGGAACTATTGACTAGATGCTTTTCTGGTGGCCATAAAACAATTGCTTTCTTTGGCCCTCTAAAATTCAGTACAGCCTGCTCCCTCAATCTTTCTTACTCTGTTCTTGTGGGTTGTCTTGCTGATTCATGCCACTGACTTTCTTTTTTCTTCTTTTAACTTTTCCAGCTTCAGAAGTATTATGATGGAGATGACAATTCATATCCTCCATTGAAATTATCTGGAGTTGTCCAAATCAATATGGACAAGGCAGTTTTGCAAGAACCTCTGGTTTGTTTGTTTTCTGACATTATTCAGTTCCAGAAGGTCACAAGTTTGAAGTGTTGTTTGTTTCATTTATAATGAATAACACAGAATTTGCTTCCCAAAACTTTGATAATTTCATGCTCTTTGTTGAAGTGGCAGCCGCCATACAGCCAAGCGACAAATTAGTCTTGGCAAAAAACAAGGTGGCAACTCAGTAAGAATTATTTGCGTTTAGAATTCACAATAAGTATGAACTCTGGAGCTGTGTTAGGTAGTGCTTCATTTTGGAAGGTTTTTAAAGACGATAGTCTTTCTTGGGGACTTTCGACGCAAAAATTTTGGTCTGTCTGTCTGTCTGTACATTTGTCTGTCTGTCCACTCTTAACAGCATCGGGTATTTGAAACGGTCGACCCCATCCGCAGCGCCCACCTATGTTGCTCAATATTCAGTGTTCATACTTGTGCAATTGTCGATTAAAAAGCAATTATTGCACGTGTCTGGGGCACCATAACAACACGTATATATTCTGCATGTGTGCCTTTTACTAGAAAAGGCATACATAAGTAGTTTTAAGGACCGTAGCGCTTATCACGCTGCGCTGACCATTCAACGCTTGCACGGAAAGGCGAGTGTCTCCAACGTTTTGCTAAAACGAGACGGTGGTGGCACCCACCCATCGCCTTGTGTTTTACACTTTATCACCTTTTAGGCGGGCGTGCACACCCATCTCAGAGCCATGCTCTTTGTTTTTGAAAAAAACTGCCAGATGGCGGTCATGTCTCACGTGTGACGTGACTTGATGCGCTCGTTCGCTTCCGCTGCACGCTCGAGACACTCTAGCGCAGCGCCTCCAGAATACCATTCACCGATTTTCTTAAGCAGAATATCAAATAAAAGTTTTGTTCACTCTCTCCACACGCAAGACTATCGTCTTTCGACGACATTTGCAGATTAAATGCAGATACAGGGCCAATTTTTTTTTCTCTCTCTTTCTCGTAGTTCTTGGTTGCACGTATACTACCGTCAGCACTTGAAGCTCGTATCTACTATCATGTGCTAATTATAATTACTTTAGAGGGTGAACACTCTATCACTATTGCCTTTGCATACTGGTTGTAACTCATG
Organism: Rhipicephalus microplus; assembly: GCF_043290135.1. Classification (NCBI taxonomy): domain Eukaryota; kingdom Metazoa; phylum Arthropoda; class Arachnida; order Ixodida; family Ixodidae; genus Rhipicephalus; species Rhipicephalus microplus. The sequence continues at coordinate 42,417,316 of NC_134710.1, read as the reverse complement.
TCATCACTGATGAAATGCAGTATGAACTGCATTTCATCAGTGATGACATGAGTTACAAAAATTTTACTATGGTGTAATGAATGGCAGATGGTTCTAAACCCCGTAAAATCAGTTTGCATGAGCATAACAAGAAAAAAGGTACCTCTCAAATATAATTACAATATTGGTTCCCACGATCTAAAAAGGGTAACAGAATATAAATATTTAGGGCTAATATTCACTCCAGATTTGAGGTGGAATACTCACGTAGACGTCACCTGTAGAAAGGCAAACAAAACTCTATGGGGTCTGAGGCGAAGGTTACATGACGCAACACCCGAAGTAAAAAGTCTTGCGTACAAAATGCTAGTACGCCCAATAATTGAATATTGTAAAATAGTATGGGACCCTCATACCACCACTAACCTACATAAACTGGAGAAAGTTCAAAGAATGGCTGCCAGGTTTATATTCAATAAATATCAACGCATGCACTCTGCTTCCGATCTTTGCAACCGTGCAAACCTACAAGCCTTAGAACTTAGAACTAAGTATGACCGTTTGAAATTCCTATTCCTCATTATTCGTAGTCAGGTTAAAATCAACTCATTAGATTTCTTTGAAATTTCTCCAGATCCGCGCTCTAGACACAAACACACTTTATATATACAGCCACCAGCCACCCGAAACAACGCATTTAAATACAGCTTCTTTCCGAGGGCAATTAAAGAATGGAATGAACTACCAAACAAAGTCGCGATGTCTTCCTCTATCACGGCGTTTTCTGCAGCTTTAGAATCGCTTATTTTTTCCGAAATAGATGCGTCATAATTCACGATGTCAATGTATATTGCCTCTCGCTTTGTTAATTGTTGTTTTCTATGCGCAGAATGCAAGTGCACATGCCTGTGTTTAACTTTGTCTTTTAGTGTAAATACCTGTGTTCGCTGTATGTCTCTATTTTGTAACGTATTTCATGACCATTTCTTTCATTTGTTTTCCACTCCTGTAATAACCCCAGCTGGGGTTGACAGTATTAATAAACAAACAAAACAAACTGGTGTTGTGTGGTTAATAATGACATTATCTTGAATGGCGGGTAATCTGAGCATTCCTGGAAGCTTTCACTGGTGTCATTGACCTAAATGTAATGTTGCGGCGCTCAGTGGTGAACTGCTATGTAGATGACTTTCTAATTAATATTAATGCAAATAGCTCAGTAAAGTCGAAGAAAGAAAATAAAGCAGTTGCAATGCCGTTTTACTTTGATGATTGTTGCCTGATTTGCTTTCATTGCGGTAGAGGTTTTCATCCTTCACCCGGCCAAATGCCACTCTTTGTGATGGTATAAAGGTCAGCGCAAGGTCAGGGATTTTGAGTCAGCTTAGTCTACAGTTTGTGATTATGATGGTGCATATTAGTATAATTCGTTTTATAATATTTTTGTATTGTATTTAATTTGCTGTGACCTCAATAATATTAAATACAGTAGAAAAATATTACAAAGCAACTTATACTAATTTTCAGTGCTCGTCGAGAAAATCGGAACTTTTTCTGTACAGGCCGAAATGCAGGAGCCCCAAACCTAGAAGGTGGAAGCCATTAGAGGACGTGGGCATCTCTATTGTCTATTGTATTTAATTTTCTGTGACCTCGATAGAATTAAATACAATAGAGAAATATTGCAAAGCAAATCATACGAATGTACGGTGCTCGTCGAGGAAATCAGAACTACTTCTGTACTAGCCCAATCGCAGGAGCCCGAAACCAAAAGGGTGGAAGCTATTAGAGGACGTCGGCATCACTCTTAGGACATGTGGGGGCAGCTTGATCCCCAGGGTGCACTCCTTCGGGTTCTGGTTATGACCATACAATCGAACGGCTCCAATATCGTTGACGGTAGCGAGACTTGCCAGAAAAAGTGACAATGCCATCAGACTGATAACAAAGGTTGCCAACAGACAACAGGGACGTGGGAGAAGGCAACCTCGTAAGGCTGGTACACGCCTTTGTGATGCAGGGGTAGAACAGCTGTGCCAATTGTGCCAATTTGATACAATTCCTTATTGTTGTGCCTAGCTGCAACAAAACCATGAAATTTGCTGAAATCGTGCCACTTTGCGCCAAAATACCCGACCCACCTAAAAATTATTTCAGGTGTGCTAATTTCAGCAAGAAATGGATGCCACATTGGCCACCTGCACTTTGCTTCATCAATCAAACCAAGCACGCAGACCCGTTTTCTGACTAGGAAATTCACATGGCCTAGTCAGCAAACGTGGTTATGGCATGTTAGGAACGTATGCCACGTGCAAAGAAAGTCGGCATGCGGCCTTCATTGCCAGCCACCACGTTGGTTGCCATAGTAACAGCACATTAAACATTTTTCTGGCTTAAGATTGTGTCGTTGAGGCGCTATTGTTACTTTATTTGGTGGAATGTGCCATGCAAGAGTGCCAAGAAGTGGTGCCCTAAGCTTAGCCCCACCGCAAAAGAACATGAAAAGAGTTGGGGCCAAGTGGGGGGGTAGCGTTTCGAAAATTTCTTGACCTTGTTCTAACACGCTGTGGCGAAGCCATCATCGCCGTAGTACACCGGTGTCTTGCGGAAAAGTGTATTAGAATTTGGAAGGGGCTGTTAGCGTTAGTCATGGGACACAGCACATTTAGTTCAATTAGTCGTGCATGTATGCACTGCATAATTGTGGATACTATGTAGTCTTATGGCTGACATCTAAAAAAGTTACTGGTAATCATTCGGAGCAGCAAATTACATTTCTGCTGGCTTAAAAAAAAACACACACACACACACTTATGTGTCGTTTCTTTGTTGTTTTTTTTTCGCCGCCCCTTCTGCTCGATGTTACTAATCTCCCAAATTTCAACGTCGCCAGCTTGGCAAATCAATATTTGATTTTGCAGAGTCTGTCAAAGTATTCGACAGGCACGGCAAATGCTAACGTGGACTTCATTGTTTGCTTAGTGGGCAAATTCAGAATACTGCTTTAATTGGAATATGAATGCTCATGTTCACTCTGCACGATTTAGCTGGGTTAAACGTTTTGTGTGTGTATTCTAAATGTAAGCCTTCTTTTTTATACTTCTCCAAATTTGGTTGTTCATGATAAAAAAAAATTTTTTTTTTTTCTGCTCTAAATATAAAGTTAAGTGCTCCAAAAGTAACATTTTGCTGCTCCAAATTTTATTTTGGCTGTGACACCCCTGGTGATGTGTCATTTCACCTACGTGGCAGCCACGCGCAACTGGCAGAGTTCGGAACGTGATAAGCTCAATACGTTAATCAGAAAGGCCGTCAAGAGAGCTCTTGGGCTCCTCATGTACACAAGCTCAGACAGACTGCTTCGTCTCTGCATGCATAATACGCTGGAAGAAATTTGCAGAGGCTCAGGAGAGGGCACAATTCACTAGGCTATCCACCATGCGTTTCGGTAGAAACATCCTGTGGGAGCTGGGGATTGCACCGATGGAAATCAAGTCTTACTTCTGCAGCATTCTTCATCAACAGCGAGAACAAATAATTGCTGTTCCCATCCCATGAGATGTCCACCCCGACCATAACTAGGGTAGAAGGCGGGCCAAGGCAAAGGCTATACTACAAAGGGCCCAGGAACACACTGGGTACTGTTGCTTCGTCGATGCGGCCCAGTATCCTGAGGGGAAGGCATATGCGGCAGTGAGCATCACCCATGAGGGCATTATCACAAACTCCTCAACTGTCCGGGCAACGGTGGTTGAAATAGCAGAGCAAGCGGCGATTGCGTTGGCCTTGCTGGATAACAAAAGCTCCACAGTTTACAGCAACTCGAGATCACCGGTCAGAGCATTTGCCAAGGGCACAATATCAGAACCGGCTTTGCGGAACTTTAAGGACAAGGAGATTAAGCCACATACACTCGATTGGTTCCCAGCTCACATTGGATTCATTCAGGGAGCCCCGCCTAATCTCAACAAGTCAGCCCGCATAGCTGCGTGTGGACTAGTAAACGATGTAGCTATCAGGAGACGTGGCACTGATGTTTTAGAGAACCAGGACGCTCCCATCTCGTATAACGAACTGACAAAAACATTTTTACCTGGCACAGAAACAATACCCACCACCACACAGATAACTAAGTACACCTCAAGCTCTGACACTCGGGCTTCTTCAAATCGAGGCGTACCCTAACCCCCCCGCTATTGCACAACATTTGTCCTGAAATACAGCCAACTAATATGTGTTCCTTCTGCAATGATATACCTAATTTAGAACACATGCTCTGGTGGTGCCCCACGTTTCACTGTGGTGAAAGCACCACACCTTCGAAATGGGAGGGTGTTATTACCAGCTCTGGACTCAAACAACAGTTATGAGTAGAGAGACCTTTTTTACAGTGAAAGCTGTCATGAAATCAAAATTCTGGTCACGCGCTGCCATAGTTGTGCGTAGCCACCACCGATGTCCGCAATCACAATGCACGAAATTTAAAAAAAAAACTTAGTATCAATGACACAGTGAGGCTCGAACCCTGGTTCGCTTGGTGCCAGCCCAGTATTCTACCACTGAGCCACGCCGGTGCTTGCGACTTGTTGGCAAACTTGCCTTAGGCAGGCTTTATGTCGGGAAATCAATCGCATCAATACGATTTTAAAAGCGTTTTAAAGCAGCAAAAGAACAACCAGTTGCTGCTCAATGAGAATAGCATAACGAGTGGATTGTCCAATGCTGCAACTTATTAGAAAAGCTTGTTCTTGTTCACCCATTAACGGTGGCGCATACCCACGTCATGCACAATTTCTCGTCATGAGCCACTGCATAAACAATTGGCCTATAATTCCTTCCAAGTATTTAGCGGATACCACGCTTCTCAGAAGAATGATGAAGAATAGCATAGCGAATGCCAGCCTACTACACAAAAAAGGTTTTATTGTTAATGTCGCAGTGGGTATCAAGCAAGTGTGTTCTCAGCAGTTATCAAATGAGTGCTTAGAAAAGGCTCTGAAAGGCTGCTCTTCTAGCTTTCGCTGTGACTGTGCTGCCCCCTCTGCGCAGGCCTGGCGTTCTTCTGTTCCAATGTGGGAGCGGCCCGCAATGTGCTAAAGCGCATTCCGAAGGGCCTAATAAAGTTGATTCATTCGTTGTATTTAATACCTGGTTTTATGAATAGTTAAGTGCTTTTATTATTATTATTTATTTACTTGTTTATTTATTTTTAAGAAATGATGGTAAAATAAAGGTCATCTCTGGAGTAAACATATTACTAAGGGGACTTGCCTTCTTGTACTGGTGTACGAATGTAAGGAAATTGTCTAAAGGGCTCTCTTTTTGTATTCAGTACACAACTAATGAATACGAGAGGTGGTTAAGGCAAGGAAGGCAGGGGGGACATTATTTGTGGTGTCTTAGCTGTATTACAATGATTCTCACTTTTACTGAAAGAAATTAAAGTGAGAATCACTACAGCACAGTTAAGAAACCACAAATAATGTCATCCATGCCTTCCTTGAATTAACTGTTTGTTGGCTTCATTAGTTGTGCGTAACTTCATGTAATGAGAAAGATGAGTCTCTTTATTGAAGCATTAACTCCAGAAATATCTCTTCTTCTTTAAGTCCATCACTCCAAGCCTTCTCTTTCATGAATTTCTCTCTAAAAGGCCATTATTCTTACATAAAGTAAGAATAATGGCCTTGTAATCAATTTAATGTTATTTAATATAAAAGTACATAACATATGAGTGGCTGGTTAGTGTAAGCTATATATTACTACCACATGTAGTGTGATTGTAAGTCGATTGCAAGCTGTGCGGCTACTGGTATTACTGCTACAACTTACCAACTTAGCAGCTTAGTTCTGTGGAAGCCCACCAGGAAAGGGAAATAAATTGTCATCCACTTGTTAGTTGCATGAAGCTGCTAGGAAATTCATACAGATTTCTTGGCAAGAACGCTTCCCAGTTGACCAAAAGTTTGTCCCTGTTCAGGATTTCATCAGTTGGGAAGCATTTTTAAAAAAAAAATTTTTATGTGCTACAAGGCAGTTGACAACGGCTGCCTTTTATACTTGCTAATTGAAGTACGTTTCAATGCATTACTAGTTCTGTTAATCCTACAATGGAATGACATGAAATCACTTTGATTTAATAAAAACTAAGTGTAAAGTGTGCCTTTGGAGCTTCAAGTGCTGTCAAATAAAAATGATAACAAAATTTGGGAAATAATTAATTTTTTTAAATTAGCTTTTTTTTTTTTTTCAATACACTCATGCTACAGTTCTTTCACTTTCAGAGCCAGCTCGTCCTTGGTGCCCACCGATGCCTCATGATTGCAAAGAAACATTCTCAAGGTTCCACTGATGATGGACAAGAAAGTGGTGTTCAACAGACTCTCCAGAAACTTCTGGGGAACTTAACAAAGGTCATGGTGGATGCTGAATTGGAGGCTTTTTCATTGGTACTGCATCTTGAAATGCCTCGGCACATAAAAGCTTCTCTGTGTTTTTTTGCGTTATGTGGAACCTGCTTAATTGTAGGGCATTGAATTCTGATTGCAGGACAAGATGTCTGACTTTAGCATGAGTAGTGTTGGTCAGAAGAATAGACTCATTGCAACAGAGCTAAGAAATATTTGCGAAGCACTTATTGAGCACACTCTGTCATGTGGGAGTTGGAGGTAAGTGTGAAAGACAAACATGAAGTTTATTTGAATGCTTCTTACCTTTGGGACTTGTTTACAGTGCCAGCAGTGCACAAGTCTCCCTCAAGCTTTTTGAGCAGCTGAATGACATTGAGCAACTGCTTCAAAATGGTTCCAACAAAAAAAAGGACAGTAAGGCCAGTGCTTCAAGCAAGAGAAAGGATGCCAAAGCAAAAGCAGCACCACGAAAAGGTTTACCTTCACTTCTTAGCACAAGGTTCCTAGGGAAGTTCTTGGAGAACCTTTTCTGGTGGGTAGCAGAATATGTATACATATTTTTTGCTTTAGCTGTTTTTACACTCATTCCAAACCTGTGCTTATTCCCTGCAGCTCTTCATCTGAATACAGTGGTCTCTCAGAACTGTCAGAAAATTCGAGCTTCATGCAACACATTGTAAGCGCGGCACGGCATGAACTTGTGAAAGTCCAGGAACCGGGGACTTTTGAAGCACTTTACAATGAACGCCTCCTCCAGTCACACTTCAAAATTTCTAGGTGAGTGTATGGAAGTGTTGGTAGTTGCAATGCATTGTTGGATCATCAACCGGGTAATTGCGCTGGCGTCGTTGTATTAGCAATTGCATTATAATTTACTCTGTATTGTATGCTTTAACGTCCTATAGTTGCAGCTTATTTAGTTCACCGCAAAAGTTCTGCAGCTTATGTTCAATTTATGTTTTTATATACTATGTAGCTATTAACCTCTTCAGGTGCATTGTACATGTTTGTGTAACCAATTTATTCGTGATATTTTAATTGACTTGTGGAAAACAGTAATTTACATTGAGCATAGGATGAATTGAACCTCCTGCATAATTACTGTCTTGATAATAAACAGCACAAAGGGGAGAAAAATAGTGGGAAGAAAAGTGGACATACTGGGAAAGTGTGTGCATGATTTTCATCCTCTCTTTTTTTTTTTCACGCTGTTTATTGTCAACATAACTAAAAATTCTATCCGCTTTTATTCCACCTTTTTTGTGCTGTTAATTATTAGTGTGAATAACCATTTCAGCCAGCTTCCATACTAATCATTGTGTCCTCATTTAAGTTTATTTTGCCTTGTATGGCTAGATATGATCACATTGCCTAAGAATATACCATGTTTGACGGGCTGCTTTCCCAAGGCCATGTTAGAAGTACCATTTTTTTTTTTTTTAAGAAAATTTATCAAGTATTTTAACCCTTTAATGCCTGAATTATGAAACTACCGAGCAAAGTAAAAATTTTATTTATTTTCCAGCTTTAAATAGCAATCTTTAAATAATACCACAGTTATCTAAAATGCAATCTAATGCACACTTTTGTGTATGTAGCGAATTTTCCATATGCAGCGAATTTTCCATATGCCACAGAAGCGAGGACCTTGCAACAAAAAACATACTTCAGAATTACGTAACATATATACCTGTCGAGTGTGTACGCATAAAATTAATACAATTATTAAAGATAGAATTTACATCACCAAGGCGAGAAAATACGAAGTGATAGCTGTATAACGGGCTTTGCACTCTCCACCATCAGCTCTAAAACAATTAGTTCTATCTTAAAATATTCTAGACTAGATATTGCAAAATTTTTCATACTGATAGCTACATGCCGCGTGAGTACTTCACAGCCGGCATTACTTGCTCAAAATTTTTCAGTATGTTGCGAATTCGCAACATCTAGTAGTAAAGGGTTAAGCATGTGATGTGATTCTCTATATGCAAAAAAAAAGACAACATCACTGACCTCAACGTAAAAAGGTATTTCATTACACTAAGATTAAGATTATTCGCTGGAAAATGCACAAATCAGTGTATTGTCACTTTTTTGTATGTGTATGTGCAATAGGGTACCGCTTATCTTGGAATAATATCATGTCAATTTTGCACATTTACAGACAGTGCATTCAGTTGAACTGACTATTTTGTTGGCACACATCTTTTGTCTGGTTTTTCCGAAATCAACAAAAGGTAGTGCAGTAGCTTAGTGCTTATAACATTGTGCTGCTTGGCTGAAGATTGCTGGTTTGATCTCTGGTTTTATCCAAGTTGCATCCAGCAAACTCCAAATCTTAACAATGATCCCCTCAGACTTGGTTGTGCTACATTTTGAAGGGATCACAAAATCACAACCTCTACACGTAGTGGTAATTCATTACCTGAGTCTCTTTGGTTTGTTTGTCTGTTTGTTTATTTATTTTGTAAGCCAAAGGCTCATACTAAAGTGGGCATACAAACAGTCCTGCCAAAACATCCATTGCAAAAGACAAAGTACAAAAGACAGACTGTGTCTGTAAAGAAAGAAAGAAAGAAAAACGAAACAAGATCGAGATCCACATTGGGCACCTTATAAAAAAGCACCTAATAGTACAAAATTTACAAATAAACCACAGAGCGAGATCACTCACGGGCACATATACACTCAATAACCCATGTCATTGTAACACTTAATAGCATGTTCATGTAAATGAATATGCATTAAAAAAGAAAAAAAAAGGCTGCAGGTAAAGGTAAAGAAAACTCACATCTACGGCACATGTGGAAAGTTGTAATGGCATATTACGTATTCATGTTTATGATAACGACTCAAGCGAGTGCTGATACAAAAGTGGCCGCAAATTGTAAGCAAACAATATCTGATGGAAGCGGATTCTATAGCTCTACTGTTGAAGGGAAAAAAAGGAGTTCTTTAGTGTGTTGCAGCGGCAAAAAGTATGGATAGTGTGCTTTCATTGCTATTTCTATGCTTCTAATTTTACTGCTGTTTGTGTGCTTTATAAATATAGCAGTAAATAAGCCTCATTTCTACATGACTATATTGCAGCAAAGCACATTAAAGAAAATTCAATGTAATCTAGAGAAATAAGCAGGCATGTTAAAGAACACCAGTTGGTCTAAATTGCTGGAGCCCTCCACTATGGCATCTCTCATAACGAAATGGTGGTTTTGGGACATGAAACGCCTGAAATTACTATTATTATGGAGAGAAATAAGGCTTTTAATTTATATTTTAATATTCAGAACCTTGCCTCAAAGCAAAACTTTCGTGTCATGCGATTCCCTTTTGATTTATTGCCTTGTGTGGGAGCATATGCAGCAACACTGAGGTTTAAACGGCATGAATACTGTATTTACTCGAATGTAACGCAAGTTTTTGCCAGATTTCTGTGACCTGATGCAAACCCTCACACTATAATTGAATACTGAAATGGTTGGTGAGAAAGTGAAATGATGCGAACAGTTATTTTATTTTTCTTTTCCTTTTTTTTTTTTTGGACACAATGAAAAGTCTCATCTCTCATCACAATTTCGGTCTCATTACATTTGAGTAAATATGGTATTTCCAGTTACACGAGAAGTGATTGTGGTCCTGTTTGAAGAAGTTCAGTTGCAGAGGTGCAGTGTGTGTATGGGTTTAAATTTTGAGCCGTACTCTCAAAACGCACGAACACAGTTCACACCGTGACCAACCAGTGGGTCACGGCGCACCTGCAAAATATGCCGCATGGTCCATCGGTGGGTCACGGCACATGTCAATGAAGACCTCAAGAAAACGTGCCATAGTGAACGTACTGCTAACTTAGCCTAGTTTTTTAGATCACTTCCCGTTTCAAATGTCCCTAGGCCTAACTAGAATATTGGTCTAAACAAGTCTGCAGCATAAAATTAGCGCTTTGGGTGCGGGGTTCATATTTATTGACTTTTATTGTTGCTAAAAAAAAGTAGTCGTATTGCTGCACGCGACGATACGGGCAATAATGGTCTCATATTTTTTTTCCTCTTTTTAACGCATTCACCCTCTGCTAGGTAACGCCAGCATCCAAGCTCGTTCACGTAAATGCTATTCTGCTAAACGAATGATCCTTCTGCAATGAATGTTTGCAGCACAGTAACACTATTCTTTTGAACCCCTCTATCACGCTAATGCTAAACTGACTGTCTATTGTCTCACAAATCAACTGCCACAAAAAGTTTTAGAATCTGTAAAATACGAGCGAAGTTACAGGGATTCGCTCCACATTTTAAGTGCTTCCCCTCTCCTTTCGTACCAGCAAGCATGCTGAAAGCTACGCAGGGAAGGGGATGACTAGGGGGCGAGAAAGTGCTTTCCTTTGTCAGTGCATGTCATGACATTGATCACTTTCTTTTCATTATTTCTTTGAGTGCGTGGCTTACCTTCACTTAGATTGCACATGCATGTGCGGGCACGTGGCAGCTTTTTGTGGTAGCCTCATTAACTATGGAGCTCATGACGCTCAGATCAGTCGACGGCCGTGGACTTTGAGTATGTACACTCAAACCTCATTATAATAAAATCACATCTGCTCTCAGAATAACTTCGTTATGTGTGAAAGTTTGTTATAAACATTTATCTGTAACAATGTGTCTGTGGTAATACTATTCTTCATTTGCTTCCTTATAACCGATAATTCGTTATATCCGTGTTCATTATATCAAGGTTTGAGTGTACCGTCATTCATAGACACAGGGTATCTGCCAACGTGGAAAGTCGGGGAATTTAGACACGTTTGAAAAAGTTGGGGAATAGTCATGGAATTTCTGAAAAACCTGGCCAGTTCATTGAAATGGACAGCAGTCTATGTAACTACCGAGAAATAATTTTTATCTTTAGCCAGAGCTTATGTCGCTCCTTTGGCTGCAGCCGCAGTGAACACCTGAGCAAAGGCATAGAAAGAAAGGCAGTGCATTACTGTTGCTTCTACAGATTATATAGCATATCTCAATTCCCAAGCACAAAGTTACTCATGCCAATAAATTTGTGCATGTTTGTCTTGGCCACGATCTAGGCTCGGCTTGAAGACATTCTGATTAGGCTAAAAGTACCATCAGTAGAGGCTGCCATCATGTCTGTTACGTAAACAAGCATGGTTTGAAGTGTTGACATTAAATGGAAAGAAAGCCTGGAGAGAAAAAAAGAAGGATTGGTAGCATTTATCAGGTGTTGAAAGAAGGAAGAGAGCTGTGGCTCTTGTGAAAGAGCTTGGATCACAAGAAACAAAAGCTGATCAAGGACATTAAGGTCTCTATGCTGCAGCAAGTGATTGAATCTTTGAAATACTAATAGCATTGGCGATGAAGATTGACCAGCTTTTCTATTTGTTGATGCACATTTGCAATCACCAAAGGTGATTGCAGTATCTGTAAATAAATAAATAAATAAATAAATTTGTTGTATTTCAGTGCTTTCAGGATTGTAAAGGATGCTTTAAGCTGAGGGAATTCAATGAAGTGGCATGGTTTGCAGTTTATGCGAGTGCTCCATCCTCTCTCTCTCTTTTTTTATCACTTGATGGTTCGTTTCTAGTGGGCAGAGTTTTCCAAGTGGACTTGTCTGTCATGGAAATCGCTTATAATCGTCCAGGAAAACCTAGCAAAGTCAGGAAATTTGAAAAAATTAAGTTGGTAGACACCCTGAGAAAGAAGAGGGAGTGATTTCCGACTGACTTTAAAAATTAATGGTAAATTCCAGGCCGCGTGTGGTTATAGAGTGTTAAGCTCGTGTGTTCTCAGTAGCCTTGACTACCAATCGGTAGCGTTTTCTGACCATGCCGACAAAGTTTTCCAAAGCCCCTTAGTGGGAGGAAGTGAGCAACACTAGTGTTTCATGCTAAATTCTTTTCTTGGACCTCATTCTATTGATTGCTTCACCTCATTGCCAATAAGTCTTTTTTTCTCCAATTTTATATCTTGTCTTCCCTTGTAAGGACTCCATGTGTAAACCTTCCCCACTATTTTCCCTTTTTTTCTTGTTTCTTTTTACTCAAGAGGTGTGGGAAGGTGGAGCTCATTTTACTGGTGACATTGTTTGTTAGCAAAGTACTTGGAAAGTAAACAATGAAAACTTAACATCAGCCCGTATTACTAAGTCCTAGCAAGGCTTGATATAGACAATGGAGGTTTTGTGTGTTGGGGGCAGTGAAGCAATCTGTGGTGTTTTGCAAACATTGCTATAAAGTAAAGAAGTGCTTTTTGAAATTCCTAATTCTCAAGTCCTCCTAATTCCAGGGTTTTTCTTGAGGTGTGCAAGCAGAAGTCCAAAGAGTCAGACAGCGATATTACTGCCATCTGCATTGAGAGTCTTGGGAGCTTGGTTTCCAGTGTGACGAAACATCATGTTGATCACCTGCCTCTCCTGCTCGCGACATTAGGTATGACTGCCAGTTTTCTGCAAAACAAAATGTTGACGTGCTCCTTCATTAGGCTTAATCATTTTCAAACCCTGATACACACTTTTTGATATATCGAAGGACAAATCAACTTCACCCCACAAATTCTTATGGTCATTGTCACATGACATGCTTTACTCGTGTTGCAGTGCACAAAGGATGCAAAAGTAGTGTTACTGCTCGCTTTTGAATGAATACCTTTCCTAAAGCTTTAGCAGTACATGAAATTGACACAGTTTCAAGTGCGTAAAAACTACACATTAAAGTACTTTTTACTTGTACTCTAGTCCTCTTCTCAACTTTTTTATCTTTAAATTCAAGTGTTTTTATTTTTCTAAAAGATTCCTAAGTTTGACCTATAATAAAAGTAATGTGTAGTGGGCAAACAGATCACCTGATGCACTGCATATTTTCACTTCAACTTTTCAATTCTCGAAGTATTCATCTGTTCTCATTATATAAACCCAGTGCAGTGTTTGTCATGAGTTGGGGATGTGAGGGCCTTAAATAACGCTATAGGTTCTGCCCTCTGAACATAAATTTTGTTGTGTGGCAGCAAAAACCATTGCTGCTTCTGGAAGGAGCAAAGTTCAGTGATTCAACAATGGTTTACAACAAATGTTATATGGCCCTCTGGCATTGTATAGCACACAGAGTTTGAGACTTCAAAAAAAGAAGCGACTAAAAGTGAAAGATGGGCTAGTTGGTCGTTCATGCTTGGATGTAAAATGGCGCCAATATACAGACAAAGACGGAAGAAACGACGACAAGGCGCTGAACTCGCAACTAAATTTTTTTAAAGGGTACATACATATATATCGGGCAGAAAACTTAGTCACAAGGCACACCATGGCGACTGTGCAGGAGAGCAAACAGGGTGCAAAGAAGAATCTAATGATAAGGAAAATCGACACATTCTCACAAGACCGGCTCGTTCTGTCGGGAAAAAAATAGATCTGTTGAATGTAAGTCATGTCTTGTGTATGTGCTGCCTTTGTCATGCAGGAGGGTTTATAAAAGATAAACAGGGCGGTGCGTTAATGTTGGACTAAGGGAGCACTTAGCCTCTTTGACGACTTCTGGTGGTCTGCACTTGCCAGCTCATTGTAGGGAGTGTGACTCCCAGCGGTTGGTGGACAAAAGCACTTGTTTGTTTGGCCATCGGGACAAATATACTGGAGAGGTAGTAGAAGCTTTTTACATTGAAAAGGAAGGGGAACGGTGCATGAGCACACCGTCTGTGGCACTTGGTGAAAAGGAGGTTGGATACCTGGGTTTAGCGCTGTCAGGTGATTGTTAGTATTTTTTGACTGTCATGCATCTTTTTGCAAGTAGGTATGATCGCCTTTTTTTTTTCTTGGGTATTTACACATGTATCGATTTTCTTTGTGATTAGATTCTTCTTTGTACCCTGTTTGCTCTGCTGCACAGTTGCCATGGTGTTCCATGTGACAAGTTTTCTGCCCGATATATGTGGGTGTTCCCTTTAATGAAATTTAGTCGCGATTTCAGTGCCTTGTCGTCGTTTCTTCCATCTTTGTCTGTATATTTGCACTGTTTTCAGGAAAGAAAAAAAAAAGAACCGAAAGAGAAAAAATGATCACATTCAAAAAGTAATCTTTCTTGGGGTGATACTATATCAGTCATGTGAACATCTTGCAAGAAGTATCATTTTGTTGTACTTACAAAAGCATGCCTATTACCAAATTTATGTTGACATTGTATGTTAGCATATCTATTTTACTGTATCAGTAAATAAGTTTTTTTTTTTTTATAGTTGACATGATTAGGAAAATAACTAGCACCGCCTGTATCACGATATTCTTCTGTAAATGGCATTTCCTTCTGTGTACAGGGAAGAATCCACAAACTTTTTGTAGTTGTGAATCATACAAATATATTTATATCTCCTTCCTTTTATGTCTGTGACTGGTCAATTTAGCATCTAGCACAAATTTTGCTGTTGCATTTTCATGTGTCAGCTTTGTGTGCTCTGTGGTCTAGAGCTCTTCACTAAGTGTAGAAGGGATGAAAATGTTCTCATGATAGTTTTACGTAGGCAGTCTACAAAGAAGGCATACATTAGCGCCGACTCTCAACCAAAGTTTTAATAGAAGCGTAGCAACATATATAAAGTACGAATTATCGCTGTGACGAATAAATTGTTCCTGCAAACAGAGAAGACCCTTTAGTTTTAATTAACTTTACACATGTACAGACGGGTCCACTGTTAAAGGGAACAACGGCATGCTCAGGATGTTTGAATTTGACCCTCTTTCAGAAGTACACTCGCTTATATTTCAACAAAATTGCTGGTGGTTGACAGTTCTGACTCATCTCAACAGACTAGTGACATGCATTAAAAAGTATTTCCTTATACACTGGCTGTTAGAGGGCCAGCAATATGGACAGTGTTCATTTGAGTGTTCCTTTTAACAGTGGGCCGTATTGTACATACGATCAGATGTGCACAATCATTGTGTGCCTCCTTTGTGTACTTTCTGCATAAAAGATGGGATGTTTATTCTCATCACATACTCAAACTAACACGCTGAAATGTTTGCTCTTACGAAAATGTTCACTCCTTGGCTTTCTTTTTCAGAGGGCATGGATTCATCTGAAGTTCCAGATCTTAAGGAGCTAATAAAATCTCAGTACACAGTGTACAAGGTAAGCATACCTTGTCTTGTTACTCATGTCTGAATCAAATTCATTGTAAGTGCAAGACTCAAACTGCCTAATGCTTTTAAGCTGTTCCTTAAATTGAAAGGAAAGTATAGTAAGCAATTATATGGACATATGATGTGCTTATAATTATAACCACTATATGTACATACAGGAGACTCTAAATAAATGGTACCTTAAGGAACCAGGAGCATATGTTTTATATAACAGGAGTTTAGTTTACTGAGACATGAACAAATGCATAGAATACAAGTAAGAAACCTATCGTGTCAGAGGCCATTGTTCCATTCAAGCAGCAATGCTATTTAAGAGATTTATGTTCATTGAAAGCCTACTGTAGGTGGTGTTTATAATGTCTTTCTTACTTTAATGGAATATCTAGCTTGAGAAGTTTTCCCATGGTTCTTGCCCTCCTCTCACTTCTTTACTGTAATATGTGAAATTTTATGGTCTTCTGCAATCTTTTTGCACCAAGTAGCATTCTGTTGTGTTTTGCTCCTAAGGTTTGCATTCTGTTGCTTTGATTTAATCAGAGGTATTCTATCTACCTGATGGGCTGTATTTGTTGGCGCACTTAGATACAACCTCACTATAACAAGGTTTGAGTGTGTATGTGTGTATATATATATATATATATATATATATATATATATATATATATATATATATATATATAGAAAAGACACACAGGAAACTAAATGAGAAGAAAGAAATTCTGAAGCACTCACCTGAGGATTCGAAGCAGCGACCCTTCACATCGTGGCGCGCTGCGTCAGACGACTCAACTACGCACCATCTGTAGGGAAAAGACACTTCTGCTGGATTTATTGGCGTAGAGCATTAGGCCGTCCCAACATGGCGAACAAATTGGTCATAAGCGAAACCGTCCATCATGCGCCACGCGAGCACTATTTCGAACATCCTTCGTGGCCAACAATATCACTTGCTCAGTTTTAGAAGACAAGGAAGTTGAACCGACTTCCATGTTCTCTGCTAGTTTGACTTTGCATGCTCTGACATGCCCATCATTACCCTTCAAGGTTTCAACAACTCTAGCTAATTTCCAAAACGCAACAGGCACTTTGTTATCTCTAATAATGACGTCACCACACTCTATACTGTGTCCTAGCTTCTGGGACCTGCTGTGCGCACTTCTTAGTGTCAGTATGTATTCCTTATGCCAGCGTTCCCAAAAGTCATTTAGTTTTTGTTGTCTACCTCTCCATGTGGGCAGCGTCTCTGTGCAGCCGCCCAAGTTATTGCTAACTTGTGCTTGCAGAATGGCCGTGAGGCATCTACCTGACAAAAAGTGTGACGGAGTCAGTACTTCTGCTTTGGCAGTATCATCAGCAATAAATGTCGGTAGCCTAGAATTTATCACTGCCTTGACTTCTTGTAGTAAAGTGTCAAGCTACTTGAAACTGAAGCATCCTATTCCTAGAGTTTTCCTGAGGCAGTTTTTAACCGTTCGAATCATTCGCTCCCAAAAACCTCCCCATCATGAAGCACGCTCAGCAATGAACTTCCGCATGACATTACTTGATGCACAAAAGTTCTGTACCTGCTCATCATGTAGTAGAAGCCCGTATGACAGCTTAAGTTCGCAACTGGCTTCCTTAAGCGTTAAAGCATTATGAGAATAAATGACACTTCGTAAACCACGACATGAAATAAAACGACGAAAAGCCAATAAAAAAGAATTCACAGTCATGTCACTGACAAGTTTCAAGTGAACTGCTCGTACTACTGCACAGGTAAATACCACAATGAAGGTTTCCACAGAGCTGCTTTTCTTTACAAAAACGGGATCAGCGAAGTATACGCCCGTGACTTCAAATGGGTGACACTTTGAGACTGTCGACAGGTAGTGGGGCCGTTAGCGCTGAAGCGGCTTTTAAACGAAACCTGACTCAAACACTGCACTGGCCAAGCACTTTTTCAACACACTGACCACTACGCATAATCTAAAACCTGTCACTCAACTCTGTCAGTGCGACACTGACACCGCTGTGCAAAAGACGTCAATGTTCGCTGTCTACGATGAGGTGTGTGCAATCTGTGGGTAACAGTATGGGGAACTTCACACTTTATGACGCATCTACATTGTCTAGGCGAGTCTTGATTCTGATGATGTACTTATTATCCACGAAACGGTGAAGGTCTCGTATGGTTGACGACTTGGTGAGAGCTTCGTTCAAGGTTAGGGCCACCATCGCATTTCCAAAGCTTTGTGATTGCAAAGTCCCGATCTATGCACAGGAAATTGCTGAAAAACTTCTCTTCTCGTAATAGTACTTGTTCAGCAGTTGTGAAGGAACCTCCTCAGCCAAGCCGTGATTTGAAGGACCGTCTTCCAGCGACTGTGTTTACAGACCTCAAATAGAGGGTCCATCGTCCTGTTCTGGGCAACTAGAACCACGTTATCTGTTGTTTGTTTTTTTCATCAAGTAACATGTACCAAGTTCTCGTCTTGTTTCGGCCATGTTTCTTGAGGCGTAATTAGCTTTTCGGAGCCAAGCCATCATAGCGAGTTTGTGCTGAGGCTCTGGGCAGTGACCCCAGTGCGTTCTTAAATTTCCATCACCGCGTTCTAAACAAAGGGTTTCCACTTCGTGGGTGATGACCGAATCCAGCATAGGCAGATGTTAGAATCAATCTAGCAGAAGTATTTGTCAACTTTTGGTAGCGTCTCATGCAGAAAGGTTGCTATCTGCACACCCAGGGAAGCCCCGACGAGTTCAAGACACGGTAACGTCATCCTCTTGATGGGAGCAACCAGAGCTTTTGCGAGCAGCTGTTGGACATAGATGCTTCCCGATCCATCTTCAACCCTTAAGTATGCAACGACACCATATGCCTGCGGACTTGCGTCAGAGAATACATGAAGCTGAAACTGAACTTCGGCTGTGTTGACTCCAAGGTCATATCTCTTATGTCTTCAACTGCTGCTGTAAAGTTTTTCCACTCATCCTTGAGAGCCTTTGGAAGTGACACATCCCAATATATTCCTTGCTTCCAAATATCTTGAAACAAGTTCTTGACTCTGATGGTGAATGGAGACAAAAATTCTAACACGTCAAAAATTCTTGATGTCGCTTGGAGCACTGTCCACTTTGTGTATTTTTCGTTCTTGATACCGTAATTACTCGAATCTAACGCGCACCTTTTTTCCGGTTAAGCGAGTTCATAAATCGCATGCGCGTTAGAATCGAGTACGAACAAAAACATTAGGTCAATCTATTGCCATTGGCAAATCCAAAATGGCCGCCCCCTACGTGCGTCGGCATGGCGCGTCGGCCATTTCTGCCTATGTGTTTCCCATGTGCGGCACTTCGTACGTGTGCTGAGGAGTTCGTCATCTAGTAGTGCATTAGCATCAACGGCGTGGAAGGGCCGACTCAAAAAACTCGAGTGCACCACGATGCCGCTTTTAAAAGAAAAGTCATCGCGTGTGCAGAAACGGACGGAAATCGGGCCGCATCGCGGTCGTTCGGAGTTCCCGAAACGTGCGTGCGGGACCGGCGGAAACAAAAGCAGAAGATTGTCGACAGCAAAGCTTCATGCAAAGGTTTCAGTGAACCACAGCAGGGTCGGTTTCCGCAAATTAAAGAGCTGCTCGGCGAGTATGTGCTTGAGCAGCAAGCGGCACAGCGGCCCGTGACGACAGAACTGCTCCAAGTGCAGGCTATGCAATTAGTCTTAGAAAAAGGTCTAATGCGGAGCCAGTTTAAAGCGAGCAGGTGCTGGCTAACTAACTTTATGAAGAGGAAAGGCTTTTCCCTCCGAAGGGGAACATGCATATGCGAAAAGTTTTGCGGAGGAGTACGATGAAAAGCTTCACAGTTTTCAGAGGTTCGTCCTAAACTTGCGGCGCAACAACGGCTACCTGCTTGGGCAAATCAGGAATGCCGATCAGACGCCTCTTTACTTCGACATGCCTGGCACCACAAACGTCGAGAAAAAGGGGGCGAAGCAAGTTCGCGTGCTGACATCGGTCCACGGTAAAACTACAGTGACTGCAATGCTCTGTTACACGTCAGATGGGCACAAGCTTTGCCCGTACCTCATATTTAAATGGAAGACGCTCCCGAAAGGAGTCATTTTTTTTTTTTTTTGAGTGGTGTGATCGTGCGGGCCAGCGAGAAAAATGGGTGCGCGTTGCAATCGATGTCTTACTTTTTTTATTTTTTTTCGCGGTGGAAATCGGGTGCACGTTACAATCGAGGGCGCGGTAGAATCGAGTAAATACGGTAATCTCCAGAAGTGGGTCAATGTTCACACGAAGTGTGTCTTCTTCCGTATTCCTGTGCAGCCCAAGTACCTTCGTTAGCGTATGCTGTGCCGTTGCTTCCTCTTTTTCTTGCAGTGCCTGTCTCAGCTGGTCCTCGTTAGTCGACCACTTCTACATATTCATTCCTGCTAATTTTATGATCTCAGTTGTTTGGTCGTACAAGTGGCAAATCTCTTCAGGTGTTCAAGCGCCAATTATCAAATCATCCACATAGAAGCTTTCCTTGAGCTGAACAGCTATTTCTTAGTATTTGGAACCTATGTGGTTGAAGTGATACCGAAGTGTAGACGATAGAAGGAATGGACTTGACGTCCCATAAGGCACACGAGTCATCGTGATCTTCTCGAGTTGCGGAAGCGGGTTGTTCTTGGTCGGTACATCCACAATCCACAAGCGGAGCGCATTGCTGTCTTCTTCCCTGATGTATATCTGCAGGAACGCCTTCTTAACGTCTGCTGTAAGTCCAAATGCATACAAACGGAACCTGATTAGCATCTTTAGAAGATCAAAGTTCAGGTTTCGTTCATTTTCAAGCCTTTCATTCATACTGCATGATGCTGTTTCGTTCGACAGTGCATTGAAAACAACGCGCAGTCTTGTAGTAGTGGACGTCTCGCAAATGACTTCATGATGTGGCATGTAATAAATGTTTCCTCGCTATGTTTGTGCTTGCTTGACCTTCTCTGCATGTCCATCCTTCTCGTACTGCCTAATAGCTTTGTCATAGGCCTTTAAAGCTTCACCGTTTGAAGAAAGTCCTCGAACCAAGGAGAACATTCGTGAAAGCGCGACTTTGCGATTGTCTCCCACATCTGTCCATCTAGTTTTCATGGTAATGACACCTCATAGCGGCCGCCTCAAAATTTGATAGTTTCATTAAACTTCGTCGGAACGTCTTCTTGCTTGGATGATGGGGTATCTATCATTCTAATGGCTTCCATTTCACAGAATCTTTCTAACGGGACGGAAAGTGCTTCCTTGTCGTATGCATCTACTTGTAAAACACATATATGGCTTTTTGTCTTCTGACTAACTTTCTCTGAGAACGCCAATGGTCCTTGAGGAGTCCATCCAAAGTTTGTGTTGATCGCTACCAAAGATCGGTTTTCATTATCCCATTTTACCTCACTTGCATTTAGCATAAGTTACCATAAGTGATCAGAACTGATCAGCAGGCTCACTCCAGGTTCACCCATGACCCCAGGGAAAATCACTGCGTCAGCTAGTGGCTTCCTTCCACAACGATGGAATGAAACAAGTGGTTGTCTTGGGGCAGTTCGATCATATTTTCGCAGATGAATGGCATGATGATCGCTTCTATCTACACTGAGATATTCTTGTGCTGGCTGCGAAGTGCAATGCTCCTTAGCCTGCCGAGCATGCTGTGGTCGAGCACGTCCAAACGTTCTAACCACTAGATCTATATGTCAGATGGAAGATAAGGTTCTTGCATAAATCTTCCCCCAAAAATGTTCTCTGGCTGCCATTATCTAAAACACTGCGGACGCAACAAGAATAAGTAGGAGTCGTCAACCAGGCACGGAACGTCTGAAGGAGAACCTCCATGGCAAGTCTATCTTGGTACTGTTTGTTGTTACGTGCATGGCAATATTCGAGGTCTTTTTCGATACTGCGTCAGCTGATCTCTTGAGACTGTCAGCGTTGTACATCATGGAGGCCTGGTGACGCTTGCATGCTGTACACTGTATCCTACGACGGCAGTCCCGAACAAGATGTCCCTTCGTAGTACACTTAAAACAGTGACCATCCTTCCTGAGCATACTGCACTTGTCTTCGAGGCTGACGTCACTGGTGCATCGTTCAATCTTATGGTCTTTGGCAGCACAAAAGAAGCATGGTTTTGTTAATACTTCTGCCTTATTTTGAAGAACCCTTGCCGCAGGAGCTGACGTGATACTTGAGTTTAGATTTACTTTAAGGCGTGCTTCGTGGAGCCTTGTTACCTAGTCTGAGCGCACTTCTTTCTACATTCAACTTCTACCCAAAGAAATTTCAGCAGGTGCTCTAAATTCTGTTCAGCCGAATCCGCACGGCTGCGTGTGGCTACCGATAAGGTATTGGACTCGATGTTTTCGCTCTTGTAATACTCTACTACCATATCCTGAGGTATCGCTTTCAGGAGTATTTCACCTAGAATTGAAGCGTAAGATGAAGCGCTCACCCCAAGGTTGGCGAGTGCTCTTCGGTTAAGTTGAATTTGGTCGAATAATTTCTGTAAGGCAGTAACGTTGTGCGATGAAGTCATCGGCCCAAGCATGTGTAGGTTTTCCGAAAGTTGCTGCTCGATCAATTTGCGGTTGCCGTAGCGCTGCTTCAATATTCCATGGGCGTTGTTATAACTTGATTCCATCACTCGATTCCAGCGATGGTTTCAGCGGCAGCTTCGTCCAGCAGAGACCAGGTAATGGAAGCGGTCCGTGTCAGACAGCCTCGGGTTCTTGTGGACAGAATGAAAAAACATATCCCAGAACGGTTGTCATTGGGTGATTGTTTCGTCGAAACGCACAAGTTCTAACTTCTGCAACCTGGCTGCAATTCACGCTGTGAACGAGCCGTGTTCGTTGATGTTGCAGCCGGTTGGTTCAAGTCGGCTACAGTCGGTGTTTTTGTTGTCGGAAGCAAAGACGAAGTTTTGAGCATGTCAATATTGTGCTCGAGCAAAACCAACTTACTGACGGCAGCTTCGTCATATTTCATGACAGAATCGCAATCTTCTATGATTTGCTTGTCGGTCATGAGTGCTTTTAATTTGGCGTTGAGCACGTTCATCTCCAACTTAGTCGCCTTTGACCGGCCTTGCAAGACACGAAGCGCGGAAGTTCGAACTGTTTGGACTGAAGGACCTCGCTTACCTCATTAATGATCTTTGTGGTTTGCACTCGACGGGCAGCCTACTTGTTCTTGATCCACTCCATGACGCCTTGATGCAGAGGTCTCTCCCAAAAGAAGCCGCAAAATGTAAAGGCACTGGCTGTCTTACTGGGTTCGCCACCAAAACAGCATAGGGAAATGACACTTCTGCAGGATTTATTGGCTTAGAGTGCTAAGCTGTCCCAACATGGCGAACAAATCGGTCGCAAGCAAAACCGTCCACATTCGACTGCACGTGCACTTGACCTCTTCGTCGTCATCTTCCATGCGCTGCACGAGCACGTTTTCCAACACGATTCATGCGTTGCCGTAATAACGGCGAGCTATTGATATACATCATTTACAGTTGGCGATGCGCAGATCTTAGGGGAGCTTGTATGTGTTTTATATCCCGCAGCTTTCCTACATTTTCTTTCAATTTGAAAACTGCCCTGGAGATGTGCACGAAAAAGTGGCTCTTTTTCTCTACTCATTCATGATGTGGAACGAAGAAATAAAGAATGCCGGTCGTCAGATGCCATCGCTTAGCGAAAGTCGCTGAGGGCATAGAGTTTCGTAAATATACACTAAAGCATACCTGCCAACTCTCCCAAATTTCGACCTAATCTCCCGATTGTACGAATGCTATCTCGAATCTCCCGAAAAGGGACCGCCACAGCACAGCCCCTTTTTTTTTTTTAATCACGCCTGTACGTCAGTCTTCTCTGCTGCCGCAGTTGCGTTGCTGTGGAAGAGCAATCACCACTGCACATCTAGTTCATTGTAAATATACCGTACAGTACCGCTAAGTATATCTTGCCACTGTAGTACTGCGCATCTGGGCGAAGGCTGGCGGCCTTGAGACGGGGACACCATCATACTGAAAGAAGCCAACCACAACTTTTGCATTTGTCTGCCTTTCACGGTAGGCTAGGCCTACACTGCTTCCCTAGGCATCAGTTGTGTTTGTTAAGCCCGAAACATATGCAGCGTTTTTCTGGTGTTTTGCCGGCGTTTCGTATGCCGGCTTCACTCGGCGCTGGCGCTGCCGGTAACGGTGGCCGAAACACACTTCTGGACGATTCCGATATCTGCAACGGCTGGGTCGACGCCGGAAGTGAGTCGACGAATGGAGAACCAATCAGTGCACGGCTGCCAGCGACTTACGCTGCGTAACAGCATTGTTGCTGCTGTCAAAATGGCTGCCGCCCGCCTCGGATCTATTAAGTCGTCGCCGTGCTCTGTGTGACCTGAAAATTCTCAACTGATGCTTGTATTTCACTTAGCTTGTTCCTCAGAAGCTTCGACAGAAAGCGCTCGGGATTTCTTCGAACCGTTTTCGAGCACCAAACTCAAGTCCATCGGTAGGGTTAGCAGGCCTGAGTGTATTGGCTGAATACGTGGCCTCAAAGATAAACAACTTCCAAGCTCAGGGGCCATAAATTGCAAGTTTCTGGTTCTTCGTAATCTCAACAGCCGGTGCTAGTAGTTAAAAAAAAAAAAAAGGTCTTCGGTGGTACTGCAATTTTTTTTTTTTTTTCCACCTCTGAATTGGAAATAAGACAAGAAACTGGTTTTCAGGAATATTTCTTGTTGCTGCATTGACGGACACTGCACACTGCTTAGCGTGGTCTCAGGTTAATTCTCTTCAACACACTCTCCGACGCTGAGCTGACGCTGGCCTTCGCAATGCTCATAGGGTTCGCCACCCTTTCTGGCGGCGTTGACGCAATGACGCCGAGGGAAGCGGCACCAGGAAAATGCCAGAAAAATGCTGCATATGTTTCGGACTTTGCGTGGTTTTTGGAATTGCTTGTTTCCCCGAGTTCAGTTGGAAGGTCGATGGCAGTTTTAAAAGTAAAGAAGTACGGTGTTTATGAACTTTCACACAACTGAGTTTCCGTGCTTTGTGACTTCGCAGAAAGGTGGCAACTATCGATTCTGTATACCATGAGTTCCTGTGATATAAGCATTTCGCACGGTGGCAAGGCCGACATATCTTTTTACAAAAGCACCAGTAGTACGTTCGTGCCGCGGAAGGATAGGACAACATCTGAAGTTTTTTCCAAAAGATCTGCGAAGACAGTGCGATCAGCGTAGGGTGCCTGTTCATGGGATTTCTTGTGGAACACAACTAGCCGCTGAGCATAAGTGATCATCCGGGATTATTGTTTTGGAAAATGTTCCAAAAGTACGAGGGTGCGAAGTGAATAGATGCGGACGCACGAGAAGAACTTCCATCATCGGGGAATTGGCTGCAGATGCTGAGAACACAATACGTGGAGGCCTTGAACCACTGTGCTATTGTAGTCGTAGTGTACAAAATGTATCAGTCTCAGTTACGTCAGACAGCAAAAAAAAAAAAAAAAAAAAAAACTCATTTCTATTTGTGGTCTCCTGAATTGTCATCCTCCTAGGTTGGCAGGTATGCTAGAGAGAACACTGGCGCTAGTGCCTATGGGAGCTGCAACTTCCGTTTCTTCCGTTTGTACGGTTGTCATGAAAATCTCCCGGAAATCGAAATTTTGGTGCGTGATCCGGCCACCTTGACAAAAAAGCAGCTCAATTCGCTCCTGGCTTTTCGAACCTACCCCATTTTATTATGAATGAGTTTGAGAGGCGTTCATCTAAACGTACAGTAGAATCTCAGCGATGCGAAACCACGACAGATGCGAATTCGTGAAATTCCTCAGCGAAATTCCTCTGTGTCTATTGGGCCTAAATTCAAATGTTCCGAACACATTTCCTAACCACGGCGGGTAATACGAACTTTAGTACGAAAATCGTCGAACAAAGACCGAGAGCAGCGTACTCGAAGCTTCGGAAGTATGCGTGCGACTGGCGCACGCACCATCTTCTATAGTGTGTGTGATTGTCGTTGCCACAACCGCTGTCGACGAAACCGTGGTCACTTTTGACACGATCATGTATAGTGACGACGTAACTTACAGAGTCCCCAAGGTGTGCGTGCGTCCAACACTTAATCAATCAAAGCAACGCTGCTTTCCGCAAACCCTGCTGACAAAACCGTGGCAGATGCGATTGTAGACGGCATAAAACGACTTTGTTTTGAAGGCCTGTGCGCAGTCAAGCGCACAGGGATTGAAAAAGGAACTACCATTTGCCGCAACCGCCGCGCACAACACCGCGGTCGCGGCGGCGCGATAGCGATCTACGAGCTCCGAGAGCACGCAGTGGTAGACTAGAGGCAGTAAATATGTAAAAAAAAAGTCAGTTTCGTCACAAGGGCGAAGCAATGAATGTGACAGCAAAAACTTGGAATGTCACACTGAGAACGGCAAACAGATCGAAAAGCGCAGCGCGCTGCTTACGCACCAATGACGCACGAAAACAATACACACAAGACGAGAGCGAACTAACAATGTTTACCGCTCGACACGTAACGCGCTGTTTAAACAAAAAAAAAATTGATGCTCGATACATAATCACAAGTACGGATGAGTACAAACTAACAAATGTCCCAGTTACACCTCGCTGTGTATGAAAAAAGCGCTCTTTTCGCAAATGGGCCTTGTGCATAGACCGAAGATACCTTTGTGGGCCCGGCAACTAACGCAATCATTCCAGTGAAAGCCGAAGGCACACGAATCTTTCCTCCGAAAGATAAGCGCAGGCGCGCAAGCATCATCAACCCTCCCTTCCTCCCCCCCCCCACACACACACACACCCCAATCTGCGGGGCAAAGTAGGCGTCAAAGATAAGCGCGCGTTGGTGCATTGCGATGAGCTGGGCACCGAGCGCGGGCGGCTTTTTTTCCTTTATAGAGTGTTGATATATATAGACAAGTATACATATAAGGTGAATGACGGCGGTGGCGGCGACAACGAAAAAGAAGCCTAGACTGTCACAAACAAAGGAGCCAGACACGTTTTGGCGTTCCTGTCAAAAGAATCTAGTAGGGAGCAAAGCTTTCACCCGCGCTTTTGCGGCAGCCAGCTGCGCCGTCCCGTCCGTTCATGTGTGTCCCAGTAAAACATACATGAGCTCTATTGAAGGAAATAAATTCTGCTAGTTGTGTTGATCCTTTGAGACTCTCACCTTAGTGGGATACCCTACCTTCGGGTGTTCGGCCACTCCAAGCCGACTGCAATGCTGATGTTTGCGCTTGCGATTGAGACCCCCCCCCCCCCCCCCACTCCCACCCACTCTTGTTTTCGTGATGTTTTTTGTTTGTTTGTTTGTTCCTGGGCTTTTTTTGAAGCCGAAAAAAAATAAAAGCAATTAATTCAGCCCCCCCCGATGCACAAATCTCCGGATTCAGAATCCTTGAACTTGGCAGGTATCTACATGGATTTGCCTAGTCTTGGTACTTTAAGTTCCTTCTGGCTTCGCGTGGCTTTAAGCTGCTTTGTCATGAAACAACAATCGGCAAATATTCGGCAGTTATGCTTCACCACCTTCATCTTTTAGGAGCCCCGATTCAAATCAGCTCACTAAGTTCAATATGGTTTGACCTTTTCTTCGAAACAAAACTAAAACACAGCAATAAATGAAACCAAAAGCGTGTTCATCGCCCGCAAGCACGAAGACTAGGCAAATCCATGTCATACCCATAATTCTCATGGGCGCTGAGCGATCGCAGCACCAGGGTCCCCTCTAGATAATTTTAGGAAACTATCGCTGAGGGGTCAGTGCACACACCACAGTTTAAAAGAAAAAGAAATATCTAAGAGAACTGGAAAGAAATATCTAAGAGAACTGGGTTCCGCATTTTCAACACTTATGAAAATGTAACTTAGTGACAGTTGTTTCTTTTACGCTTGTGTTATGTATACCTGTGAGTTCTTTTCAAGTATCCTTTATAATCTTCAGTGGCGCGCTACAAATAACGAACTGTTTTTCATTCTTCGTGTTAAATTCCAATTTCTTGCTGTTGCGTTCATTGCTTCACTATTGCAGCAAAACTTTGACTTTTTGCATTACAATACTGCAGGCACTGGTGAATGACATCTTGTGTCAGACTGAAGACAGTACACGATTGAAGGAACTCATTCCCATAATGCTCATCTGCTGCTGTCTGAGCCGTTTTATTGAACCGGGTTCTTTGTTGTTTGGTGAGCTCCAAGATTGGATAAAGGAAATCTGCAAGCAGCAAAGCATAAGTAGGTCTTTCTTTCTTCCTTCTCTCTTTTTATTTTGGACCCTTGCAGATAAGAAATAATGATGCCTGGTCTCGAATGTGTAGACTGTGGGTCACAGAATTTCGGTTACACGTGCAATGTGCAGTGCATATGGCTTCACTTGGCAGAAAGTTGCTGAGTAGTCCACTCGTTATTGCTCACTGTTTAAATTGTAACTGTTATGAAAAATACGAAAATTCTACGATGCACACTGTCTGAATTATTTCTCCGAAGGACTGGAGGCCATATTCTGCATGGTAGCAGGAAGTCTGCAGGTAAACCTCACTGTCCTTTTTCTCATAACTATAGAGAGGTGTATCCAGCTGCTCCTCTGGGGGGGAAGGGAGGGGTCGCCTGAAGTAACACCTGAGAGAGGAGGGGTGTGGTCATGACCTTTATGTTTTTACTAGCCCAAAAACCCTTTATATACTGTTAATGTGTGCTCACACTGGTTTCATTCATTTGTCTTAATTGGTGGTAAGAGGTGGACCATGGGCACTGAAGGGGGGAAAGGGGGGTTGCTGAAACAGACTTTGAGGGCGGGTGATCTTTCCTACCCCCCTCCCTCTGTATCCGCCACTGCACAACCATTTGTATAATCTTTGTCGCAGAGCATAACTAATTGCAATGAGACCATTCCGACTGTGCTACTGTAAGTCTCCACTGATCGAGAAGTTTATCGCTGTCGTGACCTTCCTGTTGTAAGGTTCAAAAATGTGTGCCATAAGCAGAAATGCAACAGCTGCGCCAATTGTGCCAATTTGATAAAATTTCTCATTCTTGTGCTGAGCTGCACCAAAACCATGAAATTTGCTAAAATTGCGCCAAAATGCCCGACCAGCCTTGAAGTTTTCTCAGTTGCACTAATTTCGGCAAGAAATGTTAGCCACGTTGGCAAATGGCATACTACTCATAGTTTGCGTCATCAATCAATCTAAGCGTGCAGACCCTAACTCTAAACGATGGTGAAGATATATCCCCATCAGGTCAGCGCACTCGCGACATGCAATCGACCAGATAAAGTAACAAAGCCGTGCGCCATCAATCCGCTGACCACTGCGGATACATCTACTTGTTAGTGGGACGACGCAATTCGAAAACAAAAATGCGTTGCATAGCCACCAACGCTTCGCGAGAAATATGACCTTCCTAGTGAGCAAACGTTGCTATGGCATGTTAGAAGGTAAAGTTGGAAGCGTATGCCGCATTTCCTGTACGCAAACAGACTCAACATGCTGCGAAAATTGGCGTTGCCACAACAATGGCACATAAAACATTTTTTTTTGCATTGAAATTGCGTCGTTGCGGCGATAGATATCCGGTGCCGTAACAAGCATGCGTCGTTGTTACTTCATGTGGTTGAACGCACCTTGCAAGCGAGACAAAGTTGGGCCCTAAACCTAATCCTATCGCAAAAAAAAAAGATGGGGGGGGGTGGTAGAGGTGTTTTATGACTTGTTCCAACTCGTGCAGAATGCTGCTTAATCCACCTTTGCCGCAGTACATCGCCGCCCTGCCGAAAAGTGCGTTTTGATTTTGAAGGGGCTGTTAGCACTAATCACAGGAATCAGCACATTTTGTTCACCTACTCATGCATGTATACGGTGCATAATTGTGAGTACTAGTAGGATCGATGACGTCTGAAAAAGTTGCTGACAATCATTTGGAGCAGTGTATGATATTTTTGGCACCCTGCAAAAAACTGTGGGCCAGTTTTTATTTTTTCCCCACCCCTACGAATCCCTAAATTTCAAACTTGCCAGCTTGGCAGATTCATATTTGCATTCGAAGAGTCAGACGGGGCAAATGCTAATGTGGACGTTATCATTATTTGTTCAGTGAGGTGGTTCATAATGCTAATTTTATGTAAATAGCTGTGCTCTTACTCACACTGCATGATTTAGAGCATGTTGAATGATTCGTACATCTTTTTTTTTCTAAACGTAAAGCTTTTTTTATACTGCTCCAAATTTGGACTTTTGTGCTCCAAAACTAACATTTTACTGCTCGAAAAGTTGCTTCAAATTCTATTTTGGCTGTTGTGCCCCTGCATAAGTTTTCACACCCTACATAATTCTAAAATAAATCACTGCTTTTATGCTAATTATTAAAGTTAACAGATTTTGGTTAATTGGTCTGGTCATGTCATTTTAGGTGCGACTACGTCTTTTTTACTCGACAAAGTTTTTGTGTGAGGACAACAGTAGCCATACTGTCATGGAATATTTATAAATAATCTGCATTGTTTAAAAAAGAAGCATCCTGTTGAAAGGCTAGTCTTTCGTTATGAAGAAGCTAAAGTAGATACTTGGGTGTTGGTACAACATCTCAGAAACAAAACACTGCAAAAGACCGGGCACTGTTGTTTGTGTCTCCCCCCCCCCTTTTTTTTTTGTGCTCTGTCTTTGCACTGTTTTGTTTTAGTCATTGTAGAATTTAGCACAGAAGGCAGGGACGATGAAAGAACCTCACAAACAGCACAAACTATCAACTGAGTTTTATTGAAAAACACCCACATATAAGTAGTGAAAGTGGTCACATGGTCAGAATACAAACAGTAACAAACAAGATTAAATGTAGTGGCTGGTGCTCAAGAAATCAATTTCAGTGGGATGCAGTGTGATATAAGGTCTTGCTATGCATGTCTCACCAAATCTGCTAATAAAAAATGCTTCCATAATTTCTCGTGCACCTTTCTGTTTTAATCGTGGAAGAACACTAGAACTCGACTGCACGGGCACACAGCCACACTCTTTACAATGTAGCGACAGGTTCGAACAAAGTGTTCGCCTCAAAGAAACCTTATAGTCTTATAATCTAATATTCAAACAACAGTTTGTCTGCCCGACGTAGCGCTTTCTACAGGCTAACGGTATTTGATATACCACTACCATGCCACATTCAACCAATTTTTCACGGTGCTTGATAGCACATCCATGATCCCGCCTGCTCTGCCCTAACAACTTCTTGTGCAGAGCCACGCAAATCTGGCCAATCTTGTTCTCAGTGAAAAAAATCACACAGCATCCGAACCTAGAGCCCACTTTTTTCAACCAATGGAATATGCCATGAACATGCGAGATACTTACAAAAGGAGGCACATCTTCGCTTTTAGCCTAATTTTTACCCCTCACTTGCATCTTCACTTTCTGTAAAGTCCTCTTTGTATAAGGCGGCTAGATGCTACTTTGATGCTGAACCAACTCAACCAACAAGCCACTGTTTTGTTTCCGAGATGTTTTGGATGTACAGGGAAGAAGATGTTTGTACAAGATGTTTTGGTTGTAAGGTGTTTTGGTTGTACAGGGAAAGCTTTTTTATTCAGATTTCACAGGACCGGAAAAAATGTTCAGATTAACCAAATGAAGAGTTATCAAACAAGTGTCTGTTACATCAATGCATTTTCATTTTCTTGGTGAATATACAAAACTAGTACTGATTTTCCACAAGAGCAGTAATTTTCATTTTCCCAAGACTTCGTTCACTAGGCGACCATGTGTTTCATTAGCTCGAAGCATGCTTGACACCCCTCGCTTGTTATGTACCGCCAACCTCTGCACAAACGCGACAATACTTTTTTGGCATATAAAATGGCAGGCAGATAGTTCATCCATTGTGATGTAGCAAGCCAGTTTTGTGCCAGCAGGCAACTTTGGCTGAAAGCTCTTACTCTTCAACAGCTTCTGCCATGTTTTAGTTTTGTGACCTTGCCGCTGACTGCCAGATTTGTGTGTCGACAAAGCCGCGATCCCTAACTGATGACGATTGGGATGTGAACAGTGCTGCCTCATTTAAGTTGTCTGCGAATCCTGCTTTAGCTCTTTAGCATCACACATTTATGGGCTTCATGCTCAGCTCACTACAAGGATTGTCGGTAACCAGGTTGCAGCCATATGTGACCAAATTAATAAGTGTTTGATGCCAACAAGAATGCATATGCTGGCTGAAACCAGGGAACATGTCAGAACTATTAGATTTTCTTAATTAACATGCTTTTACTGTATTGAGATATTTTGTATGCATCAAGATGTAACTTTTCTTTGACGTTTTTTACACATCTGTGTAACCATGCCTTTCACACTTCTTGAAACACTCGTTTTAGCTTTGGAACTTGTTCATTTGTGTTTTATATGCTTTGGTGAACATGAGGCATAATAGTATAATAAATTCTTGCCTTCTGCCTCAACAGCCGATCCAGCTGTAGCTCGCAGTCTACTCTCATTTTATCTTAGTGTGAGCCATCAAACACATGACTGCCTCAAGAACTTTGGCAATATTGCTGTCTGCTTCCATTACAACCTTGGAGATGTAGATGAGGTATGCCCACTTTTCATTATCATCACTTTCTTTTTTGTTCTGCTTTGCTTATCAACTTGTGCTTTTCTTAAAACTTTTACAGGATGTAGAGCTTTCCACTAAACAAGTGTTCTCCCTCATCAATGCGAAGACAGTGGCATCACTAGTGCCAGTACTTCTTGAGCACATTCACAAAGTACATGAACGCATCGACTGGCTACTGGCTCTGGTCAGGTCCTGTACTGCCCTGGAAGCACACATGAAGGATAATGACAGTGAAGGTATTGTTTTGTGATTTGGCTTTCTTTGTGACTACTGTCATTAGATAGCTAACACAGTCTAGCTACAAGTTTTTGTGCACTAACACTATGCGACAAACTTCAGCTGTTAACAACTTTTGTTGTGCCTAGTTATTTGTTCAACTGCACTGACATTGTAGAAATCTTCCTATTTCAGCTATTCTGGTGAGTTGTCTGCTGACAAGTACGTTTAAATTTTTGTTTTTGACCTTAATAACAATTGTGTATACGTTATTCTTGAGAACCTCTTTTAATTCATGTGCAAAAGATGTTTTTCTTAGTTTATTAATGTGGTTTTATTCGAAACAACAAACGCTGTCATTCCTTTCTCTGTTGAAGACTCTTCAGCATCTTCGAGGCAGGTCCAGGAAGTGGGCCTGTGCCGGCAGCTTGGCTACCTGGTGGCGATATTCATAGAGCTGACCCAGTCCCAGCTGCCAGCGGGCCAGTGCACTGTGGCTGTCATGAAGCAGCTCACTCGACTGTACAATTCACTCGCTGGCCTTAGCAAACTGGTACAGTTAAAACCTATTTCATATGCTGATGAAAGTTGTATCTGCCCGTGTCAGGGGGTCCTGTGATGCCGACAGAACATGTTTCGATTCTAAACCTGTACAGAATAGGCATCCACGATGCCCGAATGGCTAAGCAGAACTATTAGTCGTTTTTAGAAAAGCTCCTTCCTTGTCAACTGCAGCAGCTCATGACACTGCATGCGGCGCACTGTAAGGGTAGTTGAACCATCGTTTATTCATGCAGTGGATGTGACCTTATATGCAGTGCACCTAAGTGTAGTCAAACCATCTTTTATTCATACTGTATCAACATTTAAAAACACGATAAAAAATAAACCAGCTGGACCTTAGTAGGGTTGGGCTCTAAGTTGACCACAAAAATAAATTTTAATATTACCATTGAAGCAAACTGGAACGTGGAGGCAGCCATGAGGGGTACCTTTTCACTCGAAGCAGGTTCCACTTTTTTCTGGACCGCACTTTCTAGCTTCCTTTTTCCCCATTTTTATGCATATATGACATGGTCTATATGAGTTTTCTAGTGACTGTCCACCTTTTGTGTAAAAAGGTTGGATAACACATAAACTCCTTGCTCTTGCCATATCTAACTGGAGCTTTGGTGGCAATGCAATATGCCCCTCAAATGGCACTATTAAGGCCTCTTTGACAAGTAGCATAAGCTTTTGAAACACATTATAAACGTGCTGCTGTCTGTAATGGCAGCTTATGGCATGAATGGATATGTGAAATGTGAAAGCGAGGCTTTTCAATTTGAGATAGAATAAACTTCACTTCTATGCATAATTTTTCTAAATTTTATTTCCACCATAAAAGAACACTTTGAAGTAAAATGATTTACGGTCAAAAGAACCTCACAGAGCGTCTTTAAAAAAAATTTCTTTTTCTTCAGCTTGAACTCTGCAACACGTCAAATTATGTCCTGCAAGTGCACATGCAGAAAGGAAGTAGGAGTTGTAGGATAAAATTTTCCTAAAAGAGACAGGGAAGTGCGACAATAACGTGGTTTAGATTGATAACTGTTCCCTGAGAACTGTAATGTCGCAAGTTTTGCCATTATAAGTTCATTATTAGAGGAGAAAATCAAGGTCGAAATTTCATTTCTGAACTTCACGTGGAAATCTCCGCACGTGGCCTCACTGATCTTAAAATGCATTTTTCGTATTTTCACGACATTGGCTCGATGAAAGTTTCTGAAACTTCATATGTTTGGTCTATAGCCCCCGCAGATGACAATGTACTTAATTTTTACTGATCAGGAACTATGTAAGACCTAGTAGACGCCGTCAAAATCTACGACGTCTCAGTGTTTGGTGCGGGAATCTCAAGGTGGCGTCTCCACCTGCATTTTCTTTTCATGCGTTCGCTCACTTACTGTGCGTCGTCTCGCGGTAACAGTGGAATTTTCAAGATTATGGAATCGTACCTTACTAATCGGCAAAAAATTGTTTTTTTTTCTTTAGTGTCCTTTTAAGTTTCTTGAATATATGTATGTGCTTAGAGTGATGCTGTGAATTTTTTTCGCTGTTATGCAATGGTACATGCAAAATGTTGTTAACACAGGCGATGTAATTGCTCACTTGACCTGGTTGGTTAGCTTCTCTTTTGAAGAGAGCTATCAGGACAGGCGCTACATAACAACTGCTTGTGCTGTTGGCTCACTCATCTGTGGTTAGTGCAGTTTCTGGTATTTAACAACAGTATGCAAGCAGTGTTTTGAAATTCTATTTGTCTGTTAATTCTTTTTCGAAGTGAAGCTGAGCTTGCCCATTATTGCACTAATAAAATTTAATTTTGTGTTAGTGGAAAATAAGCTTATTTCTATTTTTTACAGGATGGCCTAGATTAGCTTTACCGATACCTTAGTGAAGCATTAGGCTGGGTAGATAAGTCTACTCCTGTGCATCAGGAAACCTGCAGCCATGCCAGCTGGCTTGCACTGTGGCCATGTTTGACAGACTGCATCGAAACATCTGCGTTTTGCTGGCAAAAACCTTTTTATGCCTTTTTATGGTTTTGTATTTTCTACAGTCCTACCTGATTCCTTGTAAAGAGTTCTCATGATTTTTTAGCCAGGCAGATTTATGATTATGATTGCGTCTTAGTGCTGAATTGTACGCAGTGCCCATAAAATATTTTCATGTTTCTTATCTTCAAACTTCAGCCATATCTTAAAGTGGAGGTTGTGAACAGGGAGCTTCTATGGGGTGCAATTATTGGTACACTGCAACAGATAGGATAGATGATAATGCTACAGTGTGCATGTGCATACCCAGCACGTTTTCGTGCATTATATGTGTAATGAATATGATGGATATCATGGCCTGTAAGCTGGCTGTAAGCATTGGCTGGACCAACTTGAGGATGAATACATAACATCCTCACAAGTGTGCTAGTGCACTTTCAAAGAAATCTGCATTTGCTGTTTCTAAATGCTTTTTCAAACATCTGGACATGGTTGTGAGTTATGTAGATCTTCATAGCATGGTAGACATTTTCTATTGTCACATTGCAATAAGCATTTGCAGTGATGGAAGTGCTGCTCCGATTGCTACAAACTGCTCCAAATGAGAAATGCTGCTCCGTGCTGCTCCAAAGTACAATATTTGCTAGTAACTGTTCCAAACCTGCTCCGAAAGGATGTTGGCAAGCTGAAAAGAATGAAGTTGAACCATGGGACGAACCATGGGACCGTCCCGTGAGGCTAAGCGAAATCTAAAGCAAGCTTGACACACTATCATCCCAGTCTGCTACTCAGGCGCAAATCCAGAAAAATCTAAAGGGGTGACACATATCAGGCCATGGTGTCTGATTCGTATTTTTAATATAGGTTGTCTTTTTATTTATATAAAAATCGAATCATGCTATCAAATAAAATTTAAAAAAATAAAAACGAGCATAAAGTCCGAGCTCGAGCAATTGCGTTGTTCTACTCAGTCTCTTTTTTCACCTTTTCTCGATTTCCATAGTTCATACAGCTGAGGGGCATTTAACACAGGTACGTAGTAAAACATAAGAAGCCTTTTAAAAAGTTAATTGCACTATACTTAACTGTTAACTCAATTGTATCGCGTGCTAAAGCTAAATCTCAATTGGTACACTTGCAAGGGGTGTCCTCCCCTGCCTGAACACCAGAAGTCCAAAATTTCTTGACCCCCCTCCCCGCCCATGATTTACGCCAACTATGCTGCTTATATACTAGCTGCCTACTAGCATATGGCATGTTTAATGATAAATATAAATATTTATTAGATGCTTATATGATGTTTTAGACTTCAGGAGTCGTTAGGAGCGTGCATCTGCTCCGAAAACAACAATAGCAGCCCTAAGCTATAGCACTTTTTCTGCTCCAAAGACACTTAAAGCTGCTCCAAGCACCATTTTTTCTGCTCCCGAATCTACTCCAAAAAGCAAAATGTTGCTTCCATCACTGCATTGGCTATACACTGAATTTTTGGGCTACGAGTAGTCAACGTAGCTAAGGAGTTTGTCGGAGTCTGTAGGCACCTGTATAAGTCTCGCATTTTTAAATTGGCCTAGCTCACTGCTGCTGATATCTGTACAGGTTTTGTCTCATTTCTCTTTCCAGTACCTGTCACTCTACAGCTCCAAGTTTGGTAGCTTTTGCAGCAAATATGAAAAGCTTATAAAGCTTGCAGCCACACAGCTCACACCGAATGTCTACTCAATGATCACTTTCCTACAAGTAAGTACTGTGTCCAGAGATGTGTCCAGAGAAGAGGCTGAAAGTTTTTACCTGTGCCAGTTCTGTTTTGCTTAGTTTTAAAAAGTATGAAGTCACTTACAGTGACTTGAGCGCTGCATGGACATCAATGCAAAGCGTACTTAACATACCGTACCTTCCCATTGCGTTTACATACAAACTACAGACTTTCGTAGAGCACGCAGTGCAATCGAAGCGTAGGCTAGAGAAGGGACCTTCTAAAAGCCTATTTTAGGGTGCCTACTGCAAGTATAGAGCATTGAATGCAGTGTTTAAATGTGCACACATTTATTGAAATTTATTTAAGTGGGCTCTGTAATCCAAAAGGATATGCAGTTCAAGGAACATGCAGTTTGTTCACATCTAAGTGCAATGTCCACACTAGACTTGCTTAATCCTATCTATTCTGTAAAAGTGTCTTCAAAGTTTCAAAAGTTTTTTTTTTTTTTTTCATTTCATATTATATTCGCTAAGGCACATTGCCTTAGCGTTGGTTGGGGTTCATCATTTATATGGGTATAGCACGTGTGCATGTGTCTCTCTCTTTTTATGTCCTTGTCGTGGTGCGCTATACGCATATAAATGATCATATTATATACACAGACAACAAATACTTGTCTGTGCTAGCCTGGCCATAAAAAGTTCTATGGCCACACTGGTGCTGATGATCCATTGTGGCATAGCTTGTAATTGGTGGGTAGCTATTTAGGTGGCTGTACTGTTGCTGAGCTGCTGGTAATGAACTGTCACACAGTCCTTTGTATCATTTAGGCGGCTTTAAAGCTCTCACTCACCATGCAGTTTATGTGGCATAACATATAGTGTTATACCTTGCAAATACAAGGAAGAGTTATTGAGGCTGCTGC
Source organism: Rhipicephalus microplus (assembly GCF_043290135.1). Classification (NCBI taxonomy): domain Eukaryota; kingdom Metazoa; phylum Arthropoda; class Arachnida; order Ixodida; family Ixodidae; genus Rhipicephalus; species Rhipicephalus microplus. Next base: position 42,379,763 of record NC_134710.1, on the reverse strand, counting down.
TCATGACATTGATGATGAACCATGGCTTAGCCATTTGTAATCTGTAGGCTGCTTTAAGGCACCCACTTGTTATGCAGTCCTCATGGCATGACACCTGATGCAGTACTGTGAATCTGTCACGCAACATTTCAAACTACTGCAGCTGTACACATGACCCCTTGAGCAATGAAATTCCGCTATTGAGGCTGTTGTAATGACGAACAAGCACTTTTCATCCGAGCTCTCGGCAACATGCTTTCTATGTCACCTCTAATCTCACGAACTGGGACCTTATTCTTCCCTACATAAAGCACTCCTACAATACGGCACCCCAGACGACAGGCTTTTCCTTCTACTTTGTGGCCGATTACCATTGTCTCCTAACAACACCTTTCTTCCATAACGACCCTATTCATCACAATGCACACCAGTTTCCGAAGCTGCTAGATATGCAGAAGAATGTCGGCAACTGACGCGCTCACTTATATGTCAAGAACAGGGGCAGCAGAAATTATGACATGATGACGGATGGTCCCACAACCATTTTTGATCCAACACTCTCGTTTGACTGTGGATGCCTCCCACTTATGTGCCAGGTATCTCATCGAAGTTTGGAAGCAGGTACCCTATCGCATCCTACGGCCAACTTCGCCTGCCAACAACCTCATTGAACCCGTCACACCCTCTGCGGACCTGTGTCGCTGAGGCCACGAAACTGTTCACGTGGATCGCCTATACCGTTCGGTCTAATATCTTCCCTTATACTTTCCTTGGCATTATTGTCTGTTAGATCTCATCATTATCGTGCAAACCACGGAAAAACGAGCCCTTAAGTATACACTTCTTTCCTTAATTCATCAACGAAGGTCTCGTACTGGCAGACTTAGTGTCTTTAGGTTGTATACAAGGGACTATTAGTCAGCTGCCCACTCGTAATAAGTTCACGTGCTACGTGATGCCAAACAGGCTCAAAAGAGTCTGCCACAATCGCCGCCATGACTATGGGTGGCGCTGACTGACACTCCCACGTTTAAAAAAAATCACATATAAAAACCCAATAAAGTGGCTGGGGGGATAGCTGCCGTGGTAGCTCAGTGGTAGAGCATTGAACGCGTTATTCGAAGGTCGCAGGTTCGGATCCTGCCCATGGCAAGTTATCTTTTCACCCACTTTTCTTTCTTTATATTTACAATAAAATTCGGTCTAATAGCTTCCTTTATACTTTCCTTGGCATTATTGTCTGTTAGATCTCATTAATATCGTGCAAACCACGGAAAAACAAGCCCTTAAGTATACACTTCTTTCCTTATATATATATATATATATATATATATATATATATATATATATATATATATATATATATATATATATATATATATATATATATATATATATATATATATATCCTCCTTCTGCCTAGTAAGAGTTATAAAGAAATTTGAATGCCACTACTAGTAATGTATACTTTCGCAGCCTCCTAAATAAAGTTACGAGGAGCGCGTCGCCATGTTTGTTGAAGTCACTTATATCCAGCATTTGAAGCTGAATTACTTTTTGGCACACGGTTGGATAACATGAAAAAGATTCAAATTATTTTTCTTTCATATGATTTAGGCATATAAAAACTATGAACGTCTATTGTCAAGGGCCCAAAAATTTGTTAAGCATTCTGGCGGAGAAAACGTGAAGGTGCTGAATAAACGTCACAAAAATCGAAATAGGCTAATTTAAGACATCTTCATGAATAGAACAATGACTTTGTCATGCATCCAGTGCCATATAATTTAGCTACATGCATTGTGGATTTTTCTTTCAGCCTGAAAGCAAGAAGCTGGTTCTGGAAAAATAAAAACGTCAGGTGCTCGGCACGCACACAAAAATTTGGCTTTTTGACTAGATAGCGCCTACGTACTCTAGTTAACATGCGATATCTCATCACTGCGATAAATTAAATTTAAAGAATACTTATTAGAACAACTAAGGAGATCACTGTTGGGAGAACCATTAGCTTATTTGCGGCGGCGGCTGCCTAGAGGGAGCCGCCGCCACTCGTTTCCCCGTCCCTCACGTCCATGCCGTGTCACGCTGCAGCAGCCGCAACTGCAACTACGGCTCACACACGCTCTCCCATAAAAAGCCGCACAACGCGGCAGGCCGCACCATGCGCTTTTTCATCCAGCGGCCGTGACACTATTAACGAATGGTGTAACTCCTTTAGAGGGACCTTCTGGATGTCTAGAGTTACTTTGCCCCCCTCCCTCATGACATACAATGATGAGAATGTTCCTGCATTCTTTTGGCTGTTTCAAATACTACTTAAATGCAAGAGCCTTGTTTTGAACAAGCCATGTTCAAGAAAAGTAGAATATCAGTAAAAAAAAAATTCTCCAATTAGTACAACTTCTTTTGTCTTACCAGTTTGTTTGAAACCTATGCAATGCTAAATTTCAGCTTGGGAGCCATTTCACATTTTAAACATTTTTTTTGCTATATCTATAATTTGTACAGAGCATTATAGAGCACGTGTCGGTACTGACATATGCCTTCATTCTAACAAGAAAGGAGCTTGGCAATGAAAGTCTCACTGGTGACTTTTCAGGTGCAGCAATCTTGAGTTGTCCCATTATTTGACAACTCTTATTTATTGAGCACTTCCCCAGTGCACTCATAATGGGAAAACGATCCAAGTAAAAGGAGTTGTAGTCTCGGTATTCTTCTGAGTGTTAGCATTGTGATTGGAAAGAAGTACTCGTAGGATCCAAAAGACCAGTATTGTTCATAGGGAGTTTAAATTGAATGATTTTTTTGGTGGTACTTTCGTTGTTTATTGGCAAAAATTGAATATTCAAGCTGCTGTCTTTGACCTGTTTTATGAATGTACTCTCCCTACTACTGAGCTGACCAAAACCTTGTTTCCAACCACTTCACCTGACTGGTGGTGATTGTAGCTGTAGGTATCTTTGATTTTAACTAAGGCTTAAAAAATCTAGAAAAAAGCACTGGTGCAAGGAACATATATGTAGCTTTTATACTTGATATTGTTGGAACTTTAAGGGAAGATGCGAGTAAAAAAACTCCAGTGTTTTTTCCCAAAATTACATACTTTTTGTTTTTATTTGCTTTAACAAGTTTAATTTCTCTACTTTCACAACAAAAAAACTGAAGATAATAATTAAACTCAAAGTAGGTTAAAATCACTTTTAAAGAGCACAAGCTGGCTACAAAAAACTAGAAAGAACTCATTGTCTAGAGTCCCCTGGAAATCCACTTGGCAGCTTGCCATTGCATTTCACATGAGGATTTCACTAAAGCCACATGCTCAAAATAACCATGATTGCCAAGGTCGCATGATGGAAGAAATCACTTTAAAAAATATATCTTTGCCGCATAGATGAGCTGTGACTTATACTATTATAATGCATCTTTGTCAAAATCAATTTTTGGGCAACTTTTTTAGGTTATAGACATCATGCTTTTGGTACTTCTGTAGCTGAATCAGGATGAAATGATTCCAGATATTCCTTAACACGTAAAGGGTGCCATTTTCTCCTCATAACTTGATATTGCCTGTATAATTATTATGAAGCTAAAGCAAGGAATTAGTAAGAGCTGGAAAATCTAGAAGTTCTCAGATTACAATTTTGCTTGTTCATTCAAATGTCTTATGCACACTTTCTTGATAGTTATTTGCATTCTACAGTTAATGAGGAGCAATATGGGCTACTGATGGCTCAGAACCATACAAGTTTAATGACATAAGAAGTTTGTACAAGACGAACTATATTTTACACATTGTCATGGCACAAAACGAAAACTGTGCAATTTACTACAAAAGAGTGGCTACTTTGGCTGGTTGGTAATGCATTTTTCGAAGAAATATACTTTCTTACTGCATAGGGAACGTTTCAGAAATAATAGGAAAGGAACAAAACTAATTACATATTTGAAATCAGCCTAAAAGCCTATATATAGAGCAAAAAAAAATAATTGCCCTAATATACAGATTCACGAAGTTTCTTTTTTGAATTGCATCTCCCTCCAAGCCTGAGCTGTGCTATGAACTACGAAAGAGTCTGTTGTCAATGAAAGTGACTAATGTCTTTTTTTTGTCATAGCTCAGCCTTGCTGTATAATTCTTTTTTGCATTAAATGATGTGTTTTGCTGGAATCAGTCTATTGTTTTGAAACATTCCTCAAGTATTCTCCACCCTTGCCACGAACTCTCTTTTGCAGAATGCAGAATCTGAAAGGGAGCCATCAAAGAAAAAACCACGAAGAGATGAAGTGCAGAAGGTGGGCTGTTATAACATCTAAATGCTTCTGTTTTAAGACATGAACACTGTTGTGTAACCCCTTTTTTCTTACATTATTTTCATTTTTCTCTCTCCCTAAGGCTGCAGTTGCTAGGGAAATAAGCACCATTCCATCTCTGATTTACGCTATTGAGCAACATGAGAAGCTGCTCATCCAATTGGTGAAGAAGTCAAAGGTCAGTTTACTCGAGCCCGTTTTAGGCATGTGCTTCAGTACACCTGCACGTTCTACCTTTGCAGGTTAACTTAATGGAGTTTGTGAAGATGAGTACTGCTAGAGACTTTCGCATTAATTCAGCTACAGTACAGGCACGCTTGGAGGAGTCTGCTGAAGCCAACGGTAGTGCGGTAAGGCACATGTTTGCTAATTATTATTCTCTCCGTCGCTAAGCATAAAACTTTAGTCAGTATTCACTGCTGTATTGTTTTCTTTCAAAGCTTGAATGGCTCCCTCGCTCCCAAAAAATAAGTAACCTACATCTCTGGTGGGGCAGTGGTATAATATGATCTTTGCACCTAAACAAAGCATCTGAAGCATTTCGCTGCTTTAACCTAATGTCTACAAATGTGCCAAAAAAGATGCATCGAAATAAGATAACTGAGGAGTGGGTGTTGCCATCCAACCTCTATCTTTAATAAAAACTAAAAGGCAAGTCTGAAACCACTCTTATCCCACAATAAAAAGTGATGCTATGGAAAGGATACCAGAATAGCTGTGTAGCATTTTATTTGAAAAGGTGCGATCTTTTTAATCCACTGCTTAATGAAAGGAAACTAAGCATAATGGTCAATCTGAGTGAGCTCAGCAATTCCAGAGTCATTTCGATAATATGCTTCACGAGTAGGACTCCATGTTGTTGGGTGAATTTGCAAAGATTCTGTAAACACTTCCCAGAAATATTTTGGACAGTTCAGGTTTATCCAATAAAATTCGATCTTATTGACTAATATGTCTGCTCCATTCTTTATTGATACAGCATGTTCTAGTAAATTGGGTTTTCAAGCTGCCTGGCCTTGAGAAACATTAGCAGCTTTTCCAGAGTGCCGCATAATCCCCAACCCCTAATTTGCTTGTCCAAAAAAATAAATTAGTTACTAATAAGGGTAAAGTGGGGTGGGTTTCACTCGTTCTGGCTGTTTGTGGAGCCCTAATATGTCATTCACGAATCCCTTGGGTTCTACAAAACCCAGTTCGAGAACCCATGCTCTAAGTGATCATCGATGCGCTGGCCGATTTTGCTAGTACAGTGAAAGCTCGTTAATTCGACACCCGTTAATTTGGATAATTCGGACAGCTCTATTGGTCCCGGCCAAAGTGCATGTTAATCTATGGGACCAAATCTTCGTTATTTCGTCGGAATTCGGCTCCGCATCGCTTAATTCGGGCAAATGCTGATGGCTGCTGCTACACAAAAGAGTGATAAAGCAGCGCTGGCACCACTGGAGTGAAACCGAAACCTGAGTGGCATCATCATTATCAACTAGTGGGGGCGATCGCAGCGTCACCGAACGTCAGCGTCTTCTTTCTTTTCCACTCAGCGCCTCCGACGCCATTTTCCCTTGTGTTGTGTCGGAACCATCTCTTCTTGCGGAGTTCTCTTTTTCTTCCATTGTGACCGTATTTGCATGCCACCACCATCGTGCGCTACAGTGATGGCAACGCCGAAAAAGCGGCAGAACTACGACGCGAAGAACTTGGCGACTAAAGTGGAAATTTTGGAAGCACTTCGCCGCAAGTCGTCACACTCCGCCGCAAGTCATCGCCAACTGTTTTCGGCACAGCGGTTTTGTGAGGCCCGAGCATGCAGCAGTAGCTGACGATGGCATCGAGGAGGTGTCAGCCGAGTCCACCGACGATGACTGCCCGACTTTCGATGCTGTCCTTCCCACAGATGTGACCTTTTAGGACTACATCGCGATTGATCATGGTGTCGCCACGAGTGGTCTCCTGACCGATCAAGAGATTATTAATGATGTCACGGGCGCCCATGAAGACCACGATTCCGACGAAGAATCATGCGAGGAGATACAGCCGCGACCTCATCGCACCTCACGAGAAGTCTCAGAGGCACTGTTAATATTAAAGGACGCTTGCCTGAACACTCCCGACAGCTTGCGTGCTGTTGGCCATTTGGAACAGTTAAGAAAAATTGTGATGTCAGCCGGAATCTGCGCGAAAACGCAGACGACAATTACAAAATACTTCAACAAATAAAGGTATGCTTCGGCAGCTTGATTTTAAATGTTGTTTTCCCTGTTAATTCAATTAACGAGCTTTTACTGTATGAACCCCACCTCACGTCAATGAAATCTCGTACACTGCATCTATCGCACATTTCACAAAAGGCTTGTTGTGCATGGAGCAAGAGATGTTAATATATTGATACACAACATACACAACAGCCGCCACAGCCTTGATGCATGAAAGAGAAAGACGTCAGTTGCTGGTTGTTGATGAACTGTCACCATCACGTCCTGGAGTCCTATAGTGACATTTTCGACTTCGCCAGCACGGCGTTAAGCCGAACGAGTGTTGTTACTCATCGCATCAATACTGGTGACGCGAGTCCCATTCACCGTCGTTCATACCGTGTTTCCACGTCCGAGCGTACAGTCATACAACAGGAAGTCGAAAAGATGCTTGCAAAAGACATAATTGAGCCCCCGTGTAGCCCCTGGGCTTCTCCTGTCGTCCTGATCAGAAAGAAGAATGAAACATGGTGCTTTTGTGTAGACTATCGGCATCTCAACAAAATTACGAAAAAAGATGTTTACCCGTTGCCTAGAATCGACGATGCCTTAGACTGCCTTTACGGTGCTACATATTTTTCCACTATCGACCTGGCTATTGGCAGATCGCTGTAGACGAGATGCACTTTGAGAAGACTGCATTCGTCACTCCTGACGGTCTTTATCACTTCAAAGTTATGCCCTTCGATCTCTGTAGTGCGCCGGCCACATTCGAAAGAATGATGGACTCATTGCTCCAAGGGTTTAAATGGTCAACCTGCTTATGTTATTTAGACGACGTTATCATTTTCTCGCCCACATTGACTCCCATCTCGATCGTTTATCGGCGATTCTTGAAGTTTTTCATCAAGCCAGACTTCAATTGAACTTTTCGAAATGCCACTTCGCTCGCCGTCAATCTTGTTCGCCCCCACAATGCCCTCCTGACTCTCCGACCTATTCGCAGCGCCCCCGACCGGGAAAACTAGGCAGTGCAGCACCTGGAGGTGGAGCTGCATTGACAACGACCTCTGCAAGAAATCCTCGTGCAACATTGTTGACCACATCCTCTGATTCAGCCGCACCTCTGGCGAGACCTCACTACGCCCGCTCCCTATCCCCTGCTCGTCGTCTTTCTCTCTCATGCCGCAAGGCTGTGGGGGCTGTTGTGTATCAATATGTACGACCTTTGAAGAGCAAGACATCTTGGCATACGGTTCGCAGGCCGCACTAGGGCCACCAGATTTTGAATATAAGGACCTTATAATGTATGCTTGCATCTATTACAGAGAGCTTTAAAGGGGCATTGACACAAAATTTCAAGGCCGAGATAGTCTGTGGGGTTTATTCCCTGGAACATTCGAATATCGTCTGCGAAATGTCGATAGCTAATATAGCTTAGAAGATATTTTAAATTAATTTCGAAGTTTACATGAGCCCTCGACTTTATCGTGCCATTGACACCCTCGAAACGGACCCTTTGGGGACCCCCTATTTTCCTCGCGTCATCGCGCTGCGGTCAACAACACAAGTTATGATGACGCCACAGCCGCCTTTTTTTTTTTTACCGCGTTTGTTCCGGCAGTCTATATTTCTCGGCGGCTGGTTGGGAGTGGCACAAGCATATAAATTTTTGTGTTTGGTGACATTGCAGTCCTATTTTTTATTTGAAAGTAATTCTTGATGCGGAACGTGCAGAAGTGTGTCACAGTTCTGTGTGCTGACATGCTCAAGAGTTGCACATGCTAAGTGGTGACAGTTGCACCCAGTTTTCGGAGCTCTCTCAAACCAAAACTGAAACTTGCCGATAATTGTGGGCCTGTAAATAATTATCTGTCGCGTGCTGCAGAAAACTCCTTTAAGGTTGTAATAGGCACACATTTGGGTATTTTATATTCAATCATTTGTGCTTTTCTGCATGTGTTTGTTCCTTCAAACCTTCCAGACAGCTAAAATGCACTGTGTGTGCTTTGTTTTTGTGTTCAGGTATCATTTCATCTAACGTATTGGGAGTGCGGAGAATAACGTAAAATTAAATTCAATTTTCAAGAATTATAAATTATGAAAAAAAAAAAACCCCTCATCAGCACCAAATTTCCGCGAAGATTTTCACGGAAAATAAACTTTCAAAACACAGAACCCTGTTTGTGAGATGCTATTGACTTATGTACTACTGATGCTGTGGAGGAACAGGTGAACAACTTTGCAGAGTGAGGCAAACTTTACAGTTTCAGACAGTAGTCAAGTGCTCAATCGTTAAGTGTGCTGAAACTTGTGGTCTCTATAGTGGTTCAGTATATGCCATCAACTCAGTCTCCCTTACTTTCATCATTGAAACACTGGTTAAGAAATGCAACAAACACTTAAAGTCATGCTTTCAGATTTGCGGGGCCTTCTTTGATTTTATTTTTAGCCCCATTCCATATGTGGAGGGTCATAAAAAATATGTTGTTTCAAATCCAACCAAGTTTTACTGCTTGTCTAATACAACTAGATTCAGTGTTTTGTGTGCTTGAAAAACCAGTGATTGCAATTACTTTCATTATCGTTAGTACATCTAAAGAAACGGCTGAAAAAAATAAGTTTATTGTGGTCATATGGATGAAAGCTCTATGATAGGTAAACTATATGGCCCTGCCACGGTGGTCTAGTGGCTAAGGTACTCGGCTGCCGACCTGCAGGTCGCGGGTTTGAATCCCGGCTGCGGCGACTGCATTTCCGATGGAGGTGGGAATGTTGTAGGCCCGTGTACTCAGATTTGATTGCACATTAAAGAACCCCAGGTGGTCGAAATTTCCAGAGCCCTCCACTACGGCGCCTCTCATAATCATATGGTGGTTTTGGGACATTAAACCCCACATATCAATCAATATCAAGCTATATGGAACCTACACAATTAATATAACAAATACAGACACATGTAGTAATTGGTGCCATTTAATTAAGTCATAGCTACATTTTCCTAGCACTTTCACCAATGTTCACCCATGAGCCAGGGTGCTCCGTCAGTTTTTATTGAATGGTTTGGTGGTTTACTAGCTAGAAACAGATAACCAAACGAGCTTTTCAGAGCAGTGTGACTGTGTGCTGTGGTGGTGATGAGGCCAATGTCTAGTATCGATAAAAGCTACTTGTGTGCATGTGTCTGTCCCAGGATGAGGACAACGGAAGCGTGGCTTCTACGGGCAGCTGTTCAGCACCAAGGTCCGGTACCGCAAAACCAAAAAGCAAACGGCTCCGTAAAGCCCCAGGAAGCAAGAAGTGACTGTTGCATGGTAGCATATAAATAATTATGTGTAGATCGTCATTATAAAAGTGAACTGGATAATATTTTATGTCAAACCTTCACTGATGTGAGTATGTGAAATTCACTGTAGAGGTGTTTTTTTTTTTTTTTTGTACTGGAAGTACTGGAGGGATCTTTTGTGCTGTGATTGTTTGGTTGATTTAGCTGTAGGAAAGATGGTCAATGCGTAGTCTTGTCCGAGTTTCATACTTCTGACTCAAGATAATTTTTTGGTTTCGTTTACTTTGCTGCATCTATCTTTGTTGGCTTGAACTTCTCAGCAGTCTTATTGCGCAGTTGGGCCAGGTTGAAACACTCTTATCTTAGTATGGTGCTTGGATTGTTAGGTGTTAGGAAGTTAAAACGCATAAATCTTGGCAACCAGCCGCAGCAATCTTTAAACCTCGCTGAATGTGACTGGGCCCTTTGTTTGCAATAGCAGAAATGAGCTTAAGGCTTTTGACAGTTAGTTTCACCTGAAGAAAAGAAGCTTTGCCAGGCATTAGACATTGTCAAGTTGGATGCACAGGTGTGGTACTGAGTGACAACCCTGTAAGGTTAATGGTGACCATTGCTAAGCAGTTTCTTTAATGCACTCAACAGTAAGGTTTTTGTGGGAGAGGCATTACGCACTAGCCGTACATAATGACTTTGCATTTTTCCTCCCGGCCAGCATGATCTACAAGGAGCTGTCTGCAAGATTCTTTCATGTAGCACTGATCCTTGCCGCAATGTTTAAATCCAGTGGACTACTATGCCTTAGGGCAAAATTCAGGTTGACAAGTTGACAAGCGGCCACGTAATACAATAAAATTTCAAAAGGAGGTTGTCATAGAAGAAGAAAGCACCACTAAATTCAAGTGCAGGCCAAAATTCGCCATGCTTCTCTAGGGTAGCTATATAGTATCTGTGGACTGTGGTATTTGGCACAAAAAGCAGCAAAAACAATCGCTTGGGCTCTTATCACATGCTTGCTGCTTGTCACCATCACTGTCGTCTTTTGTGCATCATAAATTTTTCATCCCAGGGCAGGCTGCAATGTCAGCTGGTTTGACTGAGTCAAGACTAAGGTATTATGGTCTATTCAGTTGTTCCTGGAACCACATCATTAGTAAGTGTAGCCAAAGGGGGTTTTACGGTGCTGTTCTTTAAAGCTACAGTTATACAAATAGTTGACAAGGCTTGGTGCAGAGTACATTGACTTCTTTTTTAAATATTGTTGATTTACTTCAATTTTTCATGTTCCAAAATACTAGAACACTGTTATTGCACATCTTGCCATTTTACACTCTTAAATTTGGGTGGCCATGCCCATATTATTATATTACTACCTTCAACGTTTGCAAGCCTTACATAATCATCATTAAACTTTTCAATTCTGCTTTAATGCGCAGGCCTGCAAAAGAGTAGCTGGGCAATCAGCCCCACCATGACTTGTCAATGCCAGTATTACTGGATTTAATTCTCTTGCCTTAATTAAGCTCTTCAGTGGTATATTTATATATACTTGTGCAAGTCCAAGTCACTTGCAGATCGTTATGAGAAATCATCATTCTGCAGCGGAAAATAAATCTACTTATAATGATGATGACTTGCTGCTCAAGATTAACTAAATTTTGGTACATTCTCATTTACTGTTGGTTCAGATTTGTGATCATTCTGTTTGCCACTTGTAATGCCTCTGTCATGTGAATGTGTGATTCTCAAGCTGCCAAAAGACAGCTTTTATTTGCCGCTCCTCTGTCTATTTTGAAATGGACAAAAAATAAAGTTGATTGATTGATTGATTGATTGATTGATTGATTGATTGATTGTATGGTTGGGAGTGAGAACAGTTCCAACAAACGATGAGGCTGTTTGCAGGTTTAGAAACAACATTTTATACACAGACAAAACACACACACTAAAACAGGCTATACAAACGCATCGAAAGCATCAACTAGTGAATTAACGTTCCCAAAAGTCATGCACTCTGGGCGGACACAGGCTCACCAACTTGCATGTCTAACGGGTTCAGCGGGGCGTGGCGCTGAGGCACAGCATTGAGTTGATATGCTCAGCGTGTAAAGGGCAGCTTCGGAGAGGTTGGCACAGGTTGCTGGGAACTGGCGATGGAGCTTGATGCCTGCCGCTGCGGAGCATATGGTGACAGAGGAAGGTGCCAGCCACCTGACGCCCTCAACCTCAACTCGTGGACTGCAACACTAAAATATCACACTTGGGTCCGGCCATCTGACTCTCTCGAACAAGTTGCGCCATTTGCCCCTTAGTTTTCTTTTTGTCGCACTTGCCTCCTCGTGCCCATGCTTTTTAGTGCGTGCCTCAGCTTCCTGATCATCTTTCCTCGCCGCTCAGGCAGGCGCTCTCACTTGGCGCGCACATCACAGCCTCGCTTCTGATGACAAACTGCTTTTCTCTTTTGAGAATGTTGAACATTACTTTAGTTTTTCGTATTGACTTCTAGACTCACCCTTGCCTGTCCAGTCGAGGGAGCGAGTTTTGCCGTTCACCTCCTGTGTTACTTAGCTAGGCAATGTCCTCAGTGAATTGCAGCTTATAAAGGTACCCTCCGTTAATTCTTATCCCCAACTGTTCCCAATCCGGTGCTGTCAATACTTCCTGTAAACACTGGATAGATGTATATCTGTAAACACTGGATAGATGTATAGATGTAAACACTGGATAGATGTATATCTCCCTTCCTTAAACTCTTCTTTTTCTGGGTTTTATTGCTTTCTTGTGGAGCCAGTATTTTTATGTGACTAATCTGCATCCTGATTTTATAATGCCTTTATGACTGACGAGGCTTTATTGTTATCTATGAAGGCTACAGGGTTTGGTTACATCACCTGATTTACAGTGTAAAATGTGGTCTGGTTATCAGGTAGCCTTTACCGAACCCTGCTTTGTTATTTGGTTAATTGAAGTTTATTGTGGTTCTAATGACTTTTGTAGGTTATTGACATGACACTATCCACAGGCAAGCCCATTCCAAATAAGAGATTGCTAAGCTGGGTGTTAAGTGTTTATTCTAAAAGACAGGCCATACAAACACAGCCACAAGAAAGAAGATACCACAGATGCAGACTTTCAACTGAAGAGGTGCACAGTGGCAGGAAAGAATGAAGGCATGAAAGCTTATCAGTGCATGCCCATGCAGAATGCAGATCTATCAATTTGGCACACGTGGGTCTACATGAAAAGATAACTGTTAAGGCATTGGATTTTTTTTGTCTTTTAGTTAATCGAAGGTTGGCTCACATGCTATCGATATGCCATGTCTCTATTAGACACCTTTCTTCATTCCTATGGCCGTACAAACTATGCAATCGTTGAATTTTGGCATGCTCTTACATTGTCAACAATGTAAAGATTTATGAGAAGGTGAGCCTCCACTTAGTGATCTTTGATGTTCCAATCATCTTCGGCTAATGCAGCAGCCCGTTTGTCCTACATGAAAGTGGCCGCAGCTAAAAGGAACCTTATACATTACACCTGTACAGTAATCAGTAAACTTGTTAGTGTGTCTTACGAAACATTTGTTAGTCCGCTTCTTGTCTATTACTAGCTCATTCATGTGCATGGTGGGGCAAATCTTACCTAGCTTATGGACAGGTAGGTAAGCAAAGCTGACATCATATCTACTGCCCACATTCTTTAAGCTTCAAGATATGCCTTGAATGTATGGAATACCTACAGCACTTTTTTTTTTTTTGCCATTTCTTTCCAGTGAATGCTTGAACAGTTCTCTTTCAAGTAGACCTCCACATGTGCCAGATTGATAGCTTCGCCTTTTAAATGGGTGTGCACAGATGCCTTTTTCATGACTTCATTCTTTTCTGCCATTGTGCAGCCTCCTCAGTTGATAGATGGTGTTTGTGGTGTCTACTTCTTTATTGTGTTTGTGTTTGCATGCACTTTTTTTTAAAAAATGAAACCCACTTTGCAAGAATGGAAATGAAAGCATGGTGGAGGGAAAAGGTCACCTTCTCCTTCTTTCTCTGTTGTGCACTCTTTATTATTTATTTTATTTATTATTATTTATTTATTTATTTACCCATGTTGGTCATTGAGACATTTGACTTTCAAGTGTCATCTTGTACACAAAACTCTGCAGAGGGAGGCACTACTTTATTCTGACATTGGAAAAGTGTAGGATGTGTATTCCAGCCTCTAACGAAGCATCCAGCATATTACTTCACAGGAGGTTTGATCAGTGTGGGGCTTGATGAAACTGAGGAGAGTGTGAAAAAATGAAAAGGTGACAAGTACAAGAGATATATTTTTAGTGTGACATCGTACATCAATGCATTCATTTATTTCTTGTACCATAGCCATGTTGTTTTGACCTCGTAGCTTTCATATGGTGGTGGGAAGTCACCATCATATGCATTCTATGCAGTCAGTAGGGACCTGACATTTCATGTCAATTTCTACATTTAAAAAATATATATACATATGTATATTGAGACAGCCTAAGGCTAGTAGTGCCCTTCCTGAAGGAAATGTGGAGTTGGCGTACCTTGTTCGTTTCTCTTTATAATTTTACTTTTCTCTTTTTTTTTTCTTTCTCGTTTTTTGTCTCTATTACTATTTGGCATTGGTGATCTGTTCGCCTGGCCAGGCCAGCTGTTCATGCTCCTTTTAGGTAACGAGATGGCGGAAGGCACTGTCCCGTTGGTGTAAAGCGCACATAGAACAAGTACTAACCTTTCTGTAATACAAGTACCTTATGTAGGCTCTCCACCTTCTGGTGTTGCGCATGCGCAGTTGGTTGGTTGGTTGAAACTTTATTATATTCTCCTGCAGGGCTTTAGGCTACCCGGGCTCAGGTCTCCCACGAGAGGATGTAGAAGTTGTCGAGGTTATTTACTGTAAAAATCGCATAGACAGTAACTCTAGTCGAGGTCTTGTCTCAGCGCCGCCTCGGGGGCCTGCCTGATGGATGGCCCAGAGTTGATTGCCGAGGTCGTAGCTGCGCAGAGCAGCGGCCAACCTCGGCGCTAGCGTCTCGTAGTTCCGACTCGTTCGTGTTTTAATCGTTACATTCCCATTGCTGAGACAAAACCTCGACTAAAGTTACTGTATATGCTACCTTTACAGTAACTCTAAACGGACGGATGGATGGATTGATATGGCTGTACCCTTTAGATCGGGTGGTGGCTAACGCCACCTAGCCGTAATACTTAGTGAACATCCAACTAGATTTATCTTTTTTTTTTCCTTTAAATAGTGAAGTATAGGACTGGTACTTTGCAGTGAATGGTTTAATTTTCACTCCTGCCTTGATTTTAGACACCAATCAGATAACCTCCTTCTAGTTAATTCTACCTGCTTAAAGTCTATTTTGCTTTCCCTGTCTCTAAACCCCAGTGCTTTGAAAAACTCTGCACCATCATCCTGAACTATAGGGAGAAGCCCTTTACAGAACATTATCAAGTGTTTGGCAGTTTCCTCTTCCTCTCCACACACACTGTATACCAACGTTACTAGATACTTTTTTCAGTTTGCAAACTGCGGCGCCGCGAGTGTCACCCAACGTGTCACCCTTCCCTGTACCGGTCAAAAACCCGCAAGCGCGCCCCCTCTCGGTGGTGCCGTCTGACAACGGCACCGACGCTGTCAGCGTTGGCGTGATTTGCATGGTGCTGGGTGTTTTTTAATGTCTTCAACTCAGTCATCGCTTTCCCTGTGAACTACACAGCTCACATGTGTCATGTGACGGTTCTTGAATGTGAGAAAACATGCCTCGCTGCTTTGTGACTGGTTGCCGAAGTGGGTACGATTCGACGAAATCCGCGGCCGAAAAGAGACATTTTTTCAAGCCTCCCGCTGACGAGGTGCGCCTTCAGAGATTTCAACCATAAATTAGAAAGCAAGGAAAAGGTGGCTGTAGCAAACAAAAAAGCACGTCTCCTGTAACTCTGGCTCTTGCCTTTGAAGAAAAGTGGCTTCCAGTTTGTTTGTTTCAGTGTTCAGTAAATTGTGTTTAATTTGACTTTGTTCAGTGTTCAATAAATTGTGTTTAATTTGACTTTGTGTTCTCGTCATCTCGCGCATTTTATAGCCTTAAAAAGGCCAAATTTTTATTGAAGTAGTTCGGCATCTTTCTTCTAAAATAATGCAAATCATACGATTCAGTTATCTGGAACGAACAAGTCGTTCTGTGCTTTACACTTTAACATATCCGGCATCATTAGATGGCTGTAGTGCGTGGCTCGTCGTACAATAATATCGAAGGTTCTACGGGCCAAAACAACGATATGATTATGAGGCACGTCGTAGTGAAGGGCTTTGGAAATTTTAACCACCTGGGGTTTTTCTAACGTGCACCTGAATCGAAGTGCATAGCATAAAAAGATACCGAACTACTTCAATAAAAATTTGGCTTTTTTAAGGCTATAAAATGCGCGAGATGACAAGAACACAAAATCAAATTAAACACAATTTATTGAACACTGAACAAAGTCAAATTAAACACAATTTACTGAACACTGAAACAAACAAACTGGAAGCCACTTTTCTTCAAAGGCAAGAGCCAGAGTTACAGGAGACGTGCTTTTTTGTTTGCTACAGCCACCTTTTCCTTGCTTTCTAATTTATGGTTGAAATCTCTGAAGGCGCACCTCGTCAGCGGGAGGCTTGAAAAAATGTCTCTTTTCAGCCGCGGATTTCGTCGAATCGTACCCACTTCGGCAACCAGTCACAAAGCAGCGAGGCATGTTTTCTCACATTCAAGAACCGTCACATGACACATGTGAGCTGTGTAGCTCACAGGGAAAGCGATGACTCAGTTGAAGACATTAAAAAACACCCGGCACCATGCAGATCACGCCAACGCTGACAGCGTCGGTGCCGTTGTCAGACGGCACCGCCGAGAGGGGGCGCGCTTGCGGCTTTTTGACCGGTACAGGGAAGGGTGACACTCGCGACGCCGCAGTTTGCAAACGGAAAAAAGTATCTAGTAACGTTGCTGTATACCGTGTCTACCCCTTCATATTTGGCCCGATATGTCTTGGTTCGCAATACTCCTGTCCTGGCCTCAAACAGTAGAGAACTACCCCGTGTATTGTCATAGATCCTTTCCTTGGCAATTTCCTGTTTAAAAGTTCGATAGATATCTAGTGCGGACTTCTTAATCATGCCAATTTTCCACATGTCAGTCTCCGTTTCCTTCACCTGCTTCTTAACTGATAGTTTTTTTTTTTGTTTGGCCCCCTGCTGTTTTCTAACTATTTACCCGTCGATTTTCTGGTTCGCTTCCTCCATTTTGTATCGACATTCTTCATTCACAAATAGCTGAAAACCTTCTAGCCCAGCGCTCCTCCCGCAATTCTCTCAATCGCTCCTCAAATTTTATCTTGCTGCTAGCTTCCGTGCCCTCATTGATGTCCATCCCATATCACCTTGTACTCCCTGATTTAGTGTATTCCTGTGAGCTCCTAAAGCAAGCCTACCTATTCCACGTTGCTTAATTTCTAATCTTGCTTGAACTTCTGATCTCATGCACAAGACCGCATTGCCGAACGTCAGACCCAAAACCATGACCCCTTTCCATATTCCTCCCACAACATCATACCTATTGTAATTCCACAGTGCCCTATTTTTCATCACTGCTGCATTCCTGTTACCTTTAGTCGTTACGTATATTTCGTGTTCCCTTAGGTACTTGGTCCCACTGCTTATTCACACGCCCAGATATTTGTATTTATCTGTTATCTCTAGCACTACTTCCTGTATCCTAAGCTCACTACCTTCATTATCATTAAAAATCATGACTGCTGATTTTGCTTACTGAATCTGAAATCCAACCTATCTCCCTCATTACCGCAGATGTCCATCAATATTTGCAAATCTTCCTTGTTGTTGGCCATCAGCACTATATCATCTGCATACATCAATGCTGGTAGTGCCTGTTCAATGAGTTTTCCTTGTTTGACGAAAGAGAGGTTGAAGCCAAGTCCACTTCCCTCTAATTTGGCCTCTAATCCTTGTAGGTACATCATGAATAACAAGAGTGACAGAGGACACCCCTGCCTAAGCCCCGGTTTTACTTCTGTGGGCTTGGATACTGGTTTTTCCCACTTTATAACTATTTTGTTACTTTTATTGATATCCTTTAAAAGATTAGTGACTCCATCTTCCACACCTTGTGTGTCCAGTATTCCCCACAAGTCCTCTTGAACCACATTATCGTACGCTCCCTTGATATAAAAAAATGCTAGCCACAGGGGCCTGTGTTCCTTTTCTACTATTTCGATGCACTGTGTCAGTGAGAACAGATTGTCTTCCAACCTCCTGTGTTTTCGAAATCCATTCTGCAGTTCCCCCAACACCCCCTCATCCTCTATCCATGCCTGCAGTCTTTCCTTTATAATCAGCACTGCCAGCCTGTAGACCACTGATGTCACTGTTATAGGACGGTAGTTGTTTATGTCAGCTTTGTTCCCCTTTCCTTTATAGATCATGCTCATCCTGCTTAGTTTCCATTCATCTGGGACTTCACCATCGATTATTCTTTTGCTCACTGCCTCTCTCAAAGTCTGTTGAGACTTGGGACCCAATGTCTTTATCAGCATAATTGGAATGCCATCTGGGCCTGTTGATGTACTACTAAGAACCCTCTTCTCAGCCCTTTCCCACTCTCGTTGTGAAAATGGAGCCATTGTGTCACTTGATCCATCCTTGTCTATTGTGGTGCATAAGGCACTTTGCTGAAATTTTTCTGTCACCCTTGTTCTTATATATTCAATAGCTTCGCCCCCTTCTAGCCTAGCACCTTGAGCTGTAGTTATAAACCTCTGTTCTAGGCTTGTCTCATTTCTTAGGGAGTTTAGATAGTTCCGAAATTTCGCAGCTGCCTTTCTATCTTTTTTATGTACTTCTGCCAGCCACTGAGCTCCCTTTCTTCTAATCTTTTGATTGATCAGAAGGGATGCAGCCCTTCTACAGCTTAGAAAGGTTTCCCATGTTCTTTCAACATCATCTGTCGGTTCACCCCGCTGCTTAGCATGTCTGTGTTCCCTAGAGGCTTCCCGACGTTTTGCTATGGCTCTTTTAACTTCCTCATCCCACCAACTCTTGGGTTTGTGTCTTTTTTTCTGGGGTGACTTGTTACGTGCCTTAGCAAGCTCTAGCTCAAACAGTCTAATTAGATTCGTGTATGTCCACACTGTTTTATTATCCTCAGTTAATACTTTCTCAACTTGTTTAGGAGCTATTTCTATTTGCTTTTCTGAATAAAATTTTTTTTGTAGTTGCTCATCTTGTCTTCTTCCCACTTTCACTGCTCTTCCAAAACTTAGCGTCACGCGTGAGACATAAGCGCCATCTGGCAGTTGTCTTAGAAAACAAAACGCATGGCTCTGAGACGGGTGTGCGCGCCCATCTCAGAGGTGATAAGGTGTAGCACGCAAGGCGACGCGTAGGTGCCACCACCGTTTCGTTTTAGCAAAGCTTTGGAAACACTCGCCTTTCGGTGCAAGCGTTGCATGGTCAGCGCAGCGTGATAAGCGCTACGGTCCTTAAAATAACTTATGTATGTCTTTTCTAGTAAGACACGCACATGCAGAATATATACGTGTTGTTATGGTGGCCCAGACATGCGCAATAATTGCTTTTTAATACACAAATGCACAAGCATCAACGCTCAACCTTGAGCAACATAGGTGGGCGCTGCGGATGGGGTCGGGCGTTTCTAGTACCCGATGCCGTTAAGAGTGGACAAACACAAATGTACAGACAGGCCAAAATTTTTGCGTGGAAGGTCCCAAAGAAAGGCTATCGTCTTTAATAAAAGTAACGACATCTATCGTTATTTTCTCCTCTCCTGCGCTTTCCCTCAACTCTCGATGCAAGCCTTCCTCAGGCTCGTTTTCTCTTGCTTGTTTCTCTCTCTCTCTACAAGAGGTCGACGTGCGCATGTGTGCGGCGTGTTCCGCGTCTCTATTTCGCACTTCTGTGGCGTGGCTTCCATTGGTTTGTGTTTGCGGTTCCCCTTTGGTGCACTTGCGGTTGCAGCATCCGTTAAACTGCCTGCAAGCTACTTCTGTTACTACGTCCAAGACGCGCCATGGAGGAAGATCTGACTTCGTAAAATTTTTTGCGATGGCTTCAAACCGTGTCGGCTCTGAGAGGTACGTGAGCGTCTCTTTGCACTTCGCTGACATCGTATAATGGTTTTCGTCCATCTAACTGCCCATAGTCGTTTGCCGTTCATTTGTATTGTTCGTCCGCGGCCTCATTGAATTAGCTTTCAAACGCGTCTCCTTTTGTGGAGACACTTCTCGGCTTGCACGCAGTGCGCGTTCCATGGCAGTGCTGGCACCCACGGCATTTTCCGCGAGCGAAAGACGCGGGGTGCGTTCTGAACTTTACTCGTTGTCGTGCGATTCCCGCATTCGTTGGCTGATAAATTCAGAATTTCTGTGCAGTGCCAGTTTCTTCGAGAAAGCGTTTTCTCTTCGCGTCGTCCCGTCGGTAGACATCCGCAGCTGTCAGCAGTCTGGTAACGACCGCCGTGGCGCCCGGTTGTTTCTCGCCGTCAATAATAACAAAGCCAACCAAGCGCAACAACATTTCGATGTCCTCTCACCAAACGTTGCAGCTCGCTGCGGTGACTCGGGCTGCCGATGTCATCGCGGCAAGGGTTGCATGACCGTGTAGACGTGCCGTGGGACCGCGTCTAGGGACCGGAGGTGGTCCAAACACATCTCTACAATAATGTTTTTTTTTCTGTCTAGCTTACTGTCTGTCGATGTCCTCTCGTATTGTTTCGGCAGTCATTAATGACTTCACATTTAAAAAAAAGAATCTCATCGAAATACCACCCGACGAGAGCGAGCGAATTGCGGCAACAGGGTTTGATGCGGAGGGCGTCTGCTAGCTAGGCACCGCGTAGGTGAGCCATGGTCGAAAGAAGAGAGAGGGAACGCCGGCGCAGGAGAGGGAAATTAGCGTTGCTTTTATTTTATTCCGGAGCTTTATTCAGCCGAAGCGCTGGGTGCCACGGAAGCACGGAGGCAGTCATGGGCGCTTTACTAGTAAAAAGTAACATCGTTACATTTACTAAGTTTCCAAAAGTAACTTGATACAATTACAGGTACCGTGAAAAAAGTAATGTTGTTACTTTTCTGTTACCGCATAAAATAAGTAATTAATTGTATGCCAAATTATAGACGTTTTTTTAATAAAAACGTGCGAAGAGGACAGGGGACTGGGGCAACAAGGGAAGCCTGATGCTTGTGTTCTTGAAGGTGTATCAGACCCTGTTCGGCGGGATTTGGGTCCACTGGGCATGCAAATCGTTTTTAAGCCCCATTGTGGTAGTATATTTATATATTGTAGTACATGTTCGCGAATCCCAGAGATGACACACCGGCGGGCGATCAGAGCAGGAGCATGTACAAGTACGATGCGGGGATAAAGGTTTAGGACATGGCCAGTAAAGCCCCGCCGCGGTGGTCTAGTGGCTAAGGTACTCGGCTGATGACCCGCAGGTCGCGGGTTTGAATCCCGGCTTCGGCGGCTGCATTTCCGATGGAGGCGGAAATGTTGTAGGCCCGTGTGCTCAGATTTGGGTGCACGTCAGAGAACCCCAGGAGGTCGAAATTTCCGGAGCCCTCTACTACGGCGTCTCTCATAATCATACATGGTTTTGGGACGTTAAACCCCACACATCAATCAATCAATGACCAGTAAAAGATAGGTTCCTAATGTCGACCAGGCGCCGCATTCATAGACGGAGCTGCGTTAAACGCTTCGGAACAGGGCATAGGTTTGGCCTGAACATTGCGACGACGCTGACTCATGACCGATGGGGAAGTTTTGGAAACGTGGTTCATTCGCCGCCGCTCATCGTCTTGCAACAAATTGAACAAGGTGCTGTGCAAAGGAAACACGGAAGTGAACGAGAACGGGCGCAGAGTCATGACTGCATGCTAGTGAAGAGTAAACGCTTTTTTTTTTTTACGTCAGAAACCGCAAATTCATTTACGCGCATGTCAGACACCTGCTTTCATTGTCATACAATCTTATTCAGATATTAGTGACGCGAATGTCAATATTTTTCGCGATGAAGGCTCGGCAAGTTCCTGGCTACGCGGTATACGCCCCCCGATTTTCGTTGTCGTCAGCGAAAGCTGGCACGGTTTGCCACAGGCAGCCGTCGGGCGTGCTCTGCGGTGTATTGAGTCTGCGCTTGTCCTCGTTCACTTCCTTTCCCAGTTTCATTTGATTGATTGATATGTGGGGTTTAACGTCCCAAAACCACCACATGATTACGAGAGACGCCGTAGTGGAGGGCTCTGGAAATTTCGACCACCTGGGGTTCTTTAACGTGCACCCAAATCTGAGCACACGGGCCTACAACATTCCCGCCTCCATCGGAAATGCAGCCGGGATTCGATCCCGCGACCTGCGGGTCAGCAGCCGAGTACCTTAGCCACTAGACCACCGCGGCGGGGCCGGTTTCTTTTGCGCAGCACCTTGTTTAATAATGTATACGACAGACTCGCCAAGCAATATGCAATCCCTTGTGAATGTTTGTAAAGACATTTGTGCATTAATGAGCGGATCGACGTCAGCTCACCTTCTTCACTTATTCTTTAGTTTCTAGCGTGAGTACACCATCAGCGTTGGAGCCGAATCGTCCGTCATTTCGCTAATAATTCTTGCGACGGCGTAGATCTTTGACAATCGGTTACTAAGAAGTTTTAACAGGCCCGTAAACCACGCACAGAGTTCTAAGCGAGACAAGTTTCTCGCCTTCACACCCTTCCTGCAAGCGTTAGCTGCTCCAAGGAGCGATTTTTTTTTTTTAAGTGGGAGGCGGCTACTCGTATATTGCGGAGATTGGGGGGGGGGGGGGGGAGGGCAATCTTTAAAATGTTCATTTTTCGCTCCGTATGTAATGGCGAAAAAAATTCGGGAAAGGGGGGGGGGGGGCAGATGCCTGCTGTTCCATCCCGCATCTACGCCACTGGCTCCTCCTCGCCACTTATTTCTTTAGAAAACACGTGAAATGTCAGCACTGAGCTGAGCCAGCCACGATTTCGAGCTTTTCGGCAACACGCCGCCATAGCTCCGTTTTCGCCGTCGCAAACGCAGAAAACGAAGCGAAATCACTTTATCGCGCACGATGGTAACTCGAGGCAACGCAGGCGGGGTAAGATGCCTCCAATCGAGAGTCTATTTCATTTTGACGTCACGTGAACCAAAAGCGGCCGTCACGAATCGCGCCGCAAAGACGGGAAACGGCGGGAACGAACTCGTTCCATCGAGTAATTTGTATAGGTATACGCTATGCTCATGCTTCGCATTTTCGGGGGGGTGGCGACCCTTTAAATAGCTGCGCTTGTTCACGGCCAAGTATGAACGCTGAACCTGAGCTGAATTGGTGGGCGCTGCGGATGGCGTCGGCCGTTCGCAGTATCGTTTAGTCACTTTGATTCCATTTTAGGGTACCGTTAAGGGTGGACAAACAGACAAATTCACAGACAGATCAAAATTTTTGCGTCGAAGGTCCCCAAGAAAGACTATCGTCTTTAACAACTCGCGCTTCTGACCGTTTCGCGCTGCAGTTTTCTATCCAACCGTCAAACACTATTAGCTCGGCGCCTCGGACGAAGGAATGTTTTACCGGCACACCAAGAACTGGGTTACAATCTGAATTGACGTAAAGGGTAAATATACGTCTCCTCCTTAGAAAAATATGGGGACGCGATCTTAGCAAGCGGTTCAGTCGCAGTATGATTGATTTACATTACAACTAAACTCCGAGCATGTTCTTCAGCAAGAGAGATATTTCTCCTAGAAATCTCTTCTAAACTTCGAGAGGAGTCCTATTGTGTAAGGTTAGAGAGAATATGGTTAATAAGAAAGCTTCAAAAAGGAAAAGCGTTTAACATCAACCTTAGATTAGTGTTGCTGATAGATATTTTTTTTTATAAAAAGAGAAAGCTGTCATGATATTTTTCGTTACAATATCTGTGCAAAAAAGCAAAACAGTGTTACAGTTGCAAGTTCCTCTCAAAAGTAACTAGTTACTGTCGAAGACTGCACGCAGGTTGTTGTACTTCAGTATAGAGGAAACAAACAGCCGGGCAGGTGGCGACGGTAGTGCTGGCCCGTGACGCCCCCGGGGTAAGCACCAAGGCTGCAGGAGTAGCCGGAATTCCCACTCCTACGGCGCTAGTACTTAGCCCGGAGTGTCACACGTCCGTCGGCTCCCTTGTGGCCTCCACCACCTGTCGAAAGAAGCATGGTCTTGTCAGAGGCGTGAATCACGCGTGCAAGAATAGGAAACGCACCTGGATACAAAACAATGTCGTTACACTCTCGCGAAATACAACAGCACAATCCCGAGGAGACTGGTCGATTTCTTGCGAGCTAACCTGACCTAAAGTATGCCGCTCAGGGACTTTGTGATCGAAGCGACCGTTTTTTTTTTTGTTTTTTTTTCCACTGGTAGGTTGAGCTAGTGCGTCTGATGTAGAAGCACGGTCACCTCTCGCAGCACTAAGGAGACACTAATTAAATCGAGGAGAGGTTGAGGAAAGGAAAAGACGCAACTTCTGCAGCCCTAGTCGGGATCACGGCTCGGCGCCAGTAATTAAATCTGACGTTCTCACTCGACAGCATTCTTCATCACCGCCCACCCCCCTTGATGTTTTCTGCGTCCACATTTATCGCTGAAAGTTGCTGTGTCATTCTGCCAGAACGTGCTCAATCTATCGTATACATAAAAAAAGTCATCCTGCAACTCTACTTAGAAGTGTGGCGGTTTGGGCTAGTTGGTATGACATGACGGTAGATATAGCGCGAAAACAGCGCGATGACAAAGGGACAAGAAGGAGACTTCCAGTTGGAAGTTAGCGCTCGTCTACAGCGCTAACTTCCTTATGCACCTTATGCGCTCGACCGACAGGCCGAGCGCATAAGGTGCTTTGCGCCTAATAGCTTCTTTTCTTCGCTCATGCAGTGTCATTTTTCAAGTTCATTTCCGTTGATGTCCTGTTTATTGTTGACCCCCGCGTTTAACCTATGCATTTCAAGTAACTAGCGTAAGTGTCGCTGCTATTAACGTTACAATACGGAGTCCTACTTATAATAAATATGAATCCTATACTTGCCATGAGAAACAGAATATTTCTTTAACTCCAGCATAAAAGAATGTCAATTGTTCGATTCAAACTGTGAAGACGCTGCTCCACCACCGCGACATTGGATAGAGCGGAGGCGCTGCGTTATTGGTTACATTCCGAAAATTCGAGGCGTTTATCCGTGTATACTCCGCGCCCCCTTGGTAAATATATATTTTTTCAAATGAGCGTTCTCTGGTTTTTTCAAAATTCGTTTTAATAACCTATTGCGTGGATCGAGCTTGTTGCGGATTTTATCGTGTATTTATTTTGCCGCCGCGCAAATATGCTGCGCAACTAGATATTCAGCTCTTTTAACGCTGCAGTCTCATGCTGTACTCAAAACCGCCGTTTTCGGCAGTAATCCTATAGCAACATGTGCATTTTGCGTGTGCCCAGATTTGGGTGCACGTTACAGAACCCCAGGTGGTCAAAATTTCCGGAGCCCTCCACACTACGGCGTCTCATATGGTGGTTTTGGGACGTTAAACCCCACATATCAATCAGTCATATCAATCATCAACATGTGCACTTTGGTACTCACAGGGTGTGTCCTCGAAACCTCTGGAATTCAAGAGAACCTGTTCAACGCCCTCGAAAGCCGTGTAATCCTTTGATTCCCGCGCTAAAAGTGCGTTCGTCTGGCGAGCTACGTATTTGAGAAATAATGCGCCCGAGTCCTGCTTCGCACGACTTGCGCGCAATTCGAAACCGCATCGCAAACCGAGTCGAAGACACGTATTGGCGTGACGGCTCCCCTGCCGCGTGCTTTCTTGGCACCTTGTCCCATGTTACTCGCCTGTCGGTCTGCCTTCTCCCCACATCCTCGTAATTTGCTTCCTGCCAGCTCGACTTATGCTGCTTTCTCCGCTATCTCTTTTAAGCGAGCGGCAGTCGCCAACGTGCTTAACGAAAATTCACCGTGCTCATGCAGCCACAGGTGAATACTATATATATATATATATACTGAGCTGGTGGCGTCTCGTTACTCAATAACAATACCGTAATATCTTACAGGTTTAACGTTCCAAAACCCCGGTATGGTTATTAGAGTCGCCGTAGTGGAGGGTTCCAAAAATGCCGCGGGGGGTTAACAGCTACACGGGTCAGCGTAGAGGCTAGTTTCTTGTACATAGTGTTTCGCGCAGACAGCGCGTCGCTATAGTGTCAACCACCTGAGATATTTAACGTGCACCTAAATCTAAATACGCGGGTTTCAAACATTTCCGCCTCCATTGAAAATGCAGCGGCCGCAGCCGGGATTTGACCCCGCGACCTTCGTGTTAGCATTCCAGTGTCATAACCACCACGGCGGGGTGGCGTCTCATTGCTTGACATTGCTCGATAGTAATTTCTTTACCGCCATCTGCTTACACGAAAGCCTGCTATCCAAACTCACGGAAGGAATCTTGCAACGACAGAGGAGCGCACGATTGGCGATGTGCACATATTGCGCAAGTGGAGTCCTGGGAAAGACTGTATGCCGAATAAAACACCGAGTGCTTGGACTCCTCCCCCTCATCTTTGGACACTCTATCCAACCTTCCGGAGAGCGCACCATTTCAGCCATCGCCGAACATTCTTAGACAGAGGCTTAGCCAGAGAGGCTTAAAGAATTATGCGGTGGCTCCTTATAGCCTTCTGCACGCAGCCAACTTTAATTGCTTAGGTAATTATATAGCACCGAAACACTTGATAATTTTACATGTTAAAAGTTATTATACTTGCACCGCAGCGCTGGTTAAGTTTTATTTAAAAGAAAACGAATATGTGTGCATCCATGATCATCATCATCGGCGAACGTAAACTTTTTCGTACGAACGTAAAGGTTCCCGTATGTGTAGCAAAACGCTGCCAAAACTCGGGCGCCGGTAACACGGTAAACGTAAACCGGTAACACGGTAACGTAAAGAAGTATACGTACAAGCTAAAACTCGCTAATAAAATGAATAGGTTCACGTGAGCGTCGAACACAGGCCGTTTGCATGGCAAGCAGGTCTTCTCCACGCGTCTGTTCAGAAAAAAAACTTCCCCTGCCTAGAAATGCAGTGAAAATAACTTTCATGTTTTACGAACACACGCGTTATGTACGCAGGCTTCATATAATATAACACTGTAATATCGCAGTAATATTGCGTGGTACAAGCGTACACGTGACTATCCTAATGACCTCGAAGTTTAAAGCCGGCCACCCATTACAAAAAGCACACACGTTACACTGCGTGTACATACCCTTAAGACCACGTAGTGCAAGTTCGAAAACATTTCAAGCGCATAATTGCTCGTGGTTTAAAGGGGCCCTGAAGCACTTTTTCAAGTAACCATGAAACGGATACACTAAAAGAGCTTCTTTATTGCTTCACGAATTCAACGCCGCAAAAAGTCATGTTATGGCATACCAATCTTAGTATCGATACCATTATCCGAACAGCCTAGAGAGATAGATAGATAGATAGATAGATAGATAGATAGATAGATAGATAGATAGATAGATAGATAGATAGATAGATAGATAGATAGATAGATAGATAGATAGATAGATAGATAGATACGCTCATAGCCGCCGAACGAAGTTCGCTAAAGTGTTTCGCATTTAAGATGTCGAGGTTCATGACGCGTTCGCGACGTAACTTTCCCCTCTGCCATCCCTCCCTTCCTGCGGGCTCGTAAGGAGTAGAGAAAGCAACTGCAGCGTGCGACAAATTTTCGTAACTCCGCTCGAACTAGACGGACTCTTAAAATCATTGCGGTGGTTGATTCGTGTAAACTCCCTCCACGAAGCCTTTCTAAGGTTACTTAGGAAAGCGTTGCCGCGTCTCTCTAAATAGCGGCTGTGTTAAGATGCTGTGCGCAAGCCAGGAAACAACAACAAAAAAAAATCGAGCTTCGCCTTTGAGAGCCGATGGCGATAGCGTGATCGCGCGCCTTGTGCGCATCACCTTCGAAACTGCTAGCTTACTTCAGTTGTATGCCTCAACCGTTGATTGATATGTCACGGGTTTAACCTCCCAAAGTGCCTCAACCGTTGATTGATATGTCACGGGTTTAACCTCCCAAAGTGCCTCAACCGTTGATTGATATGTCACGGGTTTAACCTCCCAAAGTGCCTCAACCGTTGATTGATATGTCACGGGTTTAACCTCCCAAAGTGCCTCAACCGTGCTTAAATAAACGAACAACTGCGCGCGCAACATTGGTAATTTCAACGTATCATTGAATGCCTATTGCAAGCACAGTTGTTAAGTGCACACTGCGCCACGATTATTCCTTTTGCGTAACAGCGAAGGGCTCTCTGCGCGTCCGCAAGGCAACACGCGAATTATCCTGCGCAGCAGTTCGCTTTGATGATGGTTCCCGTTCATGATGATGTATAAATATGTCTCGGCGCTTTGTCTTTAAGTTGCTCGATTCACCTGCTCTGACGGCTGGCGCGATTCCACGCTTCTGCTACGCTTAAGGAGACTCCTAGTCCACTGTAGATGACAATCATGTATGTAGTGCTTTCCTTTCGTTTTTTTCCTAGGCAGTTTGAACCAACATCGTGGCTGTGCGGTAAAACACTTGCTTATCATGCAAGCGGCCTGGTTCAAATTTCACTCGAACTAAGCACGTTATATCAGTTAATTTTATTATTTCAATCTTTCTCGACCTTTCAGTCGGGGTCAAGATGACTCCTCGCTCACAAGTCGCAACCCACTCCGCCTACACCGATGACGCAATTTCCTCGAAACGAGCCGCTTTAACGCTATTTCGCTAAATGTAACAAGTTCTAATGAAAGCATGTGATCCTGCTACTGACGCTCTGTGGTTGGCTCCCTCGCTGTTTTCAATTGGCTTTTTTTAAGCCAATGCACTGGATGTACAGTCCTGGTCAAAAGTTCCCATGCCACGCTTCCATAAAAATGGGATAGTAGCCCGAAGACTTTTGACCCCCACCCCCCACCCCGTGCACTGGATGTACAGTCCTGGTCAAAAGTTTCCATGCCACGCTTCCATAAAAATGGGATAGTAACCCGAAGACTTTTGACCCCCACCCCCCACCCCGTACCAATTTTTTATTGGGGGTGGGGTGTTTTATTCTTGAAAACTGAGAACAAGCGCTAAAAGAACGGGGAGTAAAGTCATGTTTGTGCATGTCTCAATCATGTGTCTCATCGAATCTGTTTTCTTCGCACTTTTTTTTTTGCTTTCGCGTACCTGTCCTCACGACAAGAATGCTCAATAACGCAAGAAAGGTTTATGATACTAGGTTGTGAAAGTGGATTTGGATGCATCAATCACATTGCCAATACGACGAAAAAAAAAAAAAAACTCCGGAAGCATTCCTTGCAGTTGCTTCTGCTTCAACGCATCACTATTCTGGAAAAGCAGAAAAGTCTTGTGATATCACCTTCCCTGCGAAGTCGAATAGTTTTGCCAAATTTAAGAGCGAAAGGGAGCGAAATGGAAGAACGAAATAACAATATCCAGCTTATACAAGGGATATCCTATAATAAGAATTGTTGGGGTTTAACGTCCTAAAATACCACATGATTATGAGAGACGCCGTTGTAGAGGGCTCCGGAAATTTATACCACTCGGGGTTTTTGAACGTGCACTTAAATTTAAGTACGCGAGCCTTTAGCATTATCGCCTCAATTGAAAATACGGCCGGGATTCGATCGCGCGACCTATGAAAATAAATTTTTACACATATATAATGAGTCATTATATTGACATTAGGCCTGCAAAGCCTAATATCTCTTGGCATCAAGTGTGCGACGGAGTCTCGGATGACAACGTGCACCAGGATTTCTGATGATCGAAGTACGCAGATTTTCCATTGTGAAAGCACATCACAACGAAGAAATTTACATTGAGCTTTTATAGGCAACAAAAACTCAATCTCTTACTAATCAGAATAATCGCGAGAATTTTGCACCCCAAAGCCACCATATGATACTGAAGCACGCTGTAGCGGAGTACTTCAGAAATTTCGACAATTTGTGATTCCTTAACGAGCACCAAAGTCGAATTCAATTTCTTGCTGTCTCAACGTTCATGTGCATGTTGTCTTCCAGAAATCTCAAAGAACAAACTGTTTGTATTCCTATACATTTTTCAATCATGTTTCAGAATATAACATTGACATGATGATAATGTCTGCGAATACATGCATGCATGCTTAAGTGTACGTTCGCTGGACCTTAATAATAATAATAATAATAATAATAATAATAATAATAATAATAATAATAATAATAATAATAATAATAATAATAATAATAATGATGATGACGACGACGACGACGACGAAAACTTCCAGAGTCTCGTATGCCTTCACTTGATACGACTAGAAGGCAAAAGTGATCTCTTTTTTTTTTTTTCCCTATCAGTCGAGGTTTTGTTCATCCTGCCCCTTCGGAAGCTTGCGGCTACTTGAACTGCCTCCCAGGTAAGAGGCACCTCGCATGGTTTTGCGCAGTCTTCATAATCAGCCAGCCTTTAGCCAAGCTATGATGGAATTGGCTGCGATGTAATGACTTGATCATGTGACGCTATGTTGACGTCATCTCGTGGGGATTATTTTTGCATGACTCGTCCCCTACAGATGCTTGCATGGATGGATGGATGGATGCTATGAGCGTCCCCTTTATAACGGGGTGGTGACAAGTATGCCACCAGGCTCGACAAAAAAAAAAAAAAAACCTTTTTTTCTTTTTATGTTGGCCTAATGCCTCTACTTCGATAAATTCTCTCTTAATGGAAAAAAAAGGTAAATTTTCAGCTTAAGTTCTCTGCCATTTACGGCACACTGTCCATATTTTATTTTTCCAATATTTATTTTTGTCCTTTCTCTCTAATTTTCTGCCACCAATACTCTAACCGTCTCTTACTTATTTCAATCGCGGGTGTGTTCAGCTTTCCATTGTTGTCCCTAAAACCCAAGGCTTCCTGCAGGCTCGTGCCCAAACGTACACCTGGGTGGATATCTCCACATTCAATCAGAACATGCTCCGCCGTTTCCTTATCTTTCCCGCAGCATGTGCATTGTTCTTCTTCTTTACTGAATCTTGCTTTATAACTACGCGTTCTAAGGCAACCCGATCTCGCTTCAAACAGTAAAGCGCTTCCCCTTGAATTATCGTAAAATGCCTCCCTCCTTATTTCATTTTTGCCCTTTCGGTAGTTACTCAAAGCCGGTTTTTTCTCCATAGCTGCCATCCAGTAAATCCTCTCCGCCTCCCTGACTTTTCCCTTAACGCTCTTTGTTGACATACGGCTTACAATACCAGCCGTATACTTACTAGTGAGTCTTCTAGTTCTTTTTCTCCACTGTGTGTCCACGCTCTTCCTATACAAATAACGGAACACCTTCTCTGCCCATCTACTCTCCTTCATATTTCTTAGCCTTTCTTCGAACTTTATTTTGCTCTGCGCTTCCCTCGCCTCAAAACCTGCCCACCCCATATCGCCCTTTACAGCCTCGTTTGTCGTCTTCCCGTGAGCACCCAACGCGAGGCGTCCCACAGTCCTTTGATTTACATCCATTCCCGCTTGCACCTCTGCCCTCATGCACACCACTGAGTTCCCAAAAGTAAGCCCTGGAACCATTACACCCTTCCACAGACCTCGAAGCACCTCTTACCTATTGTATCCCCACAACGGTCTGTGCTTCATTATTGCCGCATTCCTCTTTCCTTTTGCTGCCGAGGCTTTTTCCTGTACCTCCATGTATCTATCACTCTCATTTACCCATACTCCAAGGTACTTGTATTCACTTACCCTCGGTATTTCTTGGCCTTGTATGGACACCGTCTGATCACTGGGATCATTGAATACCATCAATCCACACTTCGTTACACTGAATCCTAGTCCAAGAGCTTCACCTTCCCTTCCGCATATATTCGCCAGCTGCTGTATATCATCTCGACTGTCCGCAAATAAGACGATATCGTCCGCATAAAATAAACCTGGAAGCTTCTGCTCAATCATCATACCGCCCTGTTTGTGTGACAGATTAAAACCAATGTTGCTACCTTCTAGCGCTTTTTCCATACTCACCATGTACAGCATGAATAACAGTGGGGACAAAGGACATCCCTGTCTCAGACCCCTGCTAACCTCAACGTTCTCTTTGCTACGCATTCCTTCCCACTCTATGCAGACTGTATTTTCTCGGTATATCTCCCTCAAAAGCTGTATACAGTCGTCGCCCATGCCCATTCCTTTCAATATATCCCACAAAATTTCCTGATTAACGTTGTCGTATGCCCCAGTGATGTCTAGAAAAGCCACGTACAAGGGCCTATTCTCTATTTTGGATATTTCTATACACTGAGTGAGAACAAACAGGTTATCGTCTAACCGCCTGTCGACTCGAAATCCGTTCTGAAGTTCTCCCAAAATATCGTTATGTTCGGCCCATGTTTCTATTTTCATTTTTACTGCTTGCATCGCCATCCTGTATAGTACCGATGTAATGGTTAGTGGTCTATACGAGCGAATCTTGTCCTTTTCTCCCTTGCCTTTATAGATTAAGTTCATTCTACTTTGTCGCCAACTGTCCGGTATTTGTCCGTCCTTTAAGCTTTTTTCTACTGCTTTTAACAATGCTTCTTTAGTGTTATGTCCTAGTTCGTTAATGAGGCTAACGGTAATCCCATCTAAACCCGCGGCAGTGCGCTTTGGAATTTTTCCTTCGGCCTTTTTCCAGTTGAAATTATCAAGTACTAGCTCTTCCTCTGTTGCTTTCTCCGCCACACTTTTACTCACCGGGGAGATCCCCTGGACGCTCTTTTGAAACGAATCGGCTGTTACCTTTTGGATGTAACCTAGCGCTTCGTACCCTTCCAATTGATTTCCTCCTTCATCTAGAATATGTTGTTGCGTTGTGACAGACTTCCTACCTAGCGCCTTTATGTGGCTCCAAAAAATCCTAGGCGCGGCCTCCTTTTTTTCGTGTATCTCTGTCATCCAGCGTTCACTTTCACCTTTAATTTTTGCCTCTACCAATTTCTGTACAAGGGATTTTTTCTCTAAATATATTTCCCATATTTTTTTGACTTCGTCCTGCGGCCGCTTCTCCTTTTTTGCCTTTCTATGCTCCCGTGAGGCTTCGCGTCGCTTCTCGATCGCCTCCCGGATTTCCTTGTTCCACCAACTTTTTGGCTTCCTTTTTCCTTTCCAGCAAACAGTTTTCTTCTCTTTCCCTATCTCCTTCGTCATTAGATGTAACAGCTCACTATACTCCCAGTCCTTGCCTGGTATTTCGCCTACTTCTTCCTCGACTCTTGCGGCTATATTTATTATTTGTTTGTCATTTAAATACGAGCTGCCAGACTTTGATTCCATGCTCATATTTTCAGTTTCGTATCCCATTTGTAATGTTATTCGTTTATGATCACTACCCAAGCTGTTAATGCCTTCCTCGTCTATCCTCATTTCTGTCAGTTTGTGGTAAATTCCTTCAGTCATGAGACAATAATCAATACTTGATTGCTTGTTTCCGACTTCCCATGTGATCTGGCCGTCACATTTAGGCCCCGTGTTAACTATCTCCAGACTATGTTGCTCGCAAAGATCTAGTAATAACTTCCCATTGGTGTCTGAATATCCGTCAAGGTCATGTATGTGGGCATTCATGTCCCCTAGAAGGATGATTTCGGCCCCATTACCAAATTCCTTAATATCCGCACTCATGCAATCCACTATCTCCTGATTCTTTTCTCTGCAGTTATTCCCCGTCCACAAATAGGCTACCCCTAGCCACGTTTCCTTTCCACCTACTGTGCCCAGAACCCAGAGGTGCTCTGAACACGTCTGTTTCACTCTAACCCATTTGGCTCCGCGGTGAATTAGCATTCCTACACCCCCACCTTTCCTTTCCGATATGGTCCTGTTACACCCTTCCCAAACATAATTTTTAATATGTGGTGGCTCTTCCAAGTCTCTAAGGTGTGTTTCTGTAACCGCATACACGCCTATCTGTTCTTTGTTTAACTGCTCCTCAATCTCTAACCATTTTGCCTTCTTTCTGCCACCCTGCATGTTTATGTAACTAATTGCAACACGCGCCTTTTTCCTTTTTCTTTTACCTTTTTTCTGGTTTTTCGCAATTCTACCTGTCAAAGCGTCCTCCTGGTTGCTTTCCCTGTTACGAGCTACCCCGGACTCCGAAGGGCCCGTGAGCCCCCCAAAAAAGCTACTGCGCGTCCTGCCAGTCGCCAGCCCACCTCGTGTCCAAGCCTCTTATCGAAATGAATCCTGTCTCTTTGGAATCCACCCCACCTGTGCACTTCCCTGTTTAAATCCACTACCTCGAAACCCTTCTCTCGACTAATCCGCCATATCTCCTTGTTTGCACATCCGGATGCGAGACGCCGCCAACGGTCAAATTTCGCATTTTATGAGGCATATCTGAGGCTTGTGATTTCATTAATAGTCAATTATTTGTTATTTATTTAGTTAACATGCCTAGAAACAGCCATAAAGTCTTTGTGCAAGTATACACAAAAATAAAAATAAACAATACTATACATTCTTCAGGAAAATGATTAAAATAAAAATAGCAAATAATAAAATACTGCTGAGATATTCCGTGCCAGAAGTGCGATGTGGAGGCACACTTTATTGGGGCATTCCGGACTGATTTCGACCACTTTATGCGCATCAATTTTGAATATATATTGAAAGCTAACAAGCATAGAGTCGATCGCGTACTGTGAATCGATATCCAGAGCAGTTGCACAGGCGTGTCAAGTTTCCATTTGCACGGAGGGTGAGGGTACGTAGCCGATCGGTGGATAACGAGAACAGCACAGGAGATAAACCCATCGTATCGATGTAGCGGGCATTTGAAAGTGTATTTGAATATGAGCTACACGTTTACCACGAAAATGCGGCTGGGAGCAGTGGCTGCCAACATGTGCGTCCCCCCTACCAACGCCATTTCAAGGCCGAAAGGCTGCCGCAGTGACGTCAGAGGGTGGGGGCCCAGTTACGCCGCGAACGCGGCGGAAAGCCTGTGTTTCGTTCACGTTTTAGGAGAACCAACGCTCCCGCTCTCGCAGCTGCTGCGGCTTGATTGGGCCGAATAAAAGATGTGGAAAAGAAGTCTTACTGAGCATGCTCAGTTGGGCAACTGGGCCCCCAACCTCTGACGTCACTGCGGCAGCCTTTCGGCCTTGAAATTTAGTCGGCGTTGCCCCTACCCGCCGTCACCGGTAGGTCGTGGTGAGCGAAGGCGCGATGGAGAGGGGGAGAGAAGGGGTAGGTGGTGGTGGTGGTTAGAAGATGAAAAAAGGCACCTAATTTCTGCAACCCGGTCGGGAGCACGGCGCAGCCATGCCTCTCTCACCCCGCCACTGATGCTTCTGCTTTAGGGAGCCTACATGAACAGCCGTTTTTATATTCTGCTTGCTGTCACAACGCTACAGCGGCGTATGTAAAAAAAAAAAAAAATCAGGGGAGGGGGAGAGAAAGAACACCTCGTGGATCTGAAGACGGGGGGGGGGGGGGGGCAGGCAAATGGTCATTTTGCACCGTGTGTGCAACGGCGAAAAAGAAAAAAAAAATCGCAGGAGGAGCAGGAGGGTCACGGGCTTGGTGTGACACCTACTGGCTACGGCACTGCGTACAGAGGTAGAGTAACGGATTCCTGGTCGGATACCTTTCTTTCTTTATTGTACAGGAATGCATGCCATTCGTGCTTCTCTCCAATCGTGCAAAGCCGCTACCACAAAGGCATTGCCCTTGAGATCTGTACTTATTGGGGGTTGCGTTGCATAGACTCAGAGATGACTGTTGTTTTTAACATGAGTTCCGAAACTTTTTTAATTATTCAAAACAAAATAAATATAACAGCATAATTAATAACAGTAAATATAATATTTAAAGCACCTTTATACTTGGCTTAAAAGGTATAGTTAGTTACATTTCATATCTATTGCAAAACTTGCTTGTATGATAACACGATAGTGCTGCCACCTGCACGTTTATTTTAGTGCATACAGGAAACTACCGTAACGCCTGACTAGTGCACGAAGTACAGACCAATTATTTATTTATTTATTACTAATTTTATTCCTGTGGCGCATGAAACGCCTGCCCTGTATCAAAAGGGAATAGAAACAATTACTTATTTACTTACTTACTTAAGCCTGGAAACCCATACAGTTCGTAAACCAGAAGTTGCAACAGGCCTCGTTGTGCCAGGTGTTTGTTATGTGGTTGTACTGCAGGCTCACCACCAACTTCGCGCGAGCAAATGTGCTTCAAATCCGCGGTTACATGATTGCCGTGGTGATAAATATTGCGCGCATTTATTCTATGCTTATCGTGCTTTTGAATTCATCTACTGGATAGTTTACGCGTGTCGGAAAGTTCTCCTGCATTGATCGAGTGGCGGACGATGTCTCGCCGTACGTTGCCGCTCAAAACAGCCTCATCGGACGCGCGCCGTTGTGCCCGCTCTCAAAAGTGCTTTCTTCCTTCGTTTATCGATTACCCGCGCTGTTCGCGTGATGCAATATCGAATGTACGGAGACAATCCACGCCCCCGTGTTCTGACAAGCAGTGACTGGTGTTATACAAGAGCGGAAGCTTGAGCCTTTTGACGAGCGACTGAAGAGTGCACAGCCAATGCCAAACTTCGGTAAGTTGAAGAAAGTCGCCAAACTACTTAAGTGGGTTACTTCATTGCGTTACGACTGGAATGCAGGAACCGATAGCCCGGGCGGCGTGTTGGCACAGCGAGGATGATAAACTAAAGACCGGAAAGGCAAGTATGTTTTAAGTTGGCTTACTTTATGTCAGAGGATCTACAGAGGATTAACTACCACCATAGCGCTCTATAAGGAAAGCGACAGAATGCCAATCAAGAAGGGTGTGTGACAAGTAGATACCGTCTCCCCAATGATATTGACCGCGCGCTTACAAGAAATTTTCGGAGGCCTAGAATGGGATGAGTAAGGGATACCAGTTAATGGGGAGTACCTTAGTAACCTGTGCTTCGCCGATGACATTGCATTGCTGAGTAACTCAGGGGACGAATTGCAACTCATGATTACGGAGTTAGACAAGGAGAGCAGAAAGGTGGGTCTTAAAATTAATCTGCAGAAAACGAAAGTAATGTACAACTACCTCGGAAGAGAGCAGCGCTTCGAGATAAGTAATAGTGCACTTGAAGTTGTAGAAGACTACGTCTACTCAGGACAGGTAATAACCGCGGAGCCGAACCACGAAGTATCTAGAAGAATAAGAATGGGGTGGAGCACATTTGGCAAGCACTCTCAAATCTTGACAGGTAGATTGCCATTATCCCTCAAGAGGAAGGTATATAACTGCTGCATCTTGCAGGTACTTAGCTATTTAGCAGAAACATGGAGACTTACAAAGAG
Source organism: Rhipicephalus microplus (assembly GCF_043290135.1). Classification (NCBI taxonomy): domain Eukaryota; kingdom Metazoa; phylum Arthropoda; class Arachnida; order Ixodida; family Ixodidae; genus Rhipicephalus; species Rhipicephalus microplus. The sequence continues at coordinate 42,342,433 of NC_134710.1, read as the reverse complement.
GGTTCAGCTTAAATTGAGGACGACGCAGCGACCAATTGAAAGAAAAATAATAGGTGTAACCTTAAGAGACAAGAAGAGAGCAAAGTGGATTGGGGAACAAACCGGGGTTAAGGATATCATAGTTGAAATCAAGAAAAGGAAATGGACATGGGCCGGGCATGTAACACGTGAACAGAGTAACCACTGGTCATTAGGGGAGCTAACTGGATTCCTGAAGAAGGCAAGCGGATTAGGCAAGCGGAGACAGAAGGTTAGGTGGGCAGATGTGATTAGGAAGTTTGCGGGTATAAAATGGAAGCAACAAGCACATCTGCAGGACCGAGTTGACTGGCAAAACATGGGAGAGGCCTTTGTCCTGCAGTAGACGTAGTCCACTGCAGGACAAAGTATTTATTTTGTATTTATTTTGTATTTTGTATTTTTATTTTGTATTTATTTTGTATTTAGTATTTGTTTTGTAAGGTAGTAAATTAAAAGAAAAAGATCTCATTCGTATGTTTCCACATGTTCACAGAAAGTTTCAGAATATTATTATTTTTTGTCAAGGGCTTACGTAATTAAAAGAAATCCTATAGATAGCTTGTGTGAGCAACTCAAACTACATGGGAGTTTGCTTCAGAGTACCAACAGTTTGTTTCTTGAATAGCTTATATTTAATATGTAATACAATGTGTACGGCTTGCTTTCTCTCACCCCACGTCATGTGCACATAGACCATGCACTCTTTGCAAATATTGTTTTCGTCATTTAGATCACCCACATGGATATGTGCATGCTCTGGGTAGTGCTGTTTCGTAGTTTTGTGAATGCTGAACATGTAGTGGCACTCTGTCAATTGTCAGCAAGAAGTGGCTAGTCCGAGAATACCTGTTCAAATTGTGCCATGATTCTTTATTCAAGGATCGACCTTTTATGTATCAATATACACTTGGCTAAAGATATGATTGGTGCTCGCTATTTGTGTGTGACAACGTTTATTTTGTGTGAAAGTAATATTTTCTGGTATTTGTTATGTATCAGCGATGACAGCTGTTCATGGCACCGACACAAAGGACAGGTTGCAGTGCACGATTGGAGTGGTCTTCCTGCAAGCCCTGACGAACCATATTGAGTGGTAGGCATTTCTTGTTGTTACTGCAGCGGGACAGTTCGGACACATATAAGCGTGGGACGCACAACCCAAATAATGCATGTTCCATGTCCAAGGAATACTGAACTGAAGTGCAGTATTCCTTGGACATGGAACATGCATTATTTGTTTTATAATCCTTGGACATGGAATGTTGCCGGAGTCAACATTGCGATACTTGGAGGTGTCTTGATAATGGGAACAGCTGTTTCTTGTCGCTGCTGTCTTGACAAAGGCAAGTCTATTGTTGAAGGGTTGCACAAGTGGAAAAGTTCAGCATTGTTTGTAAGACATTAGGTAATGTTTAGCTCAGTATAACAGAAGAACGAGAATAGTGCACTTACTTTGAACAAAATGGGCTATTGCTACTGAAGCACAAAACTTTGCGGCGGTGATGTTCACCCTGTATATTTTAGTGGTTCGGTTGCAATAAACCATTTTATATAAAGTTAGGGCACGTGTTGTGTCTTCTCTCCTGGTCTTTGTGTTACACTGTGCTAAATATCGCATAAGTTGGAAGGTTGGCTGCAGCGACATTTCCTCTTATAGGATTTGTTTGCCTCTTCAAGTGTCCTCTATCTTACTTATAATAATGTTGTTTCGCGTATTGTTATGATGATTGCTTTTACTTTCAACATTTTTTTGCTGTAATGAAAACAAAACATTCCTTTAACAAGTTTCTTTTTTTTTTTCTCGTACAAATCTCATTAAATTTCTGGTGCCTTTTAAGGGGACAGCAAACAACCTTGAAGTCCAAAAATTGTAGTGAAGTTAAATAAGTGCACTTTTGCTATGTGCACATGCTGCCACAAGAATTTGGAGGATTCATGCTTAAGGAAGTTACAGCAGTTGTTGTTTCAGTCGGTTTTTAAATTTTTATGTGTATGAGCTGAATATAGGAGCAGATGAGAGCTATTTTTATAGGTTGTAGTGCGTGTTTCAAGTAAAATCATGCAACATGCAAGTACCTATTTCTTTCTAACAAAGCCTTCTCAGATAATCGATATGCCTGAGAGTTTGATCATCTGAATTGAGGACAGCTTTTCTTGGAAGGCAGCTCATACTCATGTTTCATCACATTGTTTGGAACATGTTCTCACAACAGTCTATGAAAATGCCATGAATCTGTATATGTAACACAGCTCACAAGACAGGTGGAGGCCTACCACACAGAAGTATAATATGTGTGAAAGTGCCTTGAACAGCCTTGTTTCACTGCAAGTTTAATCATTGAATGAATTTATACTCTTATGGAAGTATATATATGTTAACAATACTGGGCTTGTTGGTTCGTACTTGGGAGGAAACAGGAGTGCAAGCAAATACATGAACAGCTACATTCATTATTCTTTTTGTGTTGATGTCTTAGCTCATGGCCCTGTTCACTCCTGAGTGTACACTTTATTTCTATGTTTAGCTCGTACATACACTTTAAATTGTATTACCTTTGTGACAATATGTGGGTTCAGGTAATGTTTTTGGCATCTGCACGATTTCTGAAAGAGTCATGAGTTCAACACTGCTATGTGCTCTTTCCTTATATACTTGATTAACACGAGTGTTTGGTTGGGTTGGTAATTCATCGCCTAGAAATTTTTCTAAGGTACGGCAAAATATGAACAGACAAAAGGGAGGTGACACGAACTAGCGCTAGTTCCTGTTGCCGCCCTTTTGATTGTTCATGTTTTTTCCTGCTGTTGAAATTTTCTTTAGAAAGGGTTGCTATCCTTATCCTATCAAGATGTTCAGCGAGTACTAACATACCCCTGTGTGGACTCTTCTGCTTATTAATGAGCAGCGATCAATTTCATAATTTCCAATATTTACTAGTGAACATTGGCAACTGTGCACTGTACTCTAAAGCATGGAGCTAGGAAAAAAAAAGTATTTCCATTTTTATAAAACTTTTGTCACCTCTTCAAGATACTTTAATAATGTATTTTTAGCTCTCAAATAATATGCAAAAGTAATCAAAGGTACAAAAATGTTTTGGCTTGCTTCCTCTAATCTGCAATTTATAGGATATATGTAGAAATGACCTGTAACACATTGGAACATGCATATCTGTGTAATATATTTTAGGTTACAGAAAGCGCCATTTTACTATTCTTTTCACTAGTCAAGATTTCTGGAGCTGTATCACCAAGACGTAGCTCTATATTACATGTGCCTGTTTGTTGCTCAATCTCATTTTGCACATAGGCATGTGCATGGGGGTGGGGGATTGCGCCTTCCACCTAGTTACCTAAGAGGGGGGCCACAAAATTGGCAGCTTACATAACTTGGGGGGGGGGGGGGGGGCATTGGGGTGAACCTTCTCGTTACCCCAGTGTAGGGAAACCCTGCTCACACCTATTACTTTGCACCTCTGAGCATGAGCTCCCAGTAGCTCTCTGTTAAAGAAGAGGAATTTCAATGTGGAAGATTTGTGTAAAGCCAAGTTGAGAAATAGACCCACTGATGGATGCCGTAGTTATACATGAAGTGTCACTGGAATCATAAAAGGGAGTTATTCTGATATATTACATTGGAGAAGCTGACTCAGCTAATTCCACTGTCCGTGATAGCTGGCCTCTCTCTCTCTCCGATTGCTGATGTATCTGCAGCCCTCTAAACTGTTGTGTAGTGGTTAGTTTTCCTATCTTATTTTTTTTATAAAAAGCAGCATGAAGTTAAGACTTTGTGGTTCGGCATTGAATACAGACGGATTATTCAATAAAACTGATAAAAATACTATCACTATTCTAAAAAAGGCATGAGTCATCAATTCCAATGTCTATTCACGTGCTGGACTAAAACGTATGCTTCATGCCAACAAAGTCTTCACGCTCTCTTTTGCAGGTTTTAAATACAGCAGCGGTGCCAGGAAGAGAGTGCAACAAGACATCCTATCATCAGTGCAAAGTTGGAAAATTAAATAAAAGTGCACTTCTGCAAACGTCTCATTTGGTGTTGCATCATCTGTGTGCTTGTACAAGAATTGTAAAACTGAACGAACTAGCTCCATTTATTATCCTATTGAAACTAAATGGCTTGACTGTGTAATGCATGTTTCCGAATGTGTACATTATATACTTTTAGCATTATTTATCAGCCTCGAAAGATTCAGACATGTAAAAAACAATGATCTGTTCATTGGTGGAAATGATCTGCTAGTATTTGCTTTACAATACTGTAATGTGTGCAGGCTTTCGTATTAACAACAAAAATATTTATTGACCTGCGTACAGCAAACATTTTTTTGTTGGCATAGGGCATTAGTCAACCTAATGCATATGCTCAATTACACTTGACTAGACAACGGCCATCAGAAACTCGCACGTCGGGACTCTATAGACTAACGCTAGGCAATGGTCATCAGAAACTCGCATGTCTGGACTCTATAGACTTGCGCTAGACAATGGTCATCAGAAACTCTAACGTCTCGACTCTATGGACTATCAGTGGCCAATTATTAGTAGACTCGCATTAGGTACGCATTAGACTGACATTAGATCGTGTAATGATTGTGATGTTGAACAACATTTGTCTGTTAATAAAAATACATTTTCTTCCAGCCGAGTGCCTAAGCCAATATACCACTGTGGCGGGTTACAGAAGATTTCCCAGCAGCTGAATTGATGTTCTGAACTTTTGTGCACGTTAAGATTTAAAGGGACCAACACTGAACCTTTGTAACCTAGTTTTTTTTTTAATTCTAGTTGAATGAAGCTGTCTATAGTGCTTTGTAAGCATTGTTATGGGAAATAATTTTTTTGGTGGTTTAACGACCGAAAACTACAATATGATTATGAAAGACGTCGTAGTGGAGGGCTCCGATAATTTCGACTTCCTGGGGTTTTTTAGCGTGCACCTAAATGTAAGTACATGTGCCTCAAGATCGAATATCGGCTGCCACAGCCGGGATTTAAGCCCGCGACCTTTGGGTCAGCAGCTGAGCATTATAACCGCTAGACTGCAGTGGTGAGTTATAGTACAGAACTTCTACCTAGGATTCTGCTCTGCACAGGTGTAGCCAGGTAGGGTTGGAGGTCCATACCCCCGACTCCTGCAAACGAATTTTTCAATTTTGCATCAGCACATATACAAGCAAATGCACGAGCGTACGTTCGCAGGGTGGTTGAACTCTCCCATCCCACCGAAAAAAGAAAAAAAAAACGGGCTATACGCCTCTGCCGCTCTACACTTGAGCGCGATCATCCGGCGTGCTGGGCTATGTTTCTGTCTGGAGTGTCAGAATAGGTGGAACGTTGGAAAGCCTGTGATCACATGCATGTCATCTCAATGGAGAATTTCCTGTAGTGCCCACTCTGCCTTGGTGAAGCTCTGGAACTGTGCTTTGCCGGTGCACCAATCGATGCATGAACACAGAGCTTACTAGTCACTGTTGCGAATTTGCATTCCACCAGTTCCCTGCACGGTGCGGAGAAAAAGATTAAGCATGATGGAGACGGTCTTGCATGCAGAGCGAAGCTCTTTCAACAACGGCAAGCGTACTTAATCATACTGCAGTAATTGAATTTGATGATATATTTCTAAAGAATGCCAACCTCTTGTCCTGTAGGTATTTAAAAAGGTTGTTGGAAGTCCACCTCAAAAGCGTGCAGATAAATTCAGTAGTAGCCACAGATTCTTCTGTTGCTGGAGTGGGAATTTATTCAACATCACTCGGTCAATTTCTCTTCGCTTGCCCGACTTCACACCAATATTCCAGGCAGACTAATGGCAATTATTCTTGCATTGCGTAAACCCCAACAACATATTTCTTCAGTTGTGATGTTAACAGATTCACTGTATTTGTGCACTGCTCTAACAGCATCTCACTCGTTGAGCTGCCTCACAGAGCTTAATTCACATATGCCTGATCATGTACGGCACATCCGTCTGGTTTGGGTATCAAGCCACACTGGATTAGCATTAAATGAAGCGGCAACACCTTAGCGATAGCATTCGTTAACAGACCTTTCCTAAGTGTTCTCAAAACCATCCTGCAATAATACAATCGCACGATTCAGAAACTTTTGCATGCACGAGGACCGTACTAAATATTCGGCCCTAAGCAACACAAATTTTCAGCACCTTAGATTTCCATGGAATTTCTCATGGTGGAGCACAAGAAAACTTGAAGTTAACAAAACTGTGATTCACAATACCATCATTCAATTTTTACTTGCACAGGCCTGGATTCATTCCTCCCCTTCAAATTAACTATAGTAATAAAGTAGAAACGATGGAGCACTTCTTTATTGAATGTCACATATATCAAAACTTAAGGCAAACATTTTTGAAACCAGCTTTTCAAGTAAGTGGCCTTGAGCTTTCTACATCGGGATAACTCTCCTTGGGGGTGCTGGCACTATAATGTGCTGCAAGAGGGGCATATATGATGCTGTATTTAATTACACAAAAGAAACAAAGATATTGTAACATTAATAGTATCAGTACATATAAAATATTGTTTCATTTATCTATCAAGCTTATCTGTATAAATTGAGTATTTCAATTGTTTAGCATTACTCTAAGTAGCTTTGTATGAAAGACACCAAAATTCTCACAAATATTTTTGCCTCCCTATAGATCTTTTTTCGCATATCCTTCCCTGGGTCGCAGGGTTGTAGCCAGGGGGTGGCACACCAAGCACATGCCCCCCCCCCCCTTTTTTGTCATGGCATAGAGGTTAGACAGCGAAAAATGAATGGACATTTTGAGAGGCTGCCCCTCCTCGAAAAAAAAAAAAAGTGTGGCTACATGCCTGCCGGGCCGACTTTTTCCTTCTCTCTCTCATTCATTTGTTACTTTTCTTCTTTCACAAATCCTACTGCCGCGCGTTTCGTGGCCTATCCCCCGTAGTGGGTTGTACCGTTCTTCTCTGGAACCGTTGTCATCGTTATCATCGGGCTGATCCAGATGCAGAAACGCCTGCCCCGACGACGCCGATTGTAGACTTCTCTGCGAGAACGCTACCGTGGAGACTCGAGCGTAAGTCGTATCAATTACAGGGGCTAGGTCATGCTTTGCGCTGGCCTCTTTTATTGGCAGTGCTCATGCTGGCAGTCTTTTCTTGTGCGAGTGTGTCTCTCACTGAAGTGTACCAGGCAAACGTGTCATCAACTACGACCTGTAGTGCCCGCGTTTGATGGTCCAAAGAGAAGTGGGTCGCCATACCGTCACGTCACCAGCGTATATACGTGTTTTTCCCCCTGTTTTAATGGTTTGCACGCCATCGGTTGTAGTACGTTGGATAATGTTGTGGTAAGGATGGACGCGTGTTGGATTGGCCGTACTCCGTAGCTAGAGGAGGAGGAGCGCTCTGGAGAAAGAGGAGCCGACGAATGCACGGGCACGACCAAGCAAGCGAATCCGTTGAAGAATCTTAAGGATGAACGTGTAGACAACAGCAGCAAAGACGCTTGTCGCTGCATGAAATCTCTGGTCAGACTTTTCGAACTGACCATGAAAGTTCACCAATCATCCCTGGATGTTTATTCAGTTAAAGATCGGTTCTGACGAAACCAGATTTTACGATGTTCCCGATTCTCATTGCCCGGCAGGCTCAACGTTGTGGATAGCAAAATGGCGCATCGTCTGTTACGGTACTTCTGGTTCGAGGTCTTTACTTGCGCTGCTTCAAGGTGCCTATATACTGCGCACATATGAAATTCTGTGACGCGTTTGTTGCCACTTGTTCAGTGATTATGTTCTTTCTTTATTTCATTTGCGAATGGGTAGACGATATTTCGCGCATTTCAGAGAACGAAGCAAGAAGTGGAAATGAGCAAACACATAGGAACGGTAAGAGGCAGGTTTCGAACGCAGCAAGCGATTATGCTTTGAAACATGCAGCAATGTTTTCCAGAACCACCTCGATTTAGCGATTTCGAGCACAAACGGTGACCACTTAAATATCACTCGCACTTATGGGTACATGCTGCCGAATGTCAACATACGTTCGATGACACAGAAGTACGCGTACTCTGTCAAATTTATGGAAACCACTGAACGCGTAGAAGACCCACGGGACGAAACGGCCTACCGTGGGGCGTAAAACGATCGGAGTAGCTTTCGAAGCAACGAGTAGCATGGTATGGCGTCTTTATTGTATCGGACTTGCAAGCGTAAGGTGCCGATATGCTGTGTCATGTATGTTGTGCGCGGATAATTTCGCATATATAGAAAGGCAATCTTCGAGTGTGTTAGTGAACGAGATCTCACGTTAGGAAGATGAAAAGGTGCGAAAATGCCAGAAGCCCACGAGCGCATTTCATCTCCAGAGTATGAAACGGTTTACTATTGCCGTTCACTAAATCGAACCCGGGTGTCTTTGTAACAGAAAAGCAAATAAATAATTTTACAGGTAAGCAGCATGAAAACGAGTGGACGGATAATTCGTGATGATATGAAGACTAGAAAATAATCGTGTGTGACGAAAGAGACGTGATAACACCTTTCGCAGCAAAAAAAAAAAAAAGCATGTGTTCGAAGATGCATGCCGCTTGAATAAAAAAAAACCCGCTCGCACGGTTGTAACTATCTCATGGTGACTGCATTTGTTATTCAACTAAACTGCGAAGTATTTAATTTGTGGGGAAAGGGCGCCGTGAGTGCTGGGTAGAACACGCCGAAACTGCTGGGTAGAACACGCCGGGCACTGGCAAGAATGCCTGTACGGCAGCACGGCATCTCGAACCGGAAGTCGATGCAGACGGGCGCCGTAGCCCACAATTCTTTGCGTGAACCGCGCTTTTGCTATCCACCTAAAATTAAGAAGGCACCAAACGTGACTTGAAGTAATTTTTCCTGAAATAACGAGTATAAAAGTGGCGATTTCTTTCCAATTTTGATACAGGCTGATTTTTTTTTTTTTTTGAGCGTGCACTCCAACGTTATCGCGTTCAAGCATTCAACCGCAACAGTCTTAATTTTGACGAGTCCATGCATGTAACAACCTACTCACCGGTTGGTAGCGCTCTTACCTGGCTACCAGATAATGCTAGGAGTGGCGACGGTGTATGGTTCCTGTAAATGCTCCCTTACGGACACTACTGGGATTGCTTTTGTTGATTTATTTTCTTTACGCGACCGATTGCATTGATCGTCTCCTCACAACTTTTTTGCTCAGCCTGTTCGCGCAATTTATGCAATCGCTCTCCCCGTCTTTGCATATCGACATCCTTAGGTGATTGCGACCTGCCCTGGACATGGGAAACTTCTTATCTGGGCCACCCTCAAGGACCTTTTATCCGCAAATACGTGAGTTCGTGGCAAGGCTTAAGAAGCTTTTGGGTGTTGCTACGTTATAATTTTAGATTTGCAAGGGCAGAAAGATGTCCTTCTCGATTTTAAGAGCTTCCCGATTTAACGACGTCATTCGAGCGCAACCATCACTTCGTTAAATTGAGTGTGAACTGTATGATCAGCCAAGCAAAAGACAATGCCGGACTTGTCATTGACCATTTTTATGTCTTCTATCGTGACATTAGAAATTTGCGCCAGATCTGTATTCAATCTATCATTAGTTTATAGGTTTAGTGACCTTGATCTGTAAGAATGCTTGTCAGTATTTGTTGTGAAAGAGCTCAAATTTGTCCGCAAACTCATTGTTTTCTGACAATCAGCTAGCCAGCGGAGAAAACGTGAGTGGCCATATTGCTCCGGGGAAGGGGGTAGGCAGATTTTGGGTGGGGGGATGCACGAGCTTTGTGTGCCACTCCTTGGCTACGTCATTGTCTCCGAGACATGTGGATTAACACCATAGCTGGCGGGTTTTTCCACAAGTGTGGAAGAATAGGCATGTTGGTTTGTCATTTTGCACCAAGGAAACTGAAGATAGTCGCGAGTCGGCCAAAATGATTAAGGATCATAGCGCTGGGCTCCTTCTATCTTACTTCTTTTGGCCGGCTCGGCTGTGTCATTGTTTTCCTTGGTGTCCTGTACCTATTAAAGGGCCACTCACCAGGTTTGACAATTTTGAGCTGAGAAGCTTAATGCGTAGACGAGGCGTTCATGATCACGTCTGCCAAAATTTGCAACGCTACGCGCCGCGGAAATGGGTCAAATTTTAAGATGAACGCTGCTCCCCCTCCCTTCTGCCGGCGCGCGCCCAGAGAATGAGGGCATGACGTGCGCGTATGAATGGCCCTACGTACACGGCAATGCAGTGACGTTGGTACCCTACGTAGACGACTCTACTCTGACGTTGCAAACAGTGGTACGTAACATGGCAAAAAATATTTAACATGGCATGCGTAGTTTATGTAATTTGTTGCTTGAAGAGATTAATAAAGCTCTAGATAAATAGTGAGATGCAATAAGAGAATATGAGCGTCTTTTTTTTCCATGTTTCACCGGTGAATTGCAACGCGATGCGGGTTTAATGTGCCGGCGTTTCGCATGCGTTCGTGTCCCCGCGGTCAGCGCATCGAGCAGACGACCGCCGTGGAACGCTCCTACGCGTTCGCGCACTCATTGTGCTCAGCTATTCTACCGCGTCTAACCAGCGTTTCCAAACCATCCCGCAGAAACAGGCAGAAGACAACAGAATAACGCTGGTCAACAAAGCAACGCCGCTCGCATGCTCGGGGGTTGGACTTGTTTGTGCACGTCATGCGCACGTGACCTCTTGGTCGGATGCCTGAGAGGATGGGGAAGAGATTTGGCTTGCGAAGGCTACGCGGAGGAGCGGCAAGGGTTTCGAGCTCGCCTCCTCTCAAACTCGTTTCGCGCCGCTTCAAAAAAAAAAAAAAAAACCGTTTTCTCCGCTCGTGATGAACCGATCAAAAAAAATTTTTGTGGCAAAATGGTTCTCATCGGACACCCAACAACTTCCACTGTCAAACTAAAATTTGGTATGGGGCCTGGTGAGTGGCCCTTTAAGGAATTCACTGCGACACCTGGAGGTGCATATAGCTCAATGAAACAAAAACGGAGTGTGGGCACCGCGATCTTCACGTGCCTGAGGACGATGCGGAAAGCGTGCTTAGCCCCAACCAATCAGCTTCGGCCAATATGTCGGCCAATATGTCGAGGAAAATCATTACTAGGGAGACACCTAGGTCGTATTTCATCGCTTGCAGATCCCTTGACACAATGTTTTTTTTTATTTGTGATGCGGATGATTTTATGATGTTTTAGCTTCGGCTTTTGCGTTGCTGCACTATGGTTAGAGTGCTCGGCTGCGGAAATGAAGGTCGCGGGGTCAATCCCGGCCGTGTCGGTTGCATCTCGATTTAGGCGAGATGCGAGAGACACGTGTTCTGTTGTCCAGATGGCCATAATTTCCGGAGCACTTCACTTACGGCTCATGACGGCCAGCGCAAACAGAATATAGACGAGAAAGGAAAACAATGACACAAGCGCTGCATTTTCCAACGCGCTACTACATTTCACTTACAGCGTTCCTCATAATCATATCGTGGTTGTGCCACTTGACACTCGATCCAGGTATTATTATTATTATTATTAGTCCCTAATTGGTAAAAATGAAAAGCAAAACGTCTTTGTGGCGGCCGTGCAATTAACCTACCAAGTTTAGGAAAATTTCATTAGGTCAATGGCGACAAAGTACGAAAAGTGTATTTTGAAATTTGTGACCTTACGCGCAGAGATTTCGGCGCGAAATTTAAAATTAAGAAAAATGGCAGAAATTTTCTCATTTATTATTATCTTTCTATTAATATAATAGAGACCGTGGTACCGTGGTATCACGGTCTCTGTGCGGCACGGTGAAGGGCGCTCTATGCGGCCCATATATTGCGGAAATATAAACCTGTGATGCTGAAATTAACGACATTATAGAGTTTTTTAGAGTACACTTCAGTGGCCCTTTGAAGGTACGTGACATGGAATAAGTGATGCGGGTGTAGCTCGCTTTTGTATTGCCAGAAATTAGAAAAGGCATGAAAGAAAGCATGAAATATCAGTTATACGGATATCCGTAGAATACAATTGTGCGCCTCGGGCCTGTGCTGCTTTCCCGGTAGTGTTGGAACAAAGCGTTTTATTTATCGGCTTTTTTTTTCTGTTGAATGGCGTTCAATACAAAGGGGGATCTTTCGTTATGTTCTGGGTGTATTTTTTCACAATGCAGATGTGGAATATTTGAGCCGCAAACGCGTGTTAAAGTTGCCTTATAGTATCAAAAGTCGGCATATATATATATATATATATATATATATATATATATATATATATATATATATATATATATATATATATATATATATATATATATATATATATATATATATATATATATATATATATATATATATATATATATATATATATAGACTGTTCTATTATAATGTTGTTGAAAACACTTTTTTTCATGCCTTCTGTCTCTTCAGCTATCCCCTGTTGACCTAACCTGAGAGAAGGATTTTCCATTTCAACGTTCAAGTAGTTGCGCTGTCCATGCAAGCACGGAAGATATTAAAACCTTCTTTTTTATTATAATGGACTTTTTTAACATTAAATAGCGGCAAGCCAAGCAGACCATGGTGGTTCAGTTGTTTGAAATGAACGCAACATCGAACTGCCTGACTATCTTGCGCAACTTTGTATTTTGTTGGTATACATAATTATGAATCGCCTCCGAATAGGTCGATGACGTCTTGTATGTTTCTGTCTGCTTCATGTACACTAGCGAAATGTGGCTTTTTTCTGTCTAACGTGTGACGGGTTAAAGTGGCACTCAGAAGTAAGGCATCGAGTTTTGATCGCCCGCGTCCTTGACAACGCAAACAGGGCACTGTAGCTCTCGTTTTGAACGTACATGACGCGAATATGCGCCGAAATGTGCCCGCAGGAATCATTTGTCACTCATAGTTGAGTTAAAGTGAAGCCTAAATATTTTTTTACTACCTTGTAATGATAACGCCGAAAATTTCGCGCAGCATTATTTCTGTGACGTCATATCCGTCGTGACCACAACGCGAAGGACGCGCTCTGACGGCATTCCGGGCGTCTGAGTATGAGAGGGAGACTGCATATTTGGATTATTGCGTTTTTGAAGGGTTCGCCATATACTATCGCTCACTAATACCGCGTTTACTGCAGGGGTGATATTGCATATATACATACAGCCGAAGTTTTTAATGCTGCAAAAAAATGAAATTTTAGTCACGTGTTGACGACCGCTCATAATGGAGGAACACACTACAGAGCTATGGAAGCACAAGGCTCGGAATGTTTTCTCGAGACTTGAGCGTCCCTCTGTACGTATGGCGTGCGAAAGCTTGGACGAGTTGGCAGTGGCTCATTGCGATATAATTCACAGCGCACAAATTGTAAAGAGATAGAAGCCGGAAAAAGTAAGTTGCAAGTCAGCTCTCGTTACGTATCCATCTTTGCACGCAAACTATATAGGTTCGTCCGCTGTGAATGGCATATCGTAATGACTACAAAACAGCCCTCACGTTGAGTAGTTTTCCGAGCTTAGCATTGTTACGCTAGCGTCACAATCACTTGATATCCCGCGAAGGAAAACAAGTTGCTCTGTCAGCGTTCTTACCTGTGGCCAAACCGAGCGAACGGAGCCGAAGCTGTAGACAAAGAAAAAAAAAACAATGGCCGGCCGACGGCTCCCCACGAGACACCGATGGGCGACTGGAACCGTTGTGCACAGCGCAGTGTTTCCGCGCGAAAATCGTCTCCGTTGGCGGCCGAACACAGCACGTGATCCGGGTGACCGGCCAGTCATTCCGTCCGCCCACTTACCATGGCGGCGGACAAAGGCCGGGGCACAAACGCGCGGTGCAGTATCCGCCCGCGGAACAAAGAGGCCACGTCCTCCGCGGTTTGCGCGCCAGAACGGGCGCCGAGCGCGGCCGGCGCCTCTTATACTCTCATTACCCAATTGAGCTCTCTACGAGGTCCGATTCAATCAGGGCGCCCATTGGTCGGGCGGCGTTCAATTGAGCCGGCACGTCATAGCCCTCGATGGGCGCTTCCCCGTCAACAGGGAGGGGGCCCGTGTAATGAGGATGCCTGTGGCACCCCGTGTCGCAAGAGGGGCGCGCCACGCGTGGACATGCTGTCTCACCAGCGCGATCTTCAACCGCTGCTCGCCGGCGCGGTCCCGCCAGTGTTAACAGACTCGCAGGCACTCCGGCTGCTATACGCGTCACAATGCCGGTGAAGATCGTCCCGCAATAAGTCTTCTCAAGTAATCCAGCTTTTCGCGCCAGTCGTCGAGAAGCCGACGTCATCGCCAACTCGTTCGCCCCGCAAAGTTGGCCTCTGGTGTGAACTCGCTTCTCTTTTATTTTACCGTAAGCCCTGAAACTCGCTTGCATAGATCTCATAGGTACTTCTGGGGACCGGTCACACGTGGCGGAAATATCACGTCGCCTGGTGGTTGGTTCCTAGGCTTCCTTTTGAACTTTTCATCGAGCAGCTGTGGAGTATATACTTGGCTAGTAGAACGCTGGAAAACTTCAAGTTGGAGCTTTCACTCCGCTGCCATGCAACACATTCGGCTATGCACAACTTTCCATCGTATCTAGGAGAAATCAGCATCAACCTATTTTCCGCGTTTACTACTAACGTATAATTGCTGACAGTCTTTTGTGAGCTATTGTTGCGTTTCGGTCAGCAAGGTGAACGCTTTCACATTACGTGGTGCATATGTATACGTAGGAAGCGACAACACTTAGTCCTTGGCGCAACATTTAGCACATATGGTATATTTGCGACAACGCTTTGAAACCATCCACCGAACTTTTCTTTTATTCTCTGCTTCAGATAGCTTCTTGCTGAAGCATTGTTTTCCAGGAGACAAAAGGGAGTATATACTCGAAACATAAAACATGAAACTATATAGTCACTAATGCCTTCTTATGATGCTACAGCTGAAAATGGCGCAGAAGAGCCGTATTTTGTGGGCTTCACGGTCGATGGGTATAGTTATTTCTGATCGAAAAAAAAAAAAAGGACATTGAAGCGGTTTTCTACTCTCGAGTCCATGCGAGCTCCGTCACAGAAGCAGCATGCAGCGGAAGGAGAGTTTTGTTCTAGTCGTGCGAGCGACACTGTTGCCTGAATAAAATAAATAACAATACCGCCCACCAGTAACTGTGCACTGTCACTGCATGCACGGTGTTTAGCATTACACGTAAGCATGAATGATTGCATACATCTCCAGGAGTAGCGCTTCTATCGAGGTAACTAACTAACGACCTTGAGAAAATAGCCATCGTTGAATTTCTCCGAATGTTACAGGAGTTCGTGAAGCGCATCGCTTAATTCATGAGAGGGCAGTGCGATTGCCACAAGGCCAGATCACTAGGTCAGTAGTGAACGAAAGCCCTCGTTCTCGGTGTATATAGCCACATTATGTGGCTGCTATAGCCGCCCAAACCTTGTCCTCACATCTATACCATTTCTATGGACAGCATTCCCAGACCGAGTGATTCCTCCGTTGTGTGCCGACTAAACGGCAACGGTGAATACGAGTGTATTTTCTTTACATCAGGACCAAACTATTTCCATTTCTCCGTGCTTTATAGAAGAGAAGCTGTGCTTTATAATTATACCATCTGCAGACGTTCGTATTTCTTCATGATATGCATGTTAGTACCCGTCAGAGAGAGGTTGGCGCAATCATTGTCAAAGTTTGTCTCTCCTCGCGACCTTCTTTTGCTTGATGTCGTTTAATGCATCTTAAATATTAGGCCGTTTTGGCAGTGCCGGATTACCATACCTTCGTGGTCTGGTCGGCCCGCCGATATTTTATTCTGGAAGTCTTGTATTAGCAGCTGTCTCACCATGGTATTTTACTCACCGAGCTCCGCTAAAACGTCTTTGGATGCATCACTGTAAGCGATACGGTATCAACGTTACTGCTAAACTACTCTGTTTTTATCCTCTTAGCTTCATAACTTTATTTCCAGCTGCGTAAAAGCAACCGCTCTTGTCCACCTGAAGAGTAGTGAACGCATTCCATTAATCGCTTTTATTAATACCAAATTTGATTGAAAAAAAAGTGTTAAACTGCTGTAGGAAAGGGGCGGTGTATAAGCGTTTTTCGTTCTCCGGCACATTTACCTGCGCAAGCGAGCGACAGCAAATTGATGCGGCGCACACACTCGTGTGACCCTGAAATTTGGACAGCTTGCCGTGACTCATCGCGCCCGAAAATGCTCCCGGCCGTTGCTGATTGCACGAAGTATGTCGTTAAGTATACCGATGAGTTTTATGTGGTGGCTGTGGTTGGTGTTTTAATTGGGTCACTCATTGAATGGATAATATTGCCTCTTCTATGTACCATACGTGTTTCGACTTCTTCAACGTGATGCATCTAACCTATAGGGATGAGTTTCGAGCGTCAAATGAGTATTTTTAAGTCGATTGGGTGGTGCATATCCGTTCAGTGCAGCAGAGGGGGGAGAGGGATCATCTGGATCCCATACACGATGCGGCCGTGCTCGTCGGCGTCTTTCCGGAGGGGGCACATGTCTCGCCGTGTCATCCGGCGCGCAATCTTGGCCGCGGCGTGGCTCGTTGTCGCCAATCAGGGCCTGAATACGGCCTCAATTGGGCGCGACAAGCCCCGATTTCCAGCTCGCACCGTCACTGGCCAGGACGCCGCTGACGGAACCTGCCGAAACGAGTCCGTGGGAATGGAAGGGAAGTCGCCCTGTGCCCAGGCACGACGAAATGGAGCGAAATTGCCACTGCACTCTGTCTCACTCAACCCTGCAGGCAGTGCTTCGCAGGAAGGTCCCAGCTTGCAACGCCGATCGCGCGCCGGAATAGGTCGCCATTGGCCGTGTGCAGGCTTCTCGACTGACCAGTGCGCGGGTGCCCCAGTTAACCATGACGCTCGGTGGTGTCATGCGTCTGGCTGGCATAACTCGCAGAAACGCGCAAGGTTTAACTGAATTAGGCGCATCTGATGCACTGTCGTTTCTGATGCACGAAACGGGAAAAGTTTTGACCCGACGGTATGCGCATCGTCGGTTCAGTCCTTCAACGCGCCTCGCACTGCAGCACGAAAGGGATGAATCGACGATCCCTCCTGTCTATAGTGAATTCAAGTTTACGGTACGTTTCAAAAGGGCACGAATTACATATGCTCCGTCCATGTCATGAGCATGCGTCTTCTGGGCTACAGGGTATATATGCTGCAATAATTAACAGAAAAACTAATAACGACGTGTTATTATGCCTAATCGGATGGATTTAGGCGGCTGCGGGATGCTAAAACAACCTTCCTATACATACGCGCGTTTCGTGTCATGTCCCGCCGCTGCCCGTGATAGGGTTCCCTCAAAGTGAAAAAGAGAGGGTGGGAAGAGAAGGAAGATGTCAGCCAGAGAAGCCGATTAAAAAAAAAAAAACGATATGTATGACGACGTACGCAAGAAGAACGTCAACGAACTGTGCGGACTGCGCAGAATACGCATATCTTGAGCGGATACGGTAAAGAAAAAAATATTAGGGAACCCTAAAGCTTCGCCTTTAATAGTTGAACGCAATAGTGATATCCTGCTCCTAGTGCGTATTTCGAACACTTAGTGCATGAAACCTTTTCGAAGTTGATATATGCACCCACTACGGGGCCTTATGGGAACAGGCCCAGTATGTGTGTGTGCCTTTTGCAGTGGGTGACTGGCTTTAAACCTCCAAGTAATTACTATAAATACGGGTTCTGACGCCCTCTAGCTGGCAATGGGCGCTTGTACCGCGCATTATTACTGCAATATTTCATGTTGTATTGCAAATGTACACAGGACGCGTGTGTTTGTGAAGCATGCAAGTTATACTTTCACTGCAAGCAGAAGAAGTTAGTTTCACTGTTTTCACAACGAGACACACAGCCGTGTGGTCCGCTCACCGTTCAAACGACCCGGGTTCGCTCCCCACTCCGACCCAAGATTTTGTTATCGTTTATTTTATTTGCATCGTTCTCGAATTTTCGGACACGAATAAGATTATGATTTTCCGCTCACAACCAACGACACCGACGCCGGGATTTCGGCGAAACGAGCTCTTTAACGCTGTCGCGTTAAAAGCCATTCCTGCATGGCCAGGACGAATCATCCATCACTCGTGCACGTGATTAGTAAATATAATGCCGTTTTACGGCGAAGCTGACTGGCTGCCCCATGATTGATTGATTTGTGGGGTTTAACGTCCCAAAACCACCGTATGATTATGAGAGACGCCGTAGTGGAGGGCTCCGGAAATTTTGACCACCTGGGGTTCTTTAACGTGCGCCCAAATATGAGCACACGGGCCTCGACATTTCCGCCTCCATCGGAAATGCAGCCGCCGCAGCCGGGATTTGAACCCGCGACCTGCGGGTCAGCAGCCGAGTACCTTAGCCACTAGACCACCGCGGCGGGGCATGGCTGCCCCATGCCGTCGTCGTCATCGTAGTAGTATAGTAGTAGCAGTAGCACTGGCAGTAGTAGTACATTCTATTACCACTATAGTAAGTAGTAGTGGCGGTGATAGTAATAGTATTAGTAGCAGTCTTATTACTGGTAGTGGCATCACGCAGGTATAAGCGTGACAAGAGGAGAGAGTGAATAAAAAAATAGATGGGGATGATGATAATACTCGAAATGAGACTATAAGCTGTCTTTCTCTACTCTCACACGCACTCAAGCGCGCTTACAGCTGTTGTCCGACTGTTTGCACGGCGTGGAACTGGATGAATTTCTTTTGTTTCAATTTTCTTCATTTTCGAGCCTTGTCGATGGTCAGAATGACGCCACACCACGCAGATCGCGCGCTCACTTTCACCGTTCTCCCTCTCCCTTTATCTCCTAACCTTCGGGGCCACGTAGATTACCGCTACTAATTAGGAGCTGCATTTTTTTTTCTGTAGACATGTAGTATACTGCTATAGAATAAACCTTGCCTATAGAAAAAGCTTCGTAATTTGCAGGTCGCGGGTTCGAATCCCGGCTGCGGCGGCTGCATTCCCGATGGAGGAGGAAATGTTGTAGGCCCGTACGTGTGCTGATATTTGGGTGCACGTTAAAGAACCCCCAGGTGGTCGAAATTTCCGGAGCCCTCCACTACGGCGTCTCTCATAATCAAATGGTGGTTTTGGGACGTTAAACCCCACATATCAATCAATCAAGCTTCGTAATTTTGATCAAGGCGATGAGAGATCAGTTACCTATAAAGCAGAAAAGGAGCCCTATATCTGTTACAGTTACAAAGCGATAAAAGAATAAACCAGTCAAGGAGAAGGAGGACAAATAGAGATGTGGCACACGCAACGACTTCAATATCGTCTGTGCTTTATTAGCAAACAGCCACTGCAATACAGGCGCGCACGCGCTGTTCAAACAACACGCGCACGCACCTTCAAAGAAATTGACGTATAGTGATTGTTGATATGGTATGCTTCGAGAATTTCTCTTTTCATGTCGAGGATTCTAACATTAGATAATTGATTGATTGATATGTGGGGTTTAATGTCCCAAAACCACCATATGATTATGAGAGACGCCGTAGTGGAGGGCTCCGGAAATTTCGACCACATGGGGTTCTTTAACGTGCACCCAAATATCAGCACACGGGCCTTCAACGTTTCCGCCTCCATCGGAAATGCGGCCGCCGCAGCCGGGATTCGAACCCGCGACCTGGGGGTCAGCAGCCGCGTACCTTAGCCACTAGACCACCGCGGCGGGACCATTAGATAATTCAGCAAGAAAATAGGAGACGGAAGCGTAAACGAGGGAAAGAGGGAGAGAAAGGAGGTGGGGGTATAGCGTATAGCATAACTAAATGCCAGCACAGCAAGGAGTGGGAAAGAGAAGTGATGGGGAAGAGGAGGGAGACCACTATGGAAACAGATAAAGGAGAAGGTGACGAAGAAAGAACTCAACATGCATGCGTTCGCCAGGTGGTGGCGCTTGCTTGCCAACTCTGCTGTTTAAACAGATTGAATAGGCGTGCTACTCACTATAGAGCACTACACGGCCCGATTTTTCCGGACCGAGTCCGAAAGGTTTGGGTCCGGCCAGGCCCGTTTCAGCCAGTTATGCCTTGAACAGGCACTGTCCACTCTTCGGTTATTGCCAAGATATCTGCCTCATACAAGAAATATTGTAGTGAGTGTTTTGGAACTTCTTTCGGTGTCATGGCGTTCGCTGGTATACTCTGTACACTTTTGGTTATTTACGCCCGTAACACTATTCCGAAATAATTGCAGGGTAATATAAATATAGTTGTTGTCGTAGCTGGCTGTATCATGTAGGCAGTGCTAACCACACAATCTTTTTTTATTTATAAGTACGACAACGAAATATTCAAATATTCTGACCCCTTGAAGTGAAAAAAAAAATGACAGGCATTTATTGAGTGTACATAAATTGCATGAGAGCCGTAGCTGCTGAGTAAATGTAATACATCTTCTGAACGTCATTGATTACGCTATACAATAAAAAATCACAATTTAGCTACTTTAAGATTGATTGATTGATTTATATGTTCGGTTTAACGTCCCAAAACCACCGTATGATTATGAGAGACGCCGTAGTGGAGAACTCCGGAAATTTTGACCACCTGGGGTTCTTTACGTGCACCGTATACTTTTGGGAGGAATGCACCAGGCTGGGCAGTGCTACATAAATTAAAGCTGTCATGTCAACTCCTCGCCTGTCTCCAACATTTACTGTTTCCGCGCTCAAAACAAGAAGGTTATTTTCCCCACCATGCTTCCCCGAGTCGCCGCACCGCAATTCAAAAGATCAGTCAGAACGAGCCACCGCCATTAGCAAGTGAGCCGCCGCCCTCGTTTTTTCCTGAAGATGCCTGTCTCGTCGTATGCTTGTGACGGCCTTCGATGTTTGGGAGTGTGATGTTTTTGTGGGAAAATCTCTCTGGAGCCTTTATTGGCACTTAGCACAGTGCCGTTCATACCATGCCGTACATTTGAACAGTCCAAGAACAAACAGAGCCTCTGCCCCACTACTCTTTTTAGTCTCTTCAGTCCGTGTCGCGCGCAATTTTCCGCACTCTTAAAGCAAGATCGTACTCAGTGTTTGCAAAATAGCTGTCGATTAAAGCGCCGAAGTGAACCAGCCGGTGGTTTTTTAGCGCTCCCCGTCGAACCCGGCGTGGTGGTGGTGGTAATGGTTAGAAGAGGAAGAAGGCGTCTAATGTCTGCAGCCCGGTAGGGAGCAGAGCGCAGCGCCTAAACCCGGCGTGTCGGGTGTCCAGAGCGCGCTCCCCCGCAGAGAGCAGAAGCAGGAAAGTGGGTTGCCCAGTCGCCCTAGGGGCGCCCCCCCCCTCTAGTCTTCTATGGGGGGGGGCGCAATGTCATCCCCTACACAATTATATAATAGGGAGGAGGGTCACTCTGACTCGGTGTGTGGTGCAATGTCATCCCCTACACAATGACATAATAGGGAGGAGGGTCACTGTGACTCGGGGGGGGTTGCACTGTCATCCCTTACACAATAACATAATAGGGAGGTGGGTCACTGTGACTCGGTGTGTGGTGCAATGTCATCCCCTACACAATGACATAATAGAAAGTAGGGGCACTGTGACTCGGAGGGATTCACTGTCATCCCCTACACAATGACATAATAGAGAGGAGGGGCACTCTGACTCGGTGTGTGGTGCAATGTCATTCCCTACACAATGACATAATAGGGAGGAGGGTCACTGTGACTCGGGGGAGGGGTTGCACTGTCATCCCTTACACAATGGCATAATAGGGAGGTGGGTCACTGTGACTCGGTGTGTGGTGCAATGTCATCCCCTACACAATGACATAATAGAAAGTAGGGGCACTGTGACTCGGAGGGATTCACTGTCATCCCCTACACAATGACATAATAGAGAGGAGGGGCACTGCGGCTCAGAGAGGGGGGGGGGGTGCAAGGTCAGCCCCACACATTGACATAATAGGGAGGGGGGCACTGAAACGAACCTTCGCCCCTCTTAAAGGGGAACCCTTCGCACGCCTATGCCGACGGCCAAAGGCCTCGGTGCGAACAGGAAGCGGCATGTCCGCCGACAAGAAGCGGCATGTAAGCCAGAGATACCTCGAGGAGCCGAGCGACAGAAATTTTTGGAATATTTAAGAAACATGTGGTGCGCAGTACATGTGGCCCCCACAGGTCCCTAATGAAGCACCTATGCAACTTGCGAAACTATGTCACGCAAGCACGTTGGTCCTCTGCAGGCATCAAAGAATAGAGTGCCTCGATGCGCTCGTTCACCTCACGAGGAGAGGCTACAAAAACTGCTGTAGTAGCGGAGGGGCTCCGTTGAAGCCGACGCGCCGCCATATTGCTGAGGGCAGAAAGCGGATGGGCGCATTGTAGCGTACATGGCTTTCGCGTTGTTTTGGTGCTAGTAATGTTGCGTCTGGTGCCTCTAATTGAACAAGATGTTTCTGAACACGTCTGTGATCACTTTTCGAGGCGACGATGGTGAGCTCTTGGGTAGCACTGCTGCGCGATTCGTATGAAGCGGACACCGGGCACATCTTTCGATGTGTAATGCTTCACTCGCTCGCTTTTCCTCGCATATTTTCGCGACTACGACTGCATTCGTGAGTACACAAATTTCCTTTTTGCGTCCGGAAGCACGGAGACATTTTGAGTAATTTTTGAACATTTCGGGATTCCAAAGACGTTGTGTTGCGCGGCACTTGAGAGTGCGTTCTGAGGCGAGAAGGTTAAGCGCCAAAAAAGAATGACGACTTATGTTCAGTACACATGTTGAAGCAGGCTACTTCGATGAGACAGGGCGAATAACGAGACGACGGGCTTGTAACATATAGACACGACGGGCTTGTAACATAGACGACGGGCTTGTAACAGACGACGGGCTTGTAAGCCAGTACGTGAGCGTGCCTATAGTGAGCGCTTTGTTTTGAAAGGTAGGTAGTGTAGCACCGGCTTTGCATTTCTGGAATTTCGATTTTCTGATATTTGCGAGAGCACAAAGCCCACAATGCCAAAACTCCTGATGATGCGATATGCCCCTTTTTACGTGAGAGAAAAAGAACTCCTCTGAAAAGTTAGGGAAATAAACACTTTCGCCTAAAGCGCCTCTCATTGATGGAGCTGTCAAAATCCCGCCACCCCAAAATTCACCCACAAAGGCGTGGTTGGGCGAAGAAATACTGAATTAATCGCTAACGAGGTACAATTAACGGCTGAAAAAGAAGGGTACGACATCGTAGCAGTACCAATTATATATATATATATATATATATATATATATATATATATATATATATATATATATATATATATATATTGAGGCTTCCCGGAATTTCATTGACCATATGATAGAGCATAGCATATTATCAGATGAAGGATTGGAAGTTTTCCAAGCATCGTTTTCTCCGAATATCCAAGAGCTTCTCAAACGAATACGTGAAAAAAGCTATCCCCCCCCCCCCCGCCTCCTCCCCACACAATAAAAGGAATTTGCACACACGCTGCACCATTATTCGCCAAGGACTTATGATTGCGTGCGAGTGAAACTTTTATTTTCGCTGCATCTCTTCACTGGTTACTTCTGCTGGTAGGCAATTCTGTAAACATGCAAATTCATATCCCTGAGTACCTTTCTTTTTTTCTTTAGTACGAAAGCTGTTACGAGATCAGAACACGCGCGGCTCCATATTGTAAAAAACTCGAGAAATAAAAAATACCAATGACACAATGGAATTCCAATCCGGGTCCGCTGCGTGCCTGCCCAGTATTCTACCACTGAGCCACGCTAGCGCTATGAACTCATTAAATAAATTAAAAAAAAACATTAATGACACAACACTATTCGAACCTAGGTCCACTGTGTGCGAGCCCAGTATTCAACGACTGAGCCATGCCAGTGCTTGGAAGTCGTTTCTAAATTGGCCTTAACCAGGCTTGATGTCGGGAAAGGAATCGCGTTAATATGAGTAATAAAGCGTTTTAGAACATCAGAGGAACAACCAGGCGTCACACAATGCGAATGGCCTAACGAGTGGGTCGTCCAATGCTCCAACCCATTAGACAAACTGTTTTTGATCGCTTATTAATTGCGGCGCATACCCACTTCAGCCATATGCAGGTCGCGGGCTCAAATCCCGGCTGCGGCGGCTGCATTTCCGATGGAGGCGGAAATGGTGTAGGCCCGTGTGCTTAGATTTAGGTGCACGTTAAGGAACCCTGCAGGTGGTCGAAATTTCCGGAGCCCTCCACTACGGCGTCTCTCGTAATCATATGCTGGTTTGGGGACGTTAAACCCCACATATCAATCAATCACTTCAGCCATAATTCTTCATCGTCGTCAGCCACAGCATAAGAAAAAAATTGCACAAATTTTCCAACAAGTGTGTAGCGGATACCATGCTTTTCCAAAGAATGACGAAGGATAGCATAGTGAATGCTGGCCTACTACACAAAATTTATGATTATTTATGGCGCGTTGGGTACCCTGCAGTGTGCTTGTGGCATCCCAATGATTGTTTAGAAAAGGCTTTGAAAAGCCGCTTTTCTAGCTTTCGCTGTGACTGTGCTGCGCGTTTCGAGAGCCTGGCGTTTTTTTTTAACAAGCTTAAAATGCTAAGAGTAAAAAAAAAATTAAAGCATATGTGCATTAAAGTACATAAGAAATAAAGAAGAGGAAATGGACATGGGCCGGGCATGTAGCGCGTAGACAGGATAACCACTGGTCATTAAAGGTAACTAACTGGAATCCCAGAGAAGGGAAGCGGGTTAGGGGGAAACGGAAGGTTAGGTGGGCAGATGAGATTAAGAAGTTTGCGGGTATAAATTGGCAGCAGCAAGCACAGGACCGGGTTAACTGGCGGAACATGGGAGAGGCCTTTGTCCTGCAGTGGACGTAGTCAGGCTGCTGCTGATGATGATGACATTAAAGTCCCCCCCACGTTCCCTCGCCTCCTAACAATAATAAACAGGTGCTTCAGTATATAGCTATAACGGAACTCACGACCTCAAGCGCCAACGCCCCGCCGCGGTGGTCTAGTGGCTAAGGTACTCCGCTGCTGACCCGCAGGGCGCGGGTTCGAATCCCGGCTGTGGCGGCTGCATTTCCGATGGAGGCGGAAATGGTGTAGGCCCGTGTGCTCAGATTTAGGTGCACGTTAAGGAACCCTGCAGGTGGTCGAAATTTCCGGAGCCCTCCACTACGGCGTCTCTCATAATCATATAGTGGTTTTGGGACGTTAAACCCCACATATCAATCATATCAATCAATCAACCTCAAGCGCCAAGAGCATTACGGCGCTACAAGGCAGTCGTCGCCTCCTGCCCTGAGCAATATGGCTGCCGCGGCTTCACTTCGATACATGGGTGGGTATGCGGGAGCGCCACTCCAGAGGCTTTAGTATAACCTCTCTCTTGTCACCTCCGCTCCGTTGAGAGTAGTATACAAGTGCATCGTCTGCTACAGCAGTCGCCAGCACTTGGCCCACTCCTTAATGCGCGCAATGCATGCGCACGGCTTCGCGGCCTTTTGCTCTCGAGTAAAGGCACTTTACTCGACAAAGAATATATAAACATCCTGGAAGAAGTCTACAGCGCATCAACTGCCACCACAGTGCTTCATAAAGAAAGCAACAGAACACCGATAAACTAGTGTGTAAGGCAGGGGGACACAATCTCCCCAGTGCTACGTACCGCGTGCTTACAGGAGGTTTTCAGAAGCCTAGAACGGGAACAGTTAGGGATAACAGTTAATGGAGAGTACCTTAGTAACCGGCGCTTCGCCGATGACATTGCAATGCTGAGTAACTCAGGGGACGAATTGCAACTCACGATTACTGAATTAGACAAGGATAGCAGAAAGGTGGGTCTTAAAATTAATCTGCCGAAAACGAAAGTGATGTCCAACAACTTCGGTAGAGAACAGCGCTTCGAGATAGGTAATAGTGCACTTCAAGTTGTAAAAGACTATGTCTGCTTAGGGCAGGTAATAACTGCAAAGCCTAACCACGATATTGAAGTAACTAGAAGAATAAGAATGGGGTGGAGCACATTTGGCAAGCACTTTCAAATCGTGACTGGTAGACTGCGACTATCCCTCAAGCATCTTGCCGGTACGTATGCGGAGCAGAAACCTGCATGGAGACTTACAAAGAGGGCTCAGCTTAAATTGAGTACGACGCAACGAGCGATGGAAAGGAAAATAATAGGTGTAACCTTAAGAGACAAGAAGAGAGCAGAATGGATTAGAGAACAAACCGGGGTTATGGATATCATAGTTGAAATCAAGAAGAGGAAATGGACGTGGGCCGGGCATGTGGCGCGTAGACAGGATAACCGCTGGTCATTAAGGGTAACTAACTAGATTCCGAGAGAATGCAAGCGGGTTAGGGGGAAACCGTACTCGTCCGCCAATATATATATATATATATATATATATATATATATATATATATATATATATATATATATATATATATATATATATATATATATATATATATATATATATACTGCAGTGTGCATTTCGGTTTCCTAATAAGTGACATTCCAATGAATCTAATCTTGAAACAGAACCGTCTTTTCATGGTGTCGCCGTTAAAACTAGGAAAAAATTCCATGCTAGAAGCCATCAGTTGTTCAGTTGTTTTATTTCTCAGTTTTTAATCCACTATGGTTAATTTGTAACTATATATGTATCTTGTTCACCACAAGCGTTGGCGTCCGTCAGTTTCAACCTAGTTCCACAGTTCTAAAATTTTAAAGGTATTAAGTTTTGCAGCTTTTCACTGTAACATTTTTCTGCCTGCACAATGTCCCTAAGATTTTATTTCGACCCTTAATTTTTATTTCATGGCCGTAATCAACATGAGTGTTTAGAACCTGCTACTGATTTTTTGCAAATGAAATTCTCTAACCAAATGTCATTGGTTTACACTTGTCTCACAGATATTTTGAATACTTACAATCTTTTCCATGCATTGTTTTCCTCTAGGATCGTATTTTAAGCTGAAGTTGCACGGCGGTGATAAGCAAGTGTTCATGGTCATGAAGGGTGCTCTAACCTTTTAAACAAATGTTCACCATTCTGCAGGATGGACCGAATTGCCAGAGTTCGTCAGGCGCCGCGAGTTATGGCCCCTGAGCAAAGGTTTGTTGCAAGAACTGCGTTTTGTAGACATATTTATGAGCTCTGGATGCGTTATGTTAAGGAAAACGAATAGAGCATGGTGCCAAGGCAAATGACTATAATGAGAGAATGCAATATAGTCGCATAAGGTTGATTTTGTATTCAGCATCCTGTTCCTGAAACACCGAGTTTGTGTGGCTATTAAGGTATCGCTAGTTTTTACTTTATCACAAATTACTTGTGACATATATCAGACACCTTGTTTTTGCATTGCATGAAAATCTTATTCAAATAAGAGAAATATATAGTTTTGCATATTCATGAAAAATTACACATATATTTAATGTAAAAAAATATTATTTAATAGGTCTATGGCAAAAGTTAAAAGAACGCAGTGCAGTTTACTTCGTTTACCATGCTTGTGTTAAAAATGCCAGCGAATATTTGAATGGCGATGAGTGGCTACTTCTGCGAATTCGCAGCTGTGCTCTCGTGATCTATACTCTGTACTTCAATGTTATTGCCATATTGGAGTCAAAATAAAACGTTCTAGAGCGCGCATTTCTGTTTGAAAATGTGCACGCATGCTTACAAGCTACCTTAAATATCATTCATATTCAAGATGTTTTGCCCAAAGGGTAGGGTGGGGTAAAATGAGACACGGGGCGAAATGCGGCATTTCTGCTTTGCCGGCCTCCGTAGCTAAAAAAAAAAAAAGTAAATTTCTTTGTCTCTCATTTGCAGCAATAAGTGCTGGTCCTTGTATACATTTTCACGTGTAAAAGTTCATGATTGCTCACAGCGTGTGCGCGGGAAAGATTACGCTGCTGGTGTGAATGTTTCCGCGACCCGTCAAAAAAGGGGCGAAATTCTGCTCGGCCGAATTTCCGGATCCGTTCATGAAGCTACTCCTGCGTCAGAACAGCAACGTAATTGTTTGTTTTGTTACTTAGACTACGAGCTACATGACACCAAATGTTTAGTTCGTTTCGTGCCCGGGACAAAGCCGATTTTGTTGGCATGTGAGAGGGGCAAAACGCGAACGAAAAGGCATCCTATAGAGAGTGTCTTATTGATTGAACCATTAACTTGCACTCATTATATATTATATTTCTTTGTTTAGGAGGGTTCGTACATACGAGATAGCGTTAAATAGAGCTTCCTGGTAGGAAAACAACATGAAAAAGCACTGATTGCGGTTCAGGACATGACTCCCTTCATTCGCGCCATCAAGGTTTTTTTCCGTTTTCCCAAGGATTCTATCAAGAGACGCCTAAAACGAAATGGCGGAATCTCCTAGTCAGTCGTTCACAAACACGTCTTGCAGTTGAGTTTCAACAACGTTCCTCTAATACCCTCATTTAAAAAAGTACAGGCGTTAGAAGATCTGAATCTGGCACATATTTAAATTCATTGCCTCACAAAGCCCGGTGGACGATGTTGAAAGGCGAGAAACCCCTAAGCAGTTCTGCATCAAAGCGGCAAAAAGAGGTGAGCGAGATAAGTCAGAACACATCTAACCTCTACTACTTGAATAATCCAATGAGGCGCAAGCGTTCAACAAGAGACAGCATTAGCACAAAGACGGGCAGTGTTTGACCTGCAAGGAGTTTCGGAGCCACACAACACCGGGTTCCGTGTAGATAAAATGCGTGGAGTCTAAGCACTGGGCTCCTTAAGACTGCGTAATGGCCCACAGAGCGAATTTCAAGTCTTTCTACTGCAAAAACTGAAGGAATGAATGTTCTCAGACTGTCTCGTTTTGCCCCGCAAATTGGGGCAGAATGAGACATCTGGATCATTATCTTTTTTTTTATTTTTAAAATATTGCTTTTAACAGTGGCAACACGACAATATTTATGTAGCACATACCCTGTACGCAAAGAGAAGTTTCTGCATTGATGTTTAATTGTAAGGAGTGAAATAAAACTAAATATTCACTATTTTAAAATTTTTTGTCGCGTTTTTACGCCACCCTACCCCTTATGCCGATCCGATGAACTCACCATCTAGACTACGGGAGAATCCACAGGCCAGCCCCGCCGCGGTGGTCTAGTGGCTAAGGTACTCGGCTGCTGACCCGCAGGTCGCGGGATCGAATCCCGGCTGCGGCGGCTGCATATCCGATGGAGGCGGAAATGCTGTATGCCCGTGTGCTCAGATCTGGGTGCACGTTAAAGAACCCCAGGTGGTCTAAATTTCCGGAGCCCTCCACTACGGCGTCTCTCATAATCATATGGTGGTTTTGGGACGTTAAACCCCACACATCAATCGTCAATCAATCCACAGGCCAACAGCAAGACGCTCGGCAAGAAGCGGTCGTCAGAGCAGAAGGATTCCTGGAAGCATGTAGACTGAGGTGCGCACTAGAAAATTCTGAGCTCTTGGGGCTAAGAAAATGCACAGGAGGTCGACAACCGCAGCAGACACATGACCCGGAAGTGAAGGTGGGAGGCATGGTAATTGCTCAGGTTTCAACCCGACACATCGACTCTTAGCTGCATTCAATAGGGGCCGGGAGACCAGAGTTGAGAATGTTCAGAAAACACCACTTGATAAAAAGGGTGCACGACAAACAAAAGCCACGGACTCAAAGAAGACTGCACGAAAACGATCCAAGCGCTGATCACGGGCATTATCACGCACGAGACCCCATACGTAAATATGAAGAACAGCCAACTCATCAGAAAAGCCCACAAGATTGCCATGGACCTGTCGCCCTCCACGTCAACGGTGCTCAAAATGGGATGGCACAACACATGGGAAGAGTTTGTGAACGCGCGCTATGGCAACCATCTAAAGAATACGGGTACAGCCCAACTCCGAGACCTCAGTCAGCACGTCGAAGGTGACGTGCACGTTCCTCAACGTACAAGATCAGAAACACATAAGCAATATACCAAGAAACATGCATCCCGAACTCCGATAAAGGGAGAAGACAGGCCAGGATGCAACTGCTCCTGCAGGCACTAGAACGCACCAACAGCAATGAAGAAGACGTGTGATACATAGACCAACCCTTCCTTAATTTTATCAATGCCAGCCAGATGCATCTGGTTCTATCTTGCTCTCGCCCATCGCCTAGCCCTCGCGTGTGCTTTGCGGTCACGGTGGAGAGAGCCCATCATGTAGTTGCCTCACGACGGAAAGCATATGAGTAATTTTTTTCATTTCAGTTGTGTGCAGATTTGTGGGGCTGCGTATTCCATTCCTCGTGTTCACAATGTTGGCGGTCACGCTGGCTCGACGGTGTTTTGAGATAGCGTGTCGCAGTTTGTGGCGCTATGCGGACAACCAATTGGGAAGCGCCACTCTCAACGCTACTGCATGGGCTGCGCTGTGATGCGGCGGCGGCATTGCTGCGTTCGAGCCACATAGAAGGAGCACGAAGGAACAAATATGACAGACGTACGATATTCCAGTTAAAAAACACTTCTATCGCGTCTTCCGGGTAAAGCACTCGGAAGCACGTGTGACGCAAGTAGCGCTACCTGCGTTACCCATCATGTAGCGACGCATCACGACCACTCTGTGCACTAATTAAGGCGGACCGACGGCTCCCGTCAAGAAGCGGGCGTTTGCACTGGCATTGAAATAAATAAAGGAGCAGTTGTCTGGACGCAGCAGCGTACATTATCAATGACCGTTTTGCAATCAGCATGGTCGACGAAAATGTTTAAGGAATTGAGAGAAACATCTATTCGTGCCAAAGACGCGAACAGAGAGGAAGAGCTGGTCATAGCTCTGGTCATCGATACACGCAAGAAGACGTGGGCCATAACGTGATCATTCGCCAGAGACGTGCAGAAGGTACATGAACAAATGGATCGGAAAGGCAGCACTTGATGTCTTAAAAAGCACCAAGGTGGACGAGACAACCATCCTCTGGACACCAGGACTCGAGTCTCTCGCAGAGAACCAGGTGGCGCACACCGCGGCTCGAGGTCATGCACGCCGAGCCATCTCCGACAAGCAGGGAACACGCATAGACGGGCTGTCACGGTGAGGACGAGCGCATATCGAAGAGGCAGAAATTTCGGCGTATTACAGGAAGCAGAGGAAGCGGTACCTGTCAGCACACAAAAGTCTGCGAGTAGAGAGCAAGCAGTGACCTGCAGAGAAGACTACAGGCTGGAAATTATTCGCACCGAACAATGATGCACAAAATGCGTCCTGGGACCTACGGGCGGGACCGCAAGTTTTCCCCACCGGACACGTGCAGCACCCTGCACCACATGGTGCTGGAGTGTAATAAAAATCAATGCAGGCGTACCGCTGTAATCACCCCCAAGCGAAAACGGACGAGAGCGGATCAAAAAAAAAAAAAAAAAATCGAAGGCAGTGGGAGGTTGTGCTGATGACGCAAAACGCTGACAACGAGCTACGATTGGTGAACATGGCTCGAGCGGCGGCAGCGAGCCATGGCTACCTGGACCAGGGAGGCCATTAACTATGGTGCTGAAGTACAAAGGGCCTGGTGGGAGTAAAGCTTACGTCTATTATATTTTTCGGTGCATAAGTTGGCTTCGCGGCACTGTTTGACGATAATGCAAGAAAGGCAGCTTTACAGAAATACGCGGTTAGTTTTTATGAGGTCAATTTTTTGCAGTTTGTAGATGAGGGAGGCGGCGAGCTATACATGACGAAATCCGGCATATATACAAACAGCCCCTCAACATCTACAAAACAGCTGTGCACCGTCCATGTCATGCGGGGCCAGAAGCCTTGGCCCTAATGTCGGCCATGTTCCTCAATATCGTGCTGCGCCACGGAGGAAGGAAAGTGTGCTGCGCGCACTTCTTGGAATGCAGTACGCAGCTGTGACGTCAGACGTCGTTTTCTATACGTTCAGCCACGTCGGTTATCGCCGGCCTTGCAGAGAACAGCCAGGTTTTTCTTCTTGAAGTTTTTGCACAAGCACACGGAGACAAAGATGAGAAACACAAACGGGCGCAACTCATGTTCCAACTAGGCCGAATCGCAGTTTCGCTTCTTCCGTTTCGCAGGAGCCAAAGGAAGCGAACAACGGACCCCACACGAGGGGACGACGGGCGATGAAGCACACCCTTATCAAGCAGTAGTTTCTACTCGCTCTGCGCGACGCCCCTCTTATCAACGCTACGAGAATCACACCGCCAACCATGCACATTCGGGAAAGTCGTCGTGCGTGAGAAAAAAGCCAGCTTCGTGCGTGGCAAAGCCAACATCTTTGGGTGTTTCGCAGGGCGCGATGTTTGATTAAGTGTTCCGGTCAATTTTGTTCGATGTAGCCGTAAACTTTCTTTCCTACGCGTTCACTTTCGATTATTGCTGCGTTCGAAGATAGTTTTTATATAAGGCACAGTTCGAGCTGCCCGAGTTCGGTATATCCGGGTTCGACTTCGTTTGATATAAGTAGCTGTCATGCAACGCTGCCAAGGCTGAGGAGTTGTGCAGGGCGCGTCACACTTGCCTCGAGAAAAGCAATACGTAACGCTGATCACAGTGGTAAACCTTGGAATACAGCCATAGGCGTGCGTACCAGAGGGGCAGGGGGGAGACGACCGCCTTCCCAGTTTTCGAAAAGGGGCGCTAAGCCTGCCCCCGAACATTATTACTCAGTAGTCTTGCCCCGTCATTCGACACATGTTTTTGACCATAATGCGCGGTCGAGGATCTTTGATATTCAATTCAAAACGCACTAGCCTCCCACCTTTACGAACGGAAAGAGGGGACCAAAGGAAGCTCATTGTAGGAAGTACGTCGTCGTTTCATTTTCATTTTTGCATCCATTACGAAGCTTTTTCTTTCTTTTTTTCTGAATCCACCAACCAGAACCACGGGGGGGGGGGGGGGGCGCTGCGATAAACCTTGAAGCCCCGTAACGATTTGTTTTCTAATTCGTAATTTGTTTCGTAATTTGTTTTCTAATTCATAATGTGTATCGCTCTTAAGTTTATAGATACCATAAAGGATTAGGTTATTTCGACGGCTCCTATTTTCTCTTTAAGCGTGAGAAATTTTCTGTCAAATTGGGAAATTTTACCTTCTATGTCCTTAATTTTGTCGCCCTATCTGGCAAGACTAGACAGCTGTCACTCTAAAGCTTCCATTCTATCGCTTACTGCCGACAGTTTCTTTTTCATTATATCATGTGAGGACTGCATAGCTGTCATGGTTTCCATTTTTTTTTTGTCCAGCAAGTATAGATCACGCAGCGTATCACTTTGCGAAGGGCCAGGGTTTGTTTCTATGTCTCCACAAAGTAATAAGCTTTTCGCTAAAGTAACGATATAAGTAAAGCAACATATAGTGCAAGCTGTCGGCAAGGCAGCAGCAACAAATAAAGGTTATCACTACGATAACAATGTAAAGTCCGCTTATCACCATCCTGAAGAACGAAGTAGAAGGGTTGCAGCGCGAGCACGAATGTGCTAGAAGAAACAGACGAAAGTCGAGGCACGGAAGCGCTCGTGTTGTCCTCTTTGCCTTCCGTGCCTCGAAGTAGAAGATATTTCTGAGCATACCGCCGGTGTAACTGCCGCCGGGCCCAGTGTTATAAGAAGTGAGGCTGCCAGCCGATTGTTCTGGATCCGATCACGCTTAACTGTAAAAAAAAAAACAAAAAAAAAACCGCTGGCTACGAGAATACGACCACCTCAAGGAGGTCAACACTTTTCGCAGAAAAAAAAAAAAAGCGTATGCGAGCCGCCTGTTGATGGCCGCCGAGCTAGCGCGCGCCAGCGGCCACGACCAGGGTCACGATTAAGCGAAGTTCAGTTATATCTCGAGCGACGCCCCCCCCTCGCTTCTTTTAATGCTTTTTCAAGACGGGCGGAGCCCTTCCTCTCTGCTTCGTCTACAGGCGCCCAGCGGTGGGGGGGAGGAGGGGGATGTTATTGCGCGCGCTCTCATTTGACGGAGATGGCTGGCATCGTTTCATCTTTGCTTCATGCCGCGTTCGCCGCCCCCGCACTTTTACCCGTGGATAAAACATACGATGAGCGGGTGTATGTTGTCAATTTGGAATTGATACGAGACATATGACTGCAGCGGCAAAAAAACCCGTCGAGAGTGTCCATATGATTTCTATCGCAATAGTAGAAGGTAGTCACAGTTTAGCTGAGTGTTTGGAAAATGCAGCATTGAATAAATCACAGGAGTGTGTTTCGTTGGGGCAGTTGGACAAACTTGAAAAGATTAAATACAGTGTGTTGTTAGTCAGCGCTCGTCCCGTCTATTATTTCTTCGTTCGTCCCTTCTATAGTTTGCGCTGTTTTCTCTGAAAAAGATGCTTTGAACGGGGCTACATCTGCTCTGAATGTTCTTACTGCTATAAACTTGCTCGAAAAGGCCCTCTTGGCTGCTCCAAGCCTGCTACAAAAAGCTAACGCAAGTTGCTGGGCTAGTTTCTTTGGTTTCATCATTCGTATGGGTATAGCGCATCACGACAAGGACACACACACACACACACACACACACACACACACACACACACACACACACACACACACACACACACACACACACACACACACACACACACACACATGCACACAGCAGCCGAGTACATTAGCCACTAGACCACCGCGGCGGGGCCGCCTAAGTGGAGAGTCAAACCAAAGGCAACGGTAAATGAAGAGAATACAGATTATATAAGGCTCAGGGCCGCAATGACGTTCCCAAAATGTGGCGAATGTCATGTGGGCGATAAATAGCAAATAAATAGCTCTTATGTCGCAAGTTTTAGGAATACATCTTTAAGGGAAAAATATATTTTTAAAGTTCCCCATTGGCAGGAACTTCAATGAACTATCAGCGATAGTTCCTTGCCCAGCGGCTTTCGTGTACTTCTTGTCTCTGTGTCGTCGTTTTGTTCTCGCGCCATAACTATCGTCATGCGGGTCCAGAGACGGGGCGGTAAAAGCGTCGCCCTCCCCCACTTCCCCTTGCCCATAGTCTATGCCAGCACCCCCCGCTTGAGTGCTCATAGTCCACTTCCTATCACCAATTAGGACAAATTAGTAAAACCACAGGGAACACACATTAACAGCATATAAAGGGGCTTTTCTGCTAGTAAAAACAAAGTCATGACCCCCCCCCCCTCCCCCGCGTGTAACTTCAGGCGATCGCCTCCACTAAAATGAGTGGTGTAGCGGTTCTTGAGAAAGAGAAAGGAAGAGAAAAGTTTGCCCCGTTATTGTCTGCTTCAGTGGGCGACACCGCCACAGGGCTCACAAGGGATGGGGGTGAGGAGGTATATAAAAGTTAGGAGTAAAGGTATAGAAAAGAGGAAGAAGAAGCAACAACAAACTGAGGGGATAGGAGAGATAGGAAAGATGGAAGCACGGTCACTGGAGTCCGAGGACGGGGTACACTTGCGAGAGATGCTGAGTGGCTGGATGCACTTTTACCCTTGTCTCTGCATTCACCCGAGTACCGTTTCTTGTCTTCGCTTACCTGATTCACTCTTTTCACCACTGTTGTCTAATTGTGTGTGTGTGTGTGTGCGTGAGCGGCAAGGCTGACTTGGAATAAAACATGATGCACATATGAAGGAATCGAGCAGCTGATAGTCAACGCTCGTGTGTGTAGTCTCTTTTCTCTGCGGGGTGTGTTTTGTGTTTGCGCTGTTAAATTTATTCCAGGGCTATCTAACAACTACGCCCAAATGAAGTTTCTCTGTTTTATTCAATGAGGAAGCTGCCATGTGAACACGTGAGAAGATTGCCGTCAATAGGTGACTTCCAAAATTATTTTCTTTCTTAAAAATTGTAATGATAAAGCTTGCTATATAAGAATAACTATTTGTTTCCTTTTGATTTAGATATAAAGCTGATTTTTTAATTGGAGCACAACGTGGTGTACATTGCGTCTCAATGTGAGCCAAAATTTTATTTTTCGGATTAGTGATTTTTCTTTCGTAAAACTTGGAAACTGCAGTCATTTCAAAACATTATTGTGGCCAAGTATACGTTCCGAAGAGTAAGTATTCATTACTCGGACATTCACACAGAAGGCAGCATTACAATGAAAAAAATGCAAACATTCTGATGAAATTTCTGAATGCGTGTATGAAAGAAAATTGCAATAATATCATAGGCATGACTGGTCCAAAGCATTGTCTTTGTGAGGTACCCCATGCGGTCATCGTGTGTTGAAGCGTGAGCGTGCAGTGAGAAATATATTTCAGAATCGGCGTCCAGATTTAAGCCATGTTGAATATTGGTATCGACTAGTTCTGGCACCAAATCTTCATAAATAGTGCGTATACATAAGAGATATACGGTAAGGTTTTCTTTCAACGATGTGAACGCTATCAAACATTTTCTACGACCCCCCCCCCCCCCCCCCCTTAGCCCCCTGCTTCTATCATCTTCTTCACTGCCCCGGTCTTTGTATTGTGTGACTGCGGCCCGCTGGCTGGGCTCAGTTTGAGACCCCTGCAGATGTATAGATTATACAGGTAGAGCTCCCATTCCTCCACTTCTTTTTTTTCCCCAAGGACACGGGATTTTTGCGCAGTACACATTCCTACTAATATTGCAGCATATTACAGTGCTTCGCTGTGTCATTCACCGTTGCAATTTTGATTAGTACCATTAAACAGAACATCCACGGTAAACACTCAGCTAGGAAGGTTCGAATGGAGTGGTGGCGTCCGTCGCATAATGACATTATAGGTTTCACCGATGAAAAGCAAGCGCGGACACATTTACCCATGAACTTAAGTCTGTATAATGGAAGCAGATATAATAAAATACTCTGTGAGAAACAAATATACACAAACGCCGTGCGTATGTATCACAGATACTCTAAAGCAAAAGCGGTACCTGCCGCTATGGTTATACGTTTGCATTTGTAGCAAGAGCGATATAATTGCGCAATATTGATTTGCTCTTTGCGTGTATTTGTGTCAGTCTTTCACGTGTGCAAAGCGGGTGCGGCGGCACATAAAACTAGCTCGGGGAACTAAAATAGCACGAATGAAATCATGCACGCTTTAACTTCAATATTCTATGGCCTAAAGCAGCAAATAATGAAGAAAGCTTGGCTAAACGTCATTTTTGTTAGCGTTCTTAAGCGATCTAGACCAATAATGACAATTAAAACCACAACTATATTCTAAACGGCACGATTAGGGAACTGTGCATTTTTACACGCGCATATATCACCGAAGGCAGTCGCGATCAGATACGTCCCATTAGCGGCGCCCTAGACTTATTGCCGTTTTATGTCTACCATCGTGCTAAATTCTATAGCTATACCTGCTTTCTTCGAAATGAATCGCCATTACATGTCAACTTATTCATAGAATCACCTCGCATACAAAATTTCGTTTCGCGCTGTGGCTGTGGAGACGTTCCCGAGCCAGCGACGTGCCTACAGACCTAACGCCCTCTTCACGTGCGCCCTTTCCTCATATGCTTGAACCGTCCCTGCCTAAGGTGTCGCTTTAGTGCCTTGATCATCGTGTTCGTTAGCACGCGCTATACGAACTTCTTATGCCAAACACATAGTTCAGTTTCTCATCTCCCGGAAAGTGGTAAGTTCCTCGAGTGCCAGTGCTCCGGAATGTCCCCAACTTATCGTTTGGGAGGTTTCTCCCTTGACGCTAAATGTCAGGCTTTGCTGCTGTTCCCATCTGACGTTAGATCGAAACACGGTGCCGAGGCCCAGTGAACCCCAACCTTCATACGGGGTACCTAGATTCCCCGCAGACGGCAACACGAAAGCTAGAATTTTATGTGAACTGGTAGGTGTTCTGTGGTAAGGCCGTGAAATCTCAATGTAAATGACATTGGGCTTTCAGAGTCTCACGCAGATAAACCCCTTAATTCTGGGGCACCGAAAAGTGGGCCCTTGGTTACACGTAGTGCCAGGTATTCATTTTATCCAAGAGTTACCGACATTTAAATTGAGTCTTTGCAAATAGTGTGCATGGCATAATTATCTTTTATGCATTTTTCGGTGGCGCTGTTAAAAAAATTTCCGTTGATTTTGTGCTGTGCAAGTAGGAACGAGCGATTGCGCCACTAACACGGGTATCGCAAGGTCTGCGCCATGAGCTAAGTATTATTTATTGTACACGCTTAGCAGAACATCCCTGTCATACATTCATTTCTAATGGCGACGTTCGGAAAAATAGCCCTCAAGAATGTCTTCTGAAGCATATTCGAAACACAACCTAAAAGCTTGCAGGTGGCCTCGTTTAAGCACCTTGCATTTGAACCACCCTTTACAATATTTTTATTTTATTTCGCTCAGCTGTTCTAATTACACGTTTCGAGGTAAGTAATGCACGGCAGATATTAACGTACGCGAGACACAGGTCAGACGTTATGCGTTTCTGTAAACTCCTTCGAACCAAGTTTTTTTTGTATAGTTTCTTTTATCGTAAATCAAGCAAGAGTACAATGTAGCGTTTTGTTTTAACGATGATAATTCATGAAGGAACATCAACAACGCCACTATAAAAAAATAAACAGAAGCTCTCGGTAAAATTAAAAAATAAGACATATAGACAGGTATTCAAATTAATTCATACCAGCTTTTTGTCGAGCCGATCGTTTTTTTTTTTTTTTTAGAATGAAAGTGAAAGAGCGTGCCTTACCTTTTCCTCAGCCGTGTAAGCGGCCCGACGGTCCCGTAAGAGTGAAATTAACAGCGGTGTTAAACTTAGCTAGCTGTTCGTGGCCTAGACGGCTGAGTTTAGCTCTGCAGTTAATTTCACTCTTCTCGCTGAACATTTAGGTTTAACAACAATCACAAAGCAGTCTAGGCGGCCCATTTTGGCTCCGCTGTGCCGTGAATGCAGGACTCTCAAGTCATGCGACGTAATCTAAACAGCTTGCTGATTATTATTTTTTCGGCTCGTATTAGACACCGAAGAAGCGATAAAACGCTGGACTGATTCTGCAAGGTCATTCGTACGCTTGAATCTTGGACTCAAGCGCATAATGACTACTCATGCAGTATCTGGTCCCCCACAACGAGTATACTAAAAAGAACTCACAGACAACAAACGACTGCAGTGAAGCAAAAATGCGCTTGGGCATGCAACAAGCCCGCAGGGAGGCCAATAGACATGACTAAACGCTATAACTGTACCAATTTCGAAGTGGCGGAACAAAAATACACTAGGTCGCACTTGAAACACACCGTATACATATAGCTACACCAACTGGCAGTATAGCTCACAATAGCAGCATCGAAGGCGACCTGATACGGAGAAATAAACAGCATTCACAGCGCATCGACAAAGCTGTGTTTCACTCGTAACCCTTGCGTGCTCCACTAGCCCCCATGGCGGTTTCCTGGGCGGCGCGATTCTACGAGGGCTGTGATGGCGTTAAGCCTGACACAATTGTAAGAAACGAACGCTTGTTATGAAGACGCTAACACACGTATCTCAACACACGGCGTTGCTGGCTAACTACTAGAGCTGAATATTTGCTCCGTTCTTAGGTTTCCCTAAAAGAATTGTCGAGAAAACAAGGCTGGAATGTACCGATACGAAACAGGGATTTTCGTGCCGGCCCGGTACTTCGCGCGTCAAATGCCTTTTGTGTGGTTGAGGGGACGATCGTATTTCGATTAAAAAATGAACCGCGAAGCTGCTCGCTTTATATTTGTGATCATTGCAGAGGTAATTTACCAGCAACGAGTGATCAGTGCACTGGTAAAGTCGTACTGCGCAATGTCCCCTATATCGCCATTTTGGGTGGCTGCCTGGGGAACGACCGTTTCCCCAAGCTCTTCGTCAGTCGCTTTGTCTGCGTCGCAGAGATTGTGCTAGGTCAAAATCGGTCAATTCCCTCGCTGTTATAATATATTCACGTTTTAATTCTCCACGCGGTATGTTTGAACATTTGTAGGCAATAGTTCAGCAGTGCTTATTGGTGTTACTGGATAGTTGGTAGCCGCATCGGGCGTGTCTCGCCGACCTCGGATTCTTGTCCCTTTACGTGAAATGCTCCGTTGCGGTCACAACGTGGTAGCTTGCGAGGGCTGATTATGTGCTCGAGTTCATGCTGATTTTGCGTGCATTTACAGTGCTCTTGAATAATGTTCCGATGGTGCTGCACCGTTCTAAACGTTCACTCTGAACAAAGTGCCGTTCATAGTGAACGTTGTCGGTGAGAGAATACAATGAGCCTGTGATTTACCGCTGTTGTTGGTTTTGTTACGTTCAGCGTAGTGCTTTCCACTTTCGTTTTGTTTCTTACCGTCGCTTGTGACACACGTTTATACTTACAATATTCACATTGCATGTATCCCTTTCTCTATCTTTTTTTGTTTTATTATGTAGTGAGAAACCCTCTTCGTTGGTTTGAATTGCCCCAATCGCGTCTCAATCTTCAGCGGTCAAATAGCTATAAGGTAGGTGAGCGAGCAAAAATTCTCGCGTACCTCTTTTTTTTTTTGTTCTTCTTTCTACTTGGTGCATTTATATTGTCACTACTGCCTTTTATTCGCGCCATTCGCGCGCTAGTGTATCGCGGCAATGGAAAATTTTTGTACAAATTGACGTACACCCGCAAACAATTGCTTGGTGCCATTCACGGTACCATCCCATTTGCTGATAAACCTTCGTAATTTTGTCATTGTGTTAAACACCTGCAATAAGTGGTTTCCAAA
Organism: Rhipicephalus microplus; assembly: GCF_043290135.1. Taxonomy (NCBI): domain Eukaryota; kingdom Metazoa; phylum Arthropoda; class Arachnida; order Ixodida; family Ixodidae; genus Rhipicephalus; species Rhipicephalus microplus. The sequence goes on along the minus strand of NC_134710.1, from coordinate 42,301,635 downwards.
TGTGTTTTCACTAACTTCTGTCCAACGAATGAACGAGTCTCTTGATCCAATTTCCTTCTTTCTTTCGTACAGACGTGGTTTGTAGGGCATTAAAACCTGACATGCGATTTGGCGCCGATTAACGAGCGATGAATTTTTTTCGGCGAATTAGAAAAAAAAAACTTTCCTGTTATAATTGGAACAATTCAAGATTTCTTGCACTGTGATGCAGAGTTTTCGTCATGGAGATTGTGTCTCTAGTTGCCATTCCGTATGTCGTATTTTAAATATTACATAGTCTTGCGGCAGCGATATATCGTTGATGTTTTATCGCTACTGGTGTAGTCGCGTAGTCACCGTTCATATCATGCAGTCGCGATGTCATATCGTATGGTGTCCAGAAAAAAAAAAAAAAAAAAACTTGGGGAGCTCACTCTTTACGGGCAGTCTCTGTTTTTGTAAACTAATTTTAAAAATTGCTTAGTATTCGTGTTTCGGCATTTGTAAACTGAAGCTTTATTTTCTTTTTTTCAATGATACGTTACATTTTTAATTCTTTTCTGCCTTCGTTGGCTCGAATACTACCGCACTGTGGTTGCCTGTGAGTTTCATATGTCGCAAAGGTAGATAAGGACTGAAACAATTGAATAGATCGTTACAAGTATTTCCCCTGGGTGGGGTTGGCGTTGCGTGTATTAAAATTGTATTTGCGAGCCATTCAATAGCTTTTCCAACGCTGCGTGTCATATCGTGCTTTTAAACAGCAGTTAAACCAACGACTTAACGATTTGTGTGTAGTTATAATAGTGGCTTCTAATTTCTCCCTGTGGATTTATTCCTATAAATTTAGGTGGCGCGTTAGAACGTTACAAAGTTTATGCCGAATCACGGGGACGCGTTTGTCAGGAAAGTGGAGATCAAGAACTCGTGTTAGGGAACTTTTAGTGATTTATCCCACAATTAAATAACCTTGCATCATTTTACTATGGCTGCATAAGTGCCCTTATAGCCGTTGGTGTGCCCCCACCCCCCTCCCTTATATGTGATGTTTGTGTCTTTACAAGAGTTCAGTCTATGACCTCAACGTTAACTCGCCGTTCCAAAAATTTTTCGAGATCACCACCAGTGGTGAAAAGCGCTGTATGTTTGAAATTCTGACTCGGCACAAAAAGACATTTACATCATTTTAACACTTTGTTTATAGCACTATATAGTGGATAGCCATAGTCCGTAGTTAGGCGTCCAGCCTTTCTCAGAGGGCGTGTGAAATTGCGCTGTTCAACCCCCGGATGTTATTCTGTTTTTTCAAATTGAGGGCATTTTCAGCAGCCCGACGTCGCTTGTTATATAACCACTCTTGTGTATTTATTCGTGGCAGCATTAGCATTAATGATTTTTTCTTGCCAGATTGAGTACTCCGCGGCTGAAATATTGGCTGACGACGCAGCAGACGACGGTTATGCGAAACTATCTTTTAACGGCGGCGCTAGCAACTGTTTGATGTTTGCATAGCCGCAACTCGGTCTAGCCGTCTAGCCACATTGACCGTCAACAGCGCCATTTTGTTTTCTTGTTGTCGTCGTTCCGTGTGTTGCGTGCCCTAGGGAGTAATGAATTGGAAAGCCTATTTTAATGGCACATTATATATTCTTCCGTGTATGGTTGAATATATAATGTGCGCCTTGGGATGACACTGCGAACTGTAAAAACCGCGGCTACTCATGTAAGTCGAACATTTCTTTTTTTCAACTTGAATCCGTGTGACTGATCAGGTTATTCCGATTACGAGGAACTAGGGAAGAAGTTGCTTTACAGGAGCTTTGTAGGGAATCGCTGGTGAATTTAGCTGCTCGCATGTTGTATGTTGTCCAAAACGTGTCCTAGCACATGTGTTGTGTGAATGGAGATGTGGCTGCTCGCTATCTTCCCAGTCAAAACGTCGGTCAGCCGCTCAGGAATCTGTTAGTAGCGTTGCCCTAAACATGGCGTCTCTGGGGCGGTGCACCGTTCGTTCCTCGCTCCCAGCGTTCGAGCGGCGGCAGTCTTCGAGCCCACGCATCGGACGCTCATTCACCGCACGTCGTTACTGTGGCGGATGAACTTTTATTACGTCTCATTTACGTTCTGATTTAAGCTGATGGGCTACTTTTTTGCAGAGTCCATGGAGGAGCAAGTGACGGCACTTTCCCCGCTGCACAGTAACAAAGTTGCTGCGGTCACGGCTGAGACAAGGGTAGCCGCCAAACGGAAGCCGGGTGGCAGCGCATCACAGAGCATAAAGTGGTACAAGCAAAAGTTCCGAGACTCTTGGCTGGAGGACGATCGCTTCAAGAACTGGCTTGTTAGCGTGCCGAACGATCCATATCGTGCCAGGTGCAAGCTGTGCAACGCTGATCTCAGAGCGGGCAAGAGCGAGCTGGAAAAGCACGCGCGCACCAAACACCACCGCGATACGGTCAGGGCGGTCGACGACGTGAAGGCTTTGTTGGGCTTCGCCAACCAAGCTGAAGCGCAGACGCTGCCGGAGATGACGGAAATGCAATCCGCTGATCAGGTGGGTCCTAGGCGCAGTGCCTGGCTGTCACCCCTCGTGGAGCGTCGTGCTATGTCGGCAAGCTAACGCGCCAGTTCAGTCTAACAATTCGTTCCAGATTCAGGAGGAAGAGCTTTCGCGACCCGCGACCACGTTTGGGCCACGGAAAAGGAGATCATCCCCACCACCTGGTGAGTCTCTACTGTCAGTTTGGTTTTCTCCGGAGCGGAGCAGTGCTCGAATATGACAGATGAAGCTGTGCACCTGAATGATTTTCTGTGCAAAGCCTGGGCTCGCGCTAGTGGCACTCCTCATTGTAGGTATTTCCTTAATAATGAAGGCTTATGGCAGTCTATAAGGCAGTCAAAAACAGGAGCGGGCTTTGCTTGTTATAATTTTTTCACCTCACTCATGTTATGCCCTCCTTTTCTTGTTTACAGTGGCTGCACCACCAGCTGTGCGGTACCACCTTCCACCTTGGGGCATCTTGCCCCAAGTGCACTATCAGGCACCTGATTTCAAAGGGATAGCTGTGGTGGACAGCCAGGTCCGGGAAGTCCAGCTGAGCGACTATGAAGGGAAATACCTGTTGCTGCTCTTTTACCCTCAGGACTTGTGAGTAAAACATGTTTCACGTACACAATTTTGTTTTGTAATAGTATTTACAAACGGTCTCCTTGCACATAATCAAACTTGACAACAGATATTTGGGAATGCGTATATTCGGTTAAGGCCTCACTGGTCATGATGGACCTGTGCTAATACCCTGAAACTTCTCAGTGATCATGGCATGACACTATTAAGACTGTTTGCTTACCAACATCTTGCTGCAAATTTTTTCACGTCTTTCATCAAACATAAGTGGAGATAGCTATTGGAAGCCAGGAAGAAAAAAAAGTGAATTTCTGCAACCCATACAAGGTGAGTGGTGTATAATCATTCTGTGGAGAGAGAAACGAAGTCAAAGATAGAAAAGAAAGGACAGGAGAAACTGCAGTTTTCATCATCTTGCTATTTCACTCCAGTTGCGACCACAGTACCGTACTCCTTTGTTTTGATAGCCCAAAACATATTGTGCACTACTGCGACTACCATGTGCACAGTACCATAGTTATTTTGCAGGTAAAATGGCAAGAAGCTCTTAATGCATCGTCACGAAGTAGCAAACAAGTTTTATGCCAGCATACTGACCACGACTGACAGCTCTTCAACCTCAATGTTTTATTTTTGTGACATGCGTGCAAGATGAAGTCAAAATGAAGCTGCAGGGTGCCAGATGCACGTGTGGGTGAAACCTTGGTCACTGACAAAGATAGCAATGCGTCTAAAACTGCCTTGTTTTATTTGTCTGTGAACGTCATTTTTGCTATTCGTGGCACTTGGCAGACTTTATGAGTACTGTCCGATTTAGGCAGGTTGCGGGTTAACTGTGACTGAATTAACAATTGTTTCATGCTATTGAATATTGCGTATGCTGGCCGAGGCCAGAGAACACATCTAAATTATACTTTCCAAATTAACAAGGGTCGAATCAAGGACCTTTTACCATTCATGTTGTGGATTGCTGATGTTACAGAAGAGATGAAAAAGTAGTGGAAGAACAGTTGACAATAAAAGAAAATCAAGTGGTGTGGCAAAAAGAGGAAATTTGGGGGAATTAGATAGAATTAGTTCAGTTGGGAAACCGTATGTCAACCATGAAATCATGACGCGTTGTCCTCTTTGATTGTTCATGAGTCTACGCTTCAAGCATGCGCAAGAGCTTGCTGACTGGCAAGGATTCTCCAATCTGTGATATATGTTACAGTCTTACCATCCTTCGGGCCCTGATGGAGTCTTGGCAAGCAGAACCTTACAGAGAGAGCACTTTCCCGTAGCATACTGAGAGAATATCTCTTGTCATACAACAATGCCCCTCAAAAAAGAACCAGGGTTTCACACTACATAGAGTAGCCTCTGGAGGGAGGCTGCTGTTGTGATGGTAGGGAAGCCTAAAACACGCCCTTGGGCCTTTTCCTCCTAGGTCTTTGTTGTGTTGGAGGGGGAAGGCGGCATACCCCACGACAGACCCATGGAGGTGCTGTGCAGTGGCAGGGCACGCAGTGATGTGGCACGGAGACTGAGCATCGGCGAGACTGACGGGAGACTGTACTCTCTCACATGCGAGGGCATGGTTCACGCCTCTGCAACATAAAAAAGCAAATGCATGTACAAACTGACACAGGGGTGGCGCGTGCTGCATGTAGTCTGCTACTGAAGCAACCCTTCACTTTGCTTTCACATAGCCGTGCCATGCAATTGTTCACCAAGAAACATTCAAAATTTTTTAGTGAATTCCTGCTTATAAATCTGTGCACCGAAGAATAAGGGCTGTGTAGCAAGTAAACATAGAGCTCATATACAGTTGACTCTCATTAAACAGAGCCTGAAGGGACCGGGAAAAGGTGTTACATTTACCGGGAGTTCTGTTTACTGAGGGATGAATAACAGTGGAGAGTCCAAGCATGAAACAAATTGTGGTGCATGCAGCTGTTCCATTTAATCAGCAGTTTCATATAATCGATTCCCGTTTACTGAGATTCTACTGTACTTTTAAGTTTGTCAGTGTAAATGTCTTATTTTGTTTATATTTCTTGTTCCTGAAAAGCTAAAATATTCTGTTCTCCTTTTTGCATGTCATGTGGGAGGTAGCAACGTGTCATTCGAAGTTCTCTCACAGTTCTTAGTGTGCGATTCATGGCAAGGCCATGGCAACGTGGTCGCGTACGAGCTATGTGAAGATGATTCAGTAGCAGATGACGCGTGGTACCGTATTTACTCGATTCTACCGCGCCCTCGATTGTAACGCGCACCCGTTTCCACGACGGGGAAAAAAAAAAAAAAAAAAAAAAACCGTAAGACATCGATTGCAACGCGCACCCATTTTTCTCGCTGGCTCGCACGACCACACCACTCGAAAAAACGACTCCTTTCAGGAGCGTCTTCCATTTAAATATGAGGTACGGCGAAGCTTGTGCCCATCTGACGTGTAACAGAGCATTACCGTCACTGTAGTTTTACCGTGGACCGATGTCAGCACGCGAACTTGCTTCACCCCCTTCTCGACAGTTGTGGTGCCAGGCATGTCGAAGTAAAGAGGCGTCTGATCAGCATTCCCGATTTGCCCAAGCAGGTAGCCGTTGTTGTGTCGCAAGTTTAGGACGAACCTCTGAAAACTGTGAAGCTTTTCATCGTACTCCTCCGCAAAACTTTTTGCATATGCCTGGTCGCCAGTTAGCCAACCCCTGCTCGCTTTAAACTGGCTCCGCATGAGCCCTTTTTTTATTCTAAGGCTAACTGCATAGCCCGCACTTGGAGCAGTTCTGTCGTCACGGGCCGCTCGCTGCCCAAGCACATACTCGCCGAGCAGCTCTTTAATTTGCGAAAACGGACCTTGCTGTGGTCCATTGAAGCCTTTGCGTGAAGTTTTGCTGTCGACAACCTTCTGCTTTTGTTTCCGCCAGTCGCGCACGCACGTTTCGGGAACTCCAAACGACCGCGATGCAGCCCGCTTCACGTCCGTTTCGGCACACGCGATGACTTTTCTTTTAAAAGCGGCACGGTGGTGCACTCGTCGAGTTTTTGGAGTCGGCCCTTCCATGCCGTCGATGCTAATGCGCACCAAGATGACGAACTCCTCAGCACACGTACGAAGTGCCGCACATGGGAAACACATAGGCAGAAATGGCTGACGCGCCATGCCGACGCACATAGGGGGCGGCCATTTCGGAATGCCGATGGCAATAGAACGACCGTATTCATTTTTTTTTTCGTACTCGATTCTAACGCGCATGCGATTTATGAATTCGCTTAACCTGAAAAAAGGTGCGCGTTAGATTCGAGTAATTACGGTATGTGCTGCCGCTGCATTGTTCTGCACAAGTGTTCGTTTTTTACTGCTTCCTTTGCAACGACCTACGTGGAGTGTGCACTGTGTGCTCACATGTTCTTTAACCATAGACCATACTGTACACCTCGGTAACCATGCCATAACCATAATGCCTATGCACTTGAACCTTATTAACTGAAACCTTAAGGCACTGAAACATACATGTCCAGATTAACATTAACAGGATTTCAGTTTGCTGAGAAAGATGTAGTGCTGATATTCAGCACTGTTCATTTGTTTCAGAATACTGCCAACCTGGGGGTTATACAGTATTAAGGAAGGCACTTGAAAAAGAAATTATGATTATACATGGTTTACATTGTTCTTCAGCATTGAGGCATCTTACTAAAAGAGTCAAAAAAATAATTCATTGATGAGAAAGTGAAGATAAGCATGAAAAAGAAAAGCTATTCGTAATGCCCACAAACAATCAGTGGCATACTATACCATTCAAGGTGGCGCCCAGAGGAGGGTCAACCCATTTGTAAGCAGAGGAACAAGAATGAGGTGCTGCCTGCACTGCTTTCACCGCATGAACTTCCGAGTTGCACTGAAATTTATATGAGAAACAAAAATGAAATTTATATATTAAAACACTTTACCAAACCATAAAATAAAGAATTGGACATCTAAAGGCTCGCCTTCTTTGTTAGACACAATATTAATGAGATCTAACAGACAATCATGCAAAGAAAAGCAGAGGGGATGTTATTGGAAGCAATTGTAATGCAAATGTGAAGAAAGACAATAGGACGAAAAGATAACTTGCCTTGGGTAGGGATTGAACCTGCGACCTTTGAAGAATGCGAACAGAATCTCGGACAAAAGCTCGCCACTTAATGATTTGCTGTGGTGTGAAAGGTTGTATTTCAGCTCCAATACCGTGCGTGAACGATCTTTTGTGAAATCCTGTGCGTGCTACAGAAAACTGCATGAACTGGATGGCGAATGGGAATTAGCGCAACAAAAATACGAACAAGTAGGAAGAGAGCATGGACTGTTCCTTCTTGATCGTGTTTTTTTTTGCGCAATTTCGCATCCACCATGGAATACCAACTCGCCAAACACTCGGTTCTTCTGAACTGAACGGCACTCCGAGGCAGTATGTACCGAGCCTGCGTGAAGAATTTGCAGCAGCAGTAGGCCACTAACGAGTAGTATCATTGGTATTGTCTGGGACCGAATGTTTCACATGGTGATAGTTTGGAGACATGCGGCCGTCATTACTTGTGCAGCTGGGAACACAGAGTCGCTTCTTCAAAGGAATACAAGCATTTCACACCCCATTCGCTAGTGCTTTTGTCACAACCATGCTCACAGTACTCGGATGTTGCAGCACTAGGATGTTGTAGGTTCGATCAGCACGATCAAACATGTATCATTATCCAAAAAAGTATGCACATATGCAACGCCTGAATCTGCTTCATTGCAAAAATTAGTCTGAACAACAATGCCGTTTGGAAGGTACCGGTGACGCACAGGAGAAGTTAGCCGAGAGACTTGGATTGTGGTCGTGACTGCACGTTTTATCGCTCTAAGCATTTCGCTTCGCTGGTCGAGCATGAATGTTTTGGCACCATTCGCTGCTCCATAATACCCCCAATAATTGCTCTACATGCAATGCACCAGAAAAACTATGGTTTATGTTGATTTCACAGAAGGATGTTATACATTAAATGCAATCAAATTGACCTATGAGCATGAAAAAAACCGTAAGCACGAGGGGACATGAAGTGCAACTCGCTTTTCACGAGTTAGCACCTGATCGAGCATCATCTCTGTGAAAAATCCTCGTCGCCAAATTGATTTTTTTTCAACATTGCTGCTGAAAGGAATCCGATGAATTTCTTCCGCCGAAAGACTTTGACTACACTGCGTCACCATGTTTAGGTGTTCATTTAGGCGCAGAGAACATTTTACTCCTAAAGGAGCTCTGCAACACTTTTTGAGCATGGTCAGATAACGCTGCCAATCGATACTAGAGGCTCCCGACAACACGTGAACCAAATATAATGGCGCAGCATGCGGCTTGGAATTCACAATAAATTATCAAAGTCGGTTAAAAATTGCTTTCTCTTGACAAATGACACACTCAAAAATCACTTGTAGAAAGCCATCTATGAGCCATTGGCTTATTTGAACATTGCGCGCTCGGTTGTTACAGGGATCGCCGTGGGAGGCTCCAACTTATCTATGCGTGCGCAGGCGATCGCACTGAAAAAGCCGTGTATTTGCAGAAAAAAAAAAGGAGGGAAAGAGAAGTGATCAAGGTCACGAGGCGCACGTGACTTATTTTCGTTGTCATCCCCCTGCTTAGCTTCCAGCGCTTTCGTCGGGACGAGAGAAGAGAAAATGAGATTGCAGCGTGCGACAAATCTATGTAACTTTGCTCGTACTGGAACGATTCTTAAAATTTCTGCTGTGTTGAATTCTTGAGGCAAAAAACTATTTTAGTGAATCTATTCTATGGTTACTTGAAAAAGTGTATCAGGGCCTTTTAAACTTGTCAACAAATTGCTTGCAGTGTGCTGCCGCCTGTCGGCAAACACACAAACGCAAGTCGTGCAGCGCTAATCAGTTTGAAATTGCTCAGGTATAAAAGAGCAAATCACGAGCCCGCACGACTTTCTGGGGATATTGTACGGGATTCATGCACTACAGTAGCACTGACGAATGCTTTATGCAAATAAAACAAGGTGAACTTGAAACTGAAAAGTTCAGACGATAACATTGAACTAACCTACGTGGCTACAGAAAACCTCTCAAAGCTGGCATGTCTTTGCTGTGAGCTGTCATTGAAAGCGGGAGCTACCACGTATTTTCATGTAAACATCGAGTCTCGCTAGAGCGAATCGCGATTTGTTGTGTCACAGAGGGCCTGATTTGTTCTTTGATGCAGGAAAAATGCGCCAAGTCGAACAAGGGAGTGATTGCGTAGTGCTGCCATTGTGTCGTGCACTGGCCCTCCTCGAGAGGACGCTCCTGAATTCCTTTTGGCGGCGCAAAAGTCTATGAGCATTGTGAATAAATTTGTAAAATGACATAGGAGCAGCAGTTTTAAACTTGCTTAAGGATGAATAATTGGTCATGCTGGGTTTGAATTAGTAGTACTGTTCTTTCATAGCTAAAGGGAAAAGTGAATATTTGAACCGATTAGTGTTGGAAGAGTATTGAGTTAGTGTATAGAACTATCTACCTTGTATTCTCTGAACATTGTTCGATAGATCAAGCATATACAAGTGAATGTATCGACTAGTTTGCCTGTGTTTACGGGGCACAATTGACCCTGACATATAAACAAAAAGAGTAGCTCTTACTGCTCCAATTAGTGGCCAACAACGTGCAGTTGTGCAAGCAGAGTCCAAATTATCAAACTATACGCTGTAAAGTGTATGAAACTTCATATGTGCCTATTTGGAAATATTTTATGCATGGTACAAGTAGCAGGTTTATATTTGGTATGTATGAAAAATCCGTCAGAATTTTGACATTCTTGAGTTCTTGCCACTGTTTAATAAGGATGGCTTGCCCCGCCGCGGTGGTCTAGTGGCTAAGGTACTCGGCTGCTGACCCGCAGGTCGCGGGTTCGAATCCCGGCTGCGGCGGCTGCATTTCCGATGGAGGCGGAAATGCTTTAGACCCGTGTGCTCAGATTTGGGTGCACGTTAAAGAACCCCAGGTGGTCGAAATTTCCGGAGCCCTCCACTACGGCGTCTCTCATAATCATATTGTGGTTTTGGGACGTTAAACCCCACATATCAATCATTAATAAGGATGGCTTTCTAGGCAGAGCAGTAAAAAGGTGTTACATGAATATATATTCAACTGCAGTAGAATGCAAGACTTCACTTACAAATATAATAGACTCGGTGTAAATGTAAATTTCTTAAGTGGCAAGTAAACAGGCTTCGTCTTTATTTTTTTCTTTCTTTCTTTTTACACCACCCAAAAAGCTCGCCAATTTGTACAGTTGACCATGGCGACCCCATTTTTCGAATATTACAACGCTACGCGCCGCGGAGACCCTCCATTTCGAGAACTATTCCCATGCCTGATGAGTACCCCGCATACATGCAGTGATGCAAGCATGCCCATGGGCAACTCAATAAACCACTGAGCTCGTTGATCGGTACTTTGTGTCTTCATTCTGTGGTGATGAAGTTTCACCACGTTTTCAGAATTTATCTGCTTTCATTTTACTGTGCTGTCCTCTGCGTATTGTATAGCCCGAGACAACTGGGAAGCGTGGTATTATGTGGCCAACAAAAAGCCTTTGAGGTAAATGGGTGTCGCGCCTACAAATTTGCCGCTAGGGTAACTGTCCTCGCATCGTGCTTTCTCCCCGCGTCGCTGTGACACATGCTCATATAAGAGAAGCCCTGCTTGGTCGTTGGCTGGGGGGTGATCACATATTGTGTTATGGTGCTGAAGTGGGTAGAGTCACAGCGATGGGCTACGCCTTAACCTCTCTATGGTGAAGGGTGGTGAGGACGTGCGAAAATTTGAAACCAGCTGAAACATATGGTCTAACCCCTGCAACTTTCTGATTATAGCATGTATTTGTTAAATTGTTGTAGCAGCATGTTCACATGTGGCAGCATGTTCACAATTTTTGGACCTCAGGGTTGTTTACTGGCCCTTTAGATGAACTGCTTCTTAGAATAGGAACTGCCTCAAATGTAATCGGTTTATTACTTGAATTCTAGACCGCCTATTTATATCATGTCAAGAAAATTGGAACTCCTAAAATATTTTCGTAGTCCCTTCAGGTTTCATTTAATGGTAGTCTGTATATAATTCTAATTTCTCTCTCTTTGTTTCCTCTTGCCGTCTTGAAGGAAAGGGTGCATTTGAAGCAACTTTTTTGAGTCAAAACAATAATCATCTATTGTGTGTGCATTTACTTGCTTTATTCGGGTGCATACTGTATTTCAGGGTCACGAAGGAATTGAGCGAGATGATAATTATCGCCGTGTGGCAGAAAGATACTCAAAATGCGCTCTTTTTATTTAGAGTAATAATGGACTGAATATGAAACTGAAAGTTACTACTGAATATTCGAATAAATGTTTTGTTTCTCATTCTTTTTTGAATGAGATATAAATTTGATATTTTGTGTCTTTGCAGCTCCCTTGCTTGTCCCAGTGAGCTTCTTGAATACAGCGAGCGCGCAGCTGAGTTCCGGAGCCTGAACGCAGAAATCTTGGCAATATCCACTGACTCCTACTTTACACACCTTTCCTGGACTAACACGCCTAGAAAGGTAAATTGGGTGTCAGCACTGAGATAAGGGATTTCGGTTTGTTATAGATTTGTTTGTGTTGACAGGTTGGCTTGAATAATGATATGATGGGTGGCTGAAAAGTTCTGAGGCTCTGGAGGCTTTGAGTGAACAGAATTGCTGTTTAAATGAAACCATCGCCATTAATATGATTGGTTTCATGCTCTGTTCATCTTTCATTAAACAGAATACTTGCTAAGTGGAACATTTTGTGCTGGGGTCTCCAGGTTCCAAACGAAAATTGACCGTCTCAAATTTCCTACTTCAAACATGACATGTGTCCTAGGGGTATTGCAGCACCCTTGCTTAGGTTTGCAAACAAAGTAACTTCTCCGTGACGCAAATGTCACTAGTGAAGTTAGAATCGTGACTCTTCACAGTCAGATGAAAAATGCGTTAACATGAAATGTTGGTGTTGTCACAGTTTCGAATAGCAAGTTTTTTCAAGGCTGCCTTCCTTAGCGTGTGTATGTATATACTTAATACCCTCTCCTTCAACCCAAACAAAGGAGCATAGGGCAACTTCAAAAATGGGTGGTGGTGGAGAGAAGGGGAAGCTGACCTGCCAAATTGAGTGAGTTAAATAGAAAGAGGAGTAGTTTGTGAAAGAAAGAGAGAAGGTGGCACATTCATAGACATTTTATACCTGCCTGCCGCGATGGTCTAGTGGTTATGGTGTTGACTGCTGGCATGCGGATCGCGGGATCGAACCCTGGCTGCGGCAGCGACATTTTCGATTGAGGTGAAAATGCTGGAGGCTTGTATATTTAGATTTAGGTGCACATTAAAGAATCCCAGGTGGTTGAAATTTCCAGAGCTCTCCGCTACGGCATCTCTCGTGATCATATTGTGGCTTTGGGATGTTAGAACCCTCCAATTATTATTTTACATTCGTTTCATCATATGTGAAAACACTTTTGATTTCACATTATTCCCGTTAATCCTTTGTTTATTTACAGGTGATCACTCGGGCTTTATTTTATTTGTTTATTTACAGATGATCACTCGGGCTTTATTTTATAACTTTTTGAATTTCCAGTTCCTCTTGTTCATTGATGCTAATTTGGTTGCCACTGCCATAGCTTTATTCACTACGACCACTCCCTAGCACAGCAAGTGCAATAGTTGTCACATTGTTTACTTGCGGTCAGGATCGACTTTTTCGATCACGATTGGTTGATTTTCCCAGGCTGCAGGAAGGAGCCAGTTGCTGTCGAAAATAGTTTTGCAACAACTGTATCACGAACGGTGCACAATAAAGCACTAAACATACATATGTTTTCAAGTGATTAGAGCTTTTACTCAGTTACCTGTTACGGAACAAGTGTAGAGCGTATTCGCACAAACAGGTGCTACACGGCAACCGAAAACCCCAGGTACAACATCACAGATAGTGACGTCGGGCAGTGCATGCAGAGCAGCAGGGTATGTTCAGATAAGAAGGCCTGTGCATGCCCGCGGACTAACCCCCCTTTAATTTTGTAGCATAAGAAAGTAAATTTTCTGTTTGAGCCCCTAGAGCTCCGAAATTAATCCTCTTTGAAAAAAATCTGCCTGAGTCATGAGAATTCAAAAGTTTTGCTCACCCAAACCACATTTTTGTTAATTGCGCAAAAATGGGATTTTCACGGTATCCTAGAAAACAAGTGTGTAGCTTTGAGTCAAAAGTTTTCTTTGCATACTGCTATGAGTAACTCGTGTTTACTAAATGTTGTTTTGCAGCGTTGTATCCATACTTCATTTAGAAATATTGCAAATACGGCTTATTGCTCAATAATGCTCAGATTGAGATATTTTGTTTTATTTTAAAATACTTACAGTTGCAAAAAATTTCCGAAGTGTTGTAAAACCTTAATTTAACAACTGGTGAGAGTTATGTCAAGCAATAATGCATAAGTGAAGGCAATAATGCATAAGTGAAGGCATGCATAAGTGAAGGCGAATGTCTACCCGCAGGGGCACCAGCGTAAGTAGACATTTGGTGTGTAGCGACACCACGAACCCGAGCTAACAGGGGAGTTTCTACTCCCTCCCATGCCTAGCTGTGCGTGGCTTTGCCGTGTTCGGGGAAAAGGGAATCCAGGGGGTTGAGCCGACGTCGAGTGATTGAACCTTTAAGGCCCCGCAGAGGCAACACACCCCTTTGGCCCCGGCTTCACGTAGACTGCACACCTGGGCTGACCCACCCAGGGGAAATCGGCAGTCGCCTTTTCCTATCTCTCTCTCTCTCTCCCTACATCTTCGTCTCTCTCACTTTTCATCTATCCTGTCTTCTACTTTCTTCTGTTTACTTCCAAACTTCCTGGCCGCTAGGATTAACCCTGTGTAAATAGTCTACCTTGGTCATGGCACATTGGGTTATAGTTGTGCTGTACGGCTGGCGTCTGCAGGTTCTAGCATCCCCAAACTTGTAATGTCCCTTCGTTGGGCTTCGTGGTGGGTGGCCGCCAACGCCTCTAAAGAAAATGAAACACTCATGCATAGAGCTTTTCCTCTGTTAAATGATCGTACCGCCTAAAAGCGCGTACGCACCGAAGACTTGGGTTTTCTCAACCGTTCAAAAGGGAACTTCCCCATTTTCATTTCATACATAGAAAAGTGGCAAGCAAGCCAGAACTGTATACCCCTTTGTAGTAGCCAAGTGTCTTACAGAAACTCTTGGGGCCGAGTACAAAGTTATCAAAATGGCCAGCGGAGACCTCCACTTCGAAACTCGAGAAAAAGAACAGTTTGAGAAGCTACAAAATCTTTAAACTTTTGGTGACACTCCGATCACTGTAACACCACACAAATCAATTAACAGAACCCGTGGTGTGGTATCTGATGCTGATTTGCTTGGCATGATCGAAGAGGAACTTCTGGAGGGGTGGAAGAGTCAGAATGTGACCAATGTACAAAGGATTATCATCAGAAGAGACAACTAGGTAACACCAACAAAACACCTAATACTCACGTTCGCTTCCAGTAATCTGCCAGCAAGTATTCAAACAGGGTACACGAAGACCTCTCTCAGGTCATACATACCGAACCCTCGTCGTTGCTTCCAATGTCAGAGATATGGCAATGGCTCTAAAAGCTGTCGTGGTCGCCAAACTTGTGCACAATGTGGAGTCCTAGGCCACGTGTTTGAGAACTGCAAACAACCGCAACACTGTGCAAACTGTGAAGGAAACCATGCCGTATATTTACGCTCTTGCGCATACTGGAAGAAAGAAAAAAAAGATAATTAACGTTGAAGGTGAAGGAGAACATTTCATTCAAGGAAGCACGGCGAAGAGTCTCGCCATTCTATGAACCTACATATGCTGATGCGGCGCATCAGGGGGCACCAGCCCTCGCCACTCCTTCGGCCCGCGCATACCGAGCCGGCGGTTGTGGCACCTGCCCTCAAGGCGGCTGTAGTCCAGACTACACTGCCTACTCCCGAACAGAGACTCCAGAGTCCTCGGGTCTCAAGGCCTCCCCTCGCCAGGCAAGGCCCAAACTAACAGCTTGCACGTGCGGGCATCCAGTGTCTTCGAGGAGGCAATGGATACGTCGGTACCCTTGATGCCGAAAGAGCGGCGTGGCTCTTTGGAGCGCGCCAGGAAAACAAAAAAAGCAGATAACAGGGCCTGGTGACGTCCCTGTTACGAGAACTCAAACTCCCTGTCTAAATAGCCACTCGCTTTTCGTACACACAGCACTATTTTACATTCACTTCAAATTATACAATGGAACATCAGGGGCCTTCTCAGAAACCTTGACGACATCCAAGAACTTTTACACAAATACTCACCAAAAGTGCTGTGTGTAAAAGAAACACACCTTGATTCAAAACACACCAACTTTCTTCGTAAATACGTTATTTTCCAAAAGGACCGTGATGATGCCATGATATAATCCGGAGGTGTTGCCATTATAGTGAATCAAGGGATTGCATGCACACACAACTCCAAACATCCCTTGAGGCAGTGGCTGTTCGAGCGGTTCTTTTTGATAACCTTATCACAATTTGCACTATTTACATTCCTCCTAGCTATCAGCTGAAAGAACACGATTTACACTCTTTAATTGATGAACTTCCGGAGCCTTATGTTCTCCTTGGAGACTTTAATGAGCATAGCAGGCTATGGGGTGACTCTCGTTGCGACGCGCGAGGTCGACTGATTGAACAGTTCCTTCTCTCGTCGAGCGCGTGTCTTTAAATCGAAAAGAACCAACCTATTATAATCTCTCTAATAATACCTACTCCTCCATAGACCTAAGCATAGTACCGCCGTCTCTTGTGCCTCTACTCTAGTGGAAAGTCATCAGTAATCCGTACGGAAGTGACCACTTCCCCGTAGTTTTGAGCACAACCACAGCAACTGAGTGTCCACCACGTGTTCCCAAACGGCTCGTAAACAGAGCCGACTGGGAACAGTTTTATACCACCGCTCGTTTAGGTTGGAGTGACATATGTACTTTGAGCATTGATGTTGCTGTTAACTACTTCACAGCGTTTTTGATTGATGCTGCAACAAAATGAATCCCACGAACAAATGGACACCCTGGAAAACGCCGTGTGCCATGCTGGAACTCTGAATGCCAAAGTGCGCGCAAACAGCAAAACAGAGCATGGAGGTTGCTTCGGAACTCACCGACAGCCGAAAATCTTGACACCTTCAAGAAAATGAAGTCTCAAGGCAGGAGAACGCGTCGGCAGGCCAGAAGAGAAAGCTGGCAGAAGTTTTTGTCAGGGATCAATTCATACACACAGGAGGCTAAAGTCTGGAACATGGTCGGTAGGATAGCAGGAAAACAAGTACACACACTTCTACTCGTAAACACTCAGGGTGATACCTTGGAAGATCAGGCAAACTTCCTCGGTGCACACTTTGAACGGGTATCCAGCTCATCACACTATACTTACACTTTCCAAATATACAGAACAAGAATATAAAAGCAGAAACTCGAACACAAATGCACTATATACGAGGCATATAACCAAGCTTTCAGTTTAGCTGAGCTCCAAATATCTCTAAACTATATATCGAACGGCACGGCGATCGCGAAATAGTTAGATATATCCAGAATTCGATATTAAAAAAATAACAAAAAAAAATGCGTCAACAGCTTGCTGAAAACAACCAACGAACTGTTCAAGCGTGGTGCAGTAAATACTCACTTTAAAATTCAAACATATTATTTATTGTGTTGGTTTAAAATATTGAAAAAGAGTAGCCTGCTTTTTGTTGGCCATGGCGTGTTTGACGATTGCGTCCTCAATATAGTCCAGGCGATCCATAAGTGATAGGCCGGTGCCTTCAATCGCGCCACAGTGGCGGCGCACATGGGCCAAGGCAGCTACAACCTCAGCTGATGTCAGGAGCGGGGCACCATCAGCGCTTGCGGGATCCACCTCGGCAGAGTCTTCATTTGGCTGCTCAGCAGTAGCTTCGGCGACAATCTCCACATGTGAGCTCCGCCGTTCGAAGTTAGGCCTGTCGCGCGCGACAGGCCTAACTCCGAACGCACGAACCCTGCGAGCACAACGACCGATGCCTGCCGATGCTACGGGGGAGGAGCTTGCAACAAGTGCGCAGTGTGCCGTTGACACCATAGAGACTGCAAGGCTGCGGCGCGCGTACGCCGCTACGTTAAAGTGGCGCTCTTGGCGCCATCGATGTGTGCAGCATTCGTAAACGCCCGCCGCTGTACCGCTACTTTCGAGAGTTGCAGGAAAGCTCGCCGCCTGTCAATGGAGCGCGGGCGGTTTGGGGTGGCTGAGTTCGATATATCCATTATATGTCAAACTTTGTTCGAAATAAAAAATCAATAATGCATGCAATTTCCCGCGTGATGTAGGAACCGTTTGATATAGGCAATAATTCGATATATCCGTATTCGATATATTGAGGTTTGACTGTACTAAGAGACCTGTCCCATCTTGGCGTGCGCGGAAGAATGTTTAACATAATCGAAAGTTACTTGTCAAATCGGACATTCCGAGTTCAAGTTGGCAGCATTCTTTCCCAAACATTTGTCCAAGAAACAGGCGTGCCGCAAGGTGGTGTATTTAGTTGCGCACTTTTTATTATCAAAATGAATTCTTTATGCTTGTCTATCCCTCGAAATATCTTTTACACCACATATGTCGACGACGTCCAGTTCGGTTTTAAGTCTTGTAATCTGGCCATGTGTGAGCGGCAGGTTCAGCTTGGTTTGAACAAAGTCTCCAATTGGGCTGTAGAAAATGGGTTCCGGCTGAATGCACAGAAAAGCACGTGTGTCTTGTTCTCCAGGAAGAGAGGTATTCATCCCGAACCCGATATTCAGCTGCATGGCAACGTCTTTCCGTTAATACCGAACACAAATTCTAAGGCCTAATCTTGGACACCAAGCTAACCTTCATACCACACATCAAATATTTAAAAAACAAGTGCATAAAACCTGCCTCGACTATGGGGCAATATATCAGTCTGCGACACCTACTGCCTTTAAAATGCTTGATCCTGTTCATCATCTAGGCATCTTCCTCTCTACAGATGCTTTTCGCACTAGCCCCGTAGAGCCTTTACGTGGAATCGAACTAATGGTCACTCCACCTACAGAGATGTTGCATGTCTTTTAAATATTATCTTAAACACAGACAAGGATCAACCATCACATTCCACAATCAATGACATGTCAAGCCTTGCTGTGTTTGAAAAACGGCCTTCTATGAGACAGCCCTACTCTGTCCGGGTGAGAGGCCTAGCGAAGGAAACAGGTGTGCCACTCGAACACCGCTTGATGGCTCCCGCAGTATGCCTGCCACTGTGGCAGTGGCAGGCGATAGATTGCGATGTGTCTTTCTTTGAGGTTACAAAACATGCACCAATCACACATATCCAGACATACTTCCTTGAACTACAACATAAATACACATGTCCTGAGTTCTTTACTGATGCTTCAAAGTCTAACACTTCTGTCTCGTACGCAGCCGTCGGCCCATCCTTTTCGGAAGCCGGTGTTCTGCACTCTGATACAAGCATATTCACCGGCGAAGCTTATGCCATACTTGCGGCCGTTAAACACATTAAACAAATAAAACTACAGAAGGCAATAATATATACAGAGTCCCTAAGCATAGTAAAAGCTCTGAAAACACCTAAAAAGCACAAAAACCCTGTCCTTGCCTCGCTTTATTCACTCCTATGCACAGTGTTCTAATCCAAACAGCATGTTGTAGTCTGCTGGGTGCCTGGACACTGCGAAATACAAGGCATCGTTCTGGTGGACCAGCTAGCTGGATCTGCCAACAAAACGGCTAGCAATACATCGATACCTGTTCCTGCACTCGACTTCGCCGTGCCCACAAGAGTGGGCACGGCGAAGCGGCTGGAAAGATGCCGCTAACGAAACGCTTCTTTTTCGTTGTACAGGCCGTGTTTTTCATGCTCGCCGGGCCATCGGAACCTTGCACTACCGGGAATGAAGTTGCGGCGATTACATCTGTCTCTGCTAACTACTGTCCAGTGCCTTCATCGAATTTGGACATACTGGATACGCCCCCTCTGGAACATTGCATGCCCGTGACGTCATCGTTGGATTGCCCTTTTAAAGACAGGCCACACAGTTGGACCTTCAGTGGGCACGGCGAAGCGGCTGGAAAGATGCCGCTAACGAAACGCTTCTTTTTCGTTGTACAGGCCGTGTTTTTCATGCTCGCCGGGCCATCGGAACCTTGCACTACCGGGAATGAAGTTGCGGCGATTACATCTGTCTCTGCTAACTACTGTCCAGTGCCTTCATCGAATTTGGACATACTGGATACGCCCCCTCTGGAACATTGCATGCCCGTGACGTCATCGTTGGATTGCCCTTTTAAAGACAGGCCACACAGTTGGACCTTCAGTGGGCACGGCGAAGCGGCTGGAAAGATGCCGCTAACGAAACGCTTCTTTTTCGTTGTACAGGTTAGTTTTTCTCTTTCAAATCATAGGTCTGGAGACGAAATTGTACTTCTTATTGTGCCGTGCCCACAGACATGTTTTATTATTGCATATGAATGTTATTTTGTTTGCAAGTTATTGCTGTGTGGAGATGTCGAGCAAAACCCTGGGCCAACTGTTGATGAAATGTTTCACGAGCTCTTGAAGGGACAATCTGATATCCGAGCAGAACTTGTAAGCCTTAGAGCACGTTTAGACTCAACAGAATCATTAATAAGCACCTTTGGAGTGCGTCTGAATAACTTAGAAGCAAATGTTAAGCAACTACAAACTCAGAAGGGCGTGAGCGAATCGATACAGGAGTCTGTAGATTCCATTCAGCAGTTAATTGATATTCATCAGTCCAAGCTGGTTGACCTTGAGAATCGCAGTCGCCGGAATAATCTTCTTGTATTTGGTATCAGCGCTGCTGGGAGTGAATCTGAAGCAGAGCTACGTGAAAAGGTAGTGAAGGGCATATTTCATGATCGATTAGGGGTGAAATGCACGACAATTGCGCGGATTCATAGATTAGGCAAGCCGGTATCAAGCAGACGTCCTGTTATACTTTTTTTCCAAGATTATACGGAAAAGCAAGCTGTGTTGCGTCAAGCACATAAGCTGAAGGGAACCAAAATTTATCTTCAAAACGACTACTGTCCTGACACACTCCGCAAAAGAAAACTGCTATGGGCAACTGCAAAAGCAGACAGAGAAAGCGGTAGCAAGGTTGCTCTTGTTCACGATAAGCTTCGTATTGATCACACCTTTTTCTGTTGGGACGACTCGCTTAATGCGCGTAGGAAAGTGTCACATGAGATTGCCGTAGGGAATCCCAGCTAGCAATTAGGGGAGCACCAACTTCGTTTGCTTTGCTTCAATGCACGGAGTATAACAAATAAAATTGAAAAGTTGGAAAATATTTTGCTCACGCACGATCCTCATGTCTGTGTGATAACAGAGTCTTGGTTACATGAAGCCATTGGCGATAGCGAGATAGTTCCGCCGAACTACCAACTTTTTCGATGTGATCGTGGTCATCGGGGCGGTGGAGTGGCTGTCATTATCAAGTATGGCATTGATGTAACTATTGCTGAGCGTTTTCCAGTGAGAGAGAGTCTGCTTTTAAAACTTTCATTTGCTGATATGTCATTTTTTCTCTGTGCGGTTTATCGATGTCCTAATGCTGATGATTCTTTTATGAGCGGTTTGTACGATGAACTACTACGTCTACGAAGCAAAAATCTTATTTTAACGGGTGACTTCAATCTGCCAGCCATTAATTGGGATGATATAAATTATGGTACTTCTTCCTCGGCTGACACACTCTTAGACATAATGTTTTCTCTAGGCCTTGAGCAAATGGTAGGACACCCCACAAGGGGGAGTTCGATACTTGATCTGCTATTTACAACGGAACTCTTTACCGAAGCGACTATCACAGTTGAAACCGGTATTTCTGACCATAGATTAATATCATTTGTTTGGGACAGGCATGCACGTTGTAAATCAGTGAAAACGCCAGTGGAAAGTGTTGTAAGAGATTTCAATCGAGCGGATGATGTTGCAGTAATTGATTATTTAGAAACACATCTCCCCACATCTGTTAGTGATGTTGATAGAGCCTGGCAACGCTTCCGTGGTATTGTGGACTTCTGTACAAAGAACTTTGTCCCGCTTAGGAGAATACGCAGGCGTTCACATAACCCATGGATAAACCGTGAGATTATAAAGATCAAGAGAAAGATAAAAAGGTTACGAAAAAAACACAAGACTAGTACGCAACATTTTTCCGATCTTAAAGAAAAATTATTAGAGAGTGTTAGCAAGGCTAGGCATCAATTTTTTAACGACACACTACCTGAATTCATCAGGACAGATCCTGATAAATTTTGGCGCTATATTAAGCAAACTAAAGAAGGCGTTTCTGAAATACAAGTTGATGAGGTCACGATAACAGATCCGGCACTAATTGCTGATCATTTTAATAAATACTTTCAGAGCGTCTTTTCCGAACCACAGTATTATGAACTGCGAGACCCGATGCCCATAATCACGGATGATGTTCTGATAACTCGTGAAGGTGTTTTACAAATGTTACTTAAGGTTAATCCTAAGAAATCGTCAGGCCCTGATGGCATTGGTAATTCATTCCTACGACGCTATGCTGAACAAATCACTGACTTCCTTACTGCCCTTTTCAATGTATCATTCAAATATGGTCAGATACCAGCCGATTGGCGTAAAGCTCGTGTTGTGCCGATCTTTAAAAAGGGTAACCGCTATTCCTTGACAAACTACCGTCCTGTTTCTATCACTAGTAGCTGCTGTAAAATGTTAGAGCATGTTGTTGCAAATTACATTAACACATTTTTATCAGAAAATAATATTTTGTCGCCTAATCAACATGGTTTCCGAAAAAATATGTCTACGGTAACACAGCTTGTGTCTACAGTGCATGAATTCGCACGGGTTCTAGATATATCTGGGCAGACTGATGTGTTCTTTTTAGATTTTAGCAAAGCGTTTGATAAGGTGCCTCATGGAAAACTTTTGTTTAAACTCGAAAATATTGGGCTACCTTCGGGTATCGTTAAATGGATTCATATGTACTTAAATAACAGAACTCAATTTGTTGAGGTCAGGGGTTGTTTTTCTTCTTCGCTAAATGTTTCTTCTGGTGTGCCACAAGGTAGTGTGTTAGGCCCCTTGTTATTCTTAATTTTTATTAATGATTTAGTTGATGTCGTACATAAGGACATATCCGTCAGATTATTCGCGGATGATTGTGTTGTTTTTAAAGAAATATGTTGTGTAAATGACCACATATTACTTCAACAGTCTCTTACAAGTATAGATGAGTGGTGTCAAAACTGGGGCATGGAACTTAATAGTGACAAAACAGTTCTCTTGAGAATAACAAGAAAACGAACTCCCAGCCTTTATACTTATTTTCTCCGCAATAACCCACTCAAAGACGTAGAAAAATACAAATATTTAGGAGTCACTTTGACAAAGTCACTTACGTGGTCAGACCACATTACAAGCATATGCACGGCTGCACTTAGGAAACTGTGGTTTCTTAAGAGGAAACTTAAATCCTCAACGAAGGAGACTAGATTATTGGCATATAACACCTGCATCCGATCAAAACTTGAATATGCCTCGGTTGTTTGGGACCCTCAATGTAAAAAAGATATTGCCTTGATTGAAAAAGTTCAACGGAAGGCTGTCAGATTTATATTTAGTAAATATAAAAGATATGATTCGCCAACACAACTTATGCAACTAAATGATATCCAAACACTGGAAACTCGCAGGAAAATTAATCGGTTAACGTTCCTACACAAAATTCTTTCCGGTAAAGTTACAACAAGTCTGCCCAACTGTGTGAAACCTCTATCTTCTAGAAAAACAAGACATAAGCATAAATATTCATTGGCGCCAGTTTTTGCCCGTACCACTGCTTTTAAAAATAGTTTTTTCCCTAGGACTATTGCTGACTGGAACTCTTTACCAATAAGTGCTTTTCAGTCCGAAGATATTGAAAAACAGCTTGAAACTTTTTTTGTTTAGTTCTGAATGATGTATCCATATGGTGTGTATTCGCAGTGCCCGAGTAATGTAGTTAGTTGACTTCTGCTGCGCATGAGTGTTCTGATCACTGTTTATGTGCTGTAACTCTGTTGTGCAAGTGCACTATAAGTTGTCTAATTAAGTGCTGTGACATTGTACTTTTTTTTTGTTGTTTTTGCCCCTCCTGCTTGGGCCTAAGTATAGGCCTGCAGAACCTGTAAATAAATAAATAAATAAATAAATAAATAAATAAATAAATGCACAGTGTTCTAATCCAAACAGCATGTTGTAGTCTGCTGGGTGCCTGGACACTGCGAAATACAAGGCATCGTTCTGGTGGACCAGCTAGCTGGATCTGCCAACAAAACGGCTAGCAATACATCGATACCTGTTCCTGCACTCGACTTGAAAGCCTTTGTAAAACGAAAGCTCGGGGATTATTGGCAGAGCACATGGGACACACACACGCAGGTAATAAATTGCATGTCATCAAGCCACAATTTGGTCATTGACCGCCAGTATCAATATCACGCCACACAGAAGTAATACTCGCAAGGTTAAGAACAGGACATCTATACACTACACATTCATTTCTTTTGTCTGGTGGCGATCCACCTTTGTCTGAAAGATGTGGAGAAGCGCTCACCGTACTTCACATTCTGATCCAGTGCAAATAATTAGGCACTCTAAGAAAACAACACTCTGCATTACCCTACCGACAGCAGATACCCCTTCACCCTGCAATGTTCGTCGGCAGGGAACCACTTTTCACACATAAATCATTGTTAGCTTTTTTTAAGAGAGGTTCATACTTTTCATATTATATACCAGGGCATTCCGTAGCATGACCTCTCCCGAGAGGTCTTCGCTGCGGTGGCTACACTCAACAAAGCACTTGCCTCAGGGCCCTTGGACGCAAGGGTGTGAATGATGAAGGCACTTGTGCTAATGCCTTACATATCCATCATCATTTTTATTACCGTATTTACTCGATTCTACCGCGCCCTCGATTGTAACGCGCGCCCGGTTTCCACGACAAAAAAAAAAAAAAAAAGGACATCGGTTGCAACGCGCACCCTTTTTCCTCGTTGGCCCGCTTGATCACACCACTCGTGAAAACGACTCTTTGAGAGCGTCTTCCGTTTAAATGTGAAGTACGGGGGAAGCTTATGCCTATCTGACATGCAACAGAGCATTGCTGTCACTCTAGTTTTACCGTGGCCCGATGTCAGTACACGAACTTGCTTCGCCCCCTTCTCCTCGACGGTTGTGGTGCCAGCCATGTCGAAGTAAAGAGGCGTCTGATCGGCGTTCCCGATTTGCCCAAGCAGGTAGCCGTTGTTGTGCCGCAAGTTTAGGAGGAACCTCTGAAGACTCTGAAGCTTTTTTTCGTACTCCTCCGGCTACTTCCGGCATATGCCCCTTCGCCTTCGGAGGGAAAAGCCTTTCCTCTTCATAAAAATCGTTAGCCAGCACCTGCTCGCTTGAAAATGGCTCTGCATTAGCCCTTTTTCTAAGGCTAACTGCATAGCCTGCACTTGGAGCAGTTCTGTCGTCACGGGCCGCTGTGCCGCTCACTGCGAGCAGCTCTTCAATTTGTGGAAACCGACCCTGCTCTGGTCCACTGAAGCCTTTGCGTGAATCTTTGCTATCGACAATATTCTGCTTTGGTTTCCGCCAGTCCCGCACGCACGTTTCGGGAACTCCGAATGACCGCGATGCTGCCTGATTTCTGTCCGTTCCGGCACACGCGATGACTTTTCTTTTAGAAGCAGCATTGTGGTGCACTCGTCGAGTTTTTGGAGTTGGCCCTACCATGCCGTTGATGCTTATGTACTACAAGATGACGAACTCCTCAGCACACGTATGAAGTGCCGCACATGGGAAACACATAGGCAGAAATGACCGACGCGCCATGCCGACGCACGTAGGGGGCGGCCATTTTGTAAGTGGCAATGGCAATAGAATGACCATATTCATTTTTTTTTTTCGTACTCGATTCTAACGCGCATGCGATTTATGAACTCTCTTAACCAGAAAAAAGGTGCGTGTTAGATTGAAGTAATTACGGTATCACAAACTTTTGTCATGCACTAACACTGCACACTTTTCACGGCATGGTCATGTTTTTATTACTTCTATGCTTTTACCCGCCTTAGAGCGAGGAATTTTATGGCCCATATACAGCCGCTTATCACAATCATTGTCCATATCTTTTGTAACATGAACTGGCACTCTTTGGCCATGAAATGGCCCTTGCGCCACTAAACATCAAACATCATCATCGCAGGCATGTCTCTAAAATGCAATATTTTCAAGTCTGATTAATAAAAATATTCTATTTTTTTAAACCCCCCCTGAATCAAAGCCAAGTGCATGCTCTAATTTTTATCAGCGAAACCATGTTGAATTATTTTTGTGAAATCAAAGTTATAAAGCTTGCAAGGTGTCCAAATTGATGTTCACGTGCAACCACATAAATGAGCGAGCATACAGCTATAGTGGCCATTGTCGTGATATTTAGCTCGTTCGAACATTGAATTGAGCGAATAAAGATGAAGAGCTCTTTTAAAGTGTAAAAAGTTGTACATATTGTTATGGTGTTTGCAAGAGAGGTCTATTTGTAAGAAGCGGACAGTGAGTGTCAGCCAGTACTGCACGCCATTTTTCTTTCTGCTTCGCTGTAGTTGTTGCTGCTACTCGTTCGCTGTGCATTAGATCCACTGTCACCCTGCCCCTTTTGCAGACGAAGCTCTCTGGGTGAGAAGTCAGCGGGAGGTTCGCTGAGTGAAGGGCTTCAAGCGTGCTGTATGCACGACTTCTGTTTTTGATGACCGTCTTCCCCTGGCAGTCAGGTGTGCACTCCTATACAGTCAAATTTCGCTACAATGAAATTCACGGGGATAGCGAAAAATTTCGTTGTAGCAGGAATTTTGTTAGCTTGGAAGAAGTGGTAAATAAAGAGAAAAAAGGTATTCACGACACTCAAAGGAGCAGCTTACTTCCAAAACTTGAAAAAAAAATAGCTTATTTTCGACTGCTTTCGCACGAGCAATGACAGAATGTGCTGCTCACATTACATGGCGACATCGTCGTCATGGGCACCAAAGAAACGACGCAGGATGTCCAATGAGTCCATGACCTGCGATGTGGTCACTTATATCGGGACCGCCGGAACACCATGCACGGCTTCGTCGTCGTTCGATGAATCGGTGGTGACGGTAGCCGCACAAGCACTCCTGAAGATCTCGGCATCATTCTGCTCTTCGTACATGATCACGTCTGCAACGGGATTAATGTAATCGCTCAGCGCAACGCTCTCGGGCATAGAGTTTCCTACAATTAAGTAGAGGGTGCTCTGGTGCTGCGATTTTTCAGCGACCATGGGAACAACGGGTAGTACACAGATTTGCCTTGTCTTCGTACTTGCAGGCGGCAAATCGCACTTGTGGCTTCGTTTATTGCTAGTTTCGGTTTTCTTTCAAAGGAAAGAACAAACTTTTTTGAACTCCGCGACTCAATTTGAAATGGTAAGCCTTAAGGGGAGACGCTCCTCGAAAAAGTTTTTTTTTATTTCTAGTAATAGAGACTTGAAAAGTTTGTTATTGGTATAGTTTTTCATGCAGATTTCAAATATGCAATCATTTTTTGTGTAGCTGCTATAATTATTGAGTTATGCCATAAACAATAGCAAAAAGTTACATTTTTTGCGGGCACTCTTTTATGTACTAAACTTTCAGTAAAAGCACTGTGTCTGATCTTATTTGACTCTTGGTAGATTGAAAAGTGCAAATATCTATAAAGATATGTCACAGAAATATTGGAACCAAGAAAAAAAAATTGTATTGAATGACTTATTATTTTCAATCTCCCTTGAAACAATAAGCTAATATTTTCACAACTAATGCTGGTAGGCATTGCAATTTAGAGTAGATATTTGCATTCTGCATGTGTTGAAGAATATGTGTGCCAAGTTTCGTTACTATACAATGAATATAAGTTTCTAAAAGGCTGCCCGGAAAACGTGAAACTGTCAGAAAAAATGAAAATGAGAAAAACAAGTTTGAAAGTTCGCAAAGTAGGCATTTATCAGGAAATCATTCTTTTTGCATCAAATTGGGGCACAATGAAAAGTACCTTGCCTTGAATGCACTGCAAGTGTCTAGAAGTCCCCTGCACCATAGCTTGGTCCTTCACGGCTCTTGCGGTCAGTGTCCTCAACACGAGCTCTCTTCGCTGTGTTGCGACGGTGTGCCCTCGCTTCTGCAGTTTGCTTCAGGTTCATCTTCCTGATGCGCATGACGTCACAGTGGTCACCATGTGTGGCCAGATCTTGTGAGGGGAGAATTCCAATGCCTTCGAGCACTTCTTCAAAGCCCCTGTGGCCTTTGTTGTACCAGAGTACAGCAAGAGCGGTGGCTGTCTCCACAGTTGTTCTGGAGGCGAACTTTGTTTTTGGACATAGCAGCCATATCTTGCTGTTCAGCGATTAGGCTGCATTCTATGTCATGCCATGAAGGCACCGAATAAGGAGTTTCTCCTCTGTAAGGCGCTTGTAGATAGGCATAATTGCCAATCCTTGAGCCTTCGTCAACAGTGGGGTGTGGCGTGGTGCAGGCTCCCCCAGTGCTTCCGCACGCTTGTGCTTGCACCACGAATTTGGTCCCGCGGGGCAAAAGTTGTGGCTACTGGCACCATCACTGGAGCAGCAATGAAAATACGATGCCCATATGGCAGTGTACATATTTCGGACACTGTCCTTGTTGCTCGTGATGGCGATCTTGTAATATGTTTGTAGTTTTATTATTGTCGCATCTTTTAGTTTTTCGCCTCGTGGCAGTGGCGTTGCCAATTTCCGTAGGGCAGTTCCCAAGCGCTTTGCAACGTGGTTCGTGCACTCTTCTTTGTCAATGGGGGTGTCACAGTATACATTTGCCTCGCAGACTGAGTGTAGGCCTTGCTGTCACCATCACTTAGGAAGCTGGTGAATCGCAGTGGAGTTTCATAAGACAAGGTCCTCTGCCAGATATTGACAGCTGCCGCAGGTTCCATTGCATGGGATGAGCAGTCAGTGTTTTTTTGGCAAACTGGAAGACGAAAAGCTCGCCATATCTCTTCATCCTCCCCAAGGTCCCTGTGTATACTGCAAGCATGGCAGTAGTTCGAAAGAACTTCAAAATCGAGGCAGAGCCCCGTGTCCAGGGACACGACTGTGCCCACTCCATTGTGGCTTTTATGACCTCTTTTCTGCCAGGTGCCATCAAACATGACTGGCACATCTCTGCCGCCGACTGCGTCCTTCGTGATGCTTCGTGCCTGGTGCAAGTTTTTGCTCACTGCCGTCATCGCCGCACCATGGAGCTTCTTGCAAATGCCGTTGAATGTCTTGTGATGCATCGGGCTCGGAAGACCGAGAATCGCACAAAATCGTGAAAGTTGGTCGTGGCTTGCGCCTATAGCGCGTGCTGCCAGAACTGCCTTCACGTTTACAGCAAAGCTGTCACGCGAGCTGCTGCTGTCAAAACGAGCGCTCGTTCCTTGGTCCCCGGCCGAAGCAGTACGTCTCGACGTGTGCGTGAACGAAAGTGCAGATTCAGGGCAATCAGAATTTTGACAGCACAGTTCGAGGAATGCCGAAAGTCCTTTGCGCTTTCCAGCTGCCTCTCGCACGCCGAGCTTCCGTTCGCGGCAGGTTGGGCATTGCGCACCCGCCACAAGTGCCGTCAGCGCATCGATTTCGCAAAGCAGCATGTTCGCAGTAGCAGCATCTACCGGTCTACGTTCACTCTCGAAGAATCCAATCTTCCTTTGGGATGCACTGACGAATTCCACGGCAGCGGCTATTTCACAACCACTGTCGCAGGGTTCGGTGACGGTGTTAGGCCTATCCGAAGTCGGAGCGTTGGGGCGTTGGTCGGGGGCGACATCGTCGTTCGCTGTCGCTTTGCGAAGCGTCCGACGCCGTTTCCCTCGAGACTTGTGGCGAGTTCTGAACTTTCGATTATCTGAACTGCACTTCTTCGGGCTTGCCATGACGCAAAAATGCAGAGAAACGCAGAAAAACTCGATCGCGACGTCCGAGGCTTCGCTCTTTTGCCGGAGAGATAGGAGGGGGAGGAGCGTGGAGCGCACCGCCGTTCAATGGCGGCCTCGCGCTGTGTGCCGCGATATTCAAAACGCGTGACGTACGCGTTGTTTTTCTCGTTTTTTGTTTATTCTGCGTGAAGGCACGAGACTGGCTACTAGTGGATTATGAAGGATACGGCCTTCGCAGCATGCGTGCACGATTGCAAATGGCGGCCAACGCGTCGTTTTCGCGACAGGACGACGCGAACTTCGCCGTTTTTCGCGACTTTTGCGCATTTCTCGCGTCGCCGCTGCCCAATTGGAAGCATTTTTTGATAATTTCTCGTGTGAATTTCAGCTTGATATTTTCAGAATTATAGTCCAAGGATGTCAATACAGCCGGAAAAAAAAAAATGCGAAAATTTTCCGGAAAACCGCGACTTTTCGACCCGCGTCTCCCCTTAAAGACTAAGGTGGTAAAGCGCAGAAAAAACTTGTGTACATTAGGCGACTGTTGTTTTTTGACAAAGTAGCTTCAAGCCACGCGAAGCCAAAAGGAACGTAAAGTAGGAAACCTAGGCGAACTTGTGTACTACTCATAATTCCCATGCTCGCTGAAGTGCTATGCGTTACAACTCCCGTAGACACTTGCACCAGAGTTTTCTCTAGAGTATAATTAGGAAACTCTATGCTCTCGAGTACAATGCCGGCATTTTCGAGAGCTGCCCATGCTGCGGTTGTTTCCACGTCTTGCCTAAGTCCAACGTCGTTGACAGCTTGTACGTTGTCACTTGTGCTGGCCAGCAAGTTCATCTCTTTGGGCAGTGTGTCCGCATAACAGTTCTTAACGACGTCACGCCGTGTCGACATCCATGTAGCGGCCAAGACTTGCACAGCCATGAACAAGTCGACTTTGGTGTCGCGGCCATGCTGAAGAGTTTGCTGAAGAAGCCTTGATTGGCATGCGTGTTTTAAGCTGTTAATGACGCCTTGATCTAAAGGCTGAATCAGCGACGTGCAGTTTGGCGGAAAAAACTTCGCCACAACGTTTGTCAGCTTGACATTGCTGCCCAAGGGATGTGCTGAGCAATCCTCCAGCAGCAAGCCAGCACTGCGGTCTTGATTTTTCATGTCGTTCTCAAATGCAACGATCCAGTCTATAAAAATGGTCCTCGTCATCCATGAACAGCAGTTGGCAACCTGCTTCACTGGCAGGTCTTTCGTGCCCTTGAAGCACCGCGGTTCAGCACTCTTGCCGATAATGAGGGGCCGTTTGTTGGACCCGTTCATATTTGCACAGAGCAACACTGTGCACAATCTGCCGTATTGTTGAGGAAAAGTCGAATTGTGAACTAGAATCGATGCTCACCACCGTCTGTACGTTAGCCAGGCAGCCAAATTTTAGCACTACACAACACATTTTCAGCACTTCAAACGTACGGCAGTGTTTCCGCTTCAAACGTGCAGCAGTGTTGCATTAGCTGGGACACAGATGCTAGGTTGTCTTTGGCTATAAAAAACTGATACACATCTTTTGCAATGCCTTTAAAAAAAAACACCCCACTTCTTCTGCTCGTTTGCTATGAATTAGACCCACTGTAACAATATGTGTGTTTGTACTCGTCGTAGTATTGTACCTGGCGAAAGCAACTATGGAAAAACGCTAATCTAGATGCAGACTTTAGTCGGGTTTTGGCATGCCACAGTTTCTTCAGCCATAATGCACATAGAACGTGAGACAGGCATTGATGAACGACTGGGTTCACGCAAAAAAGGGTCCACAGCACTTGTGATCTCTGCCTTCTTACGCCTGGCGTAGGCCGTGCGAAAATTTCGTTTTCCCTTCAAGGTCATTTTCAGAAGAAACATTTGTTGAGTTAATGACTGTCTTAGTTTAGCTCTTCAGCAGCATGTCTTTTTTGAGTAGCAAAATATTTTACAGACACAGAAGCATCTTTACATTTTGCATAGACCCGTTAAAGAGGCGGAAGCAGTTTCCAAGATGTAGGGAGCTTCTTCTGGGATAAAGTTCATGAGCAATAAAGTTCATGATCTTTCATACCCGGAAAGATCCACTTAGAGCTAACATTGTGTGCTCATTCAGGTAGTGAGCCATAAATTTCAAGAGGGGAGAGGGGGGGGGACAAGAAGTGCATGTATACTCGCATAGGCTGCTCAGTGCAGATGGTGTGCTGGGCAATCAACGCCTGGACTGACGTAAAAGCTGATGTGCTCTTGCAATCGCATCCTCTCTGAAGCATATTGAGGTGTTTATTTTTATAGTCCATTCATTTCAATTTGTTGCCCCGCCATGGTGGTCTACTGGTAATGGCACTCGAATGCAGACGAGAGGGTTGTGCGATCGAATCCCAGCTAAAGTGACTGCATTTTCAATAGAGGCAAAAATGTTTGAGGCTCATGTGCTATATTTACTCGCATAATCCTTGCACTTTTTTTTCATGGAAAACTGATGAAAAGTTGGGGGTGCGAGAATTACGCAGGGAAAAATTTCCGCGAAAATGTACAGAGCGCAAAGAAAAGCGAAGTGGCCGCAAATCGGTATTCTTACGCTAGCAACCAACTGTAAGCTTTGAGAAGTACTTATTTAGACTTACATTATCAATAAAACCACAGGTTCAACTCGAGGCAAGATTTATTTCAGACACAAAATCTGCAAGCAAATAGAGAATTCGAATACCGTACACAAAGCTTGTGGTCATTGCGAGTGTTCGTCACTCAACGGGAGCCAGCAAAAAGTTAGCATACGATGTTAACCTTGAACTGATGCCCATCTAACATGGAATTGTCCGCACTTGCCTTCTGACGAAATAAAGTTTGCCATCCATCCCAGTCTTAGGCATACAGAAGGCCCAACGCGTCTTAGTGGCTTTCGGCTGCTGGTGCTGCCAATGCCAGTAGCGAACACAAAACTCGTTGACTCCGAAGTGCCTACCGGGGGCCCTATTGCCATTGTTTAGTTCCACTATCAATCACTTTCATCGTGAAAGCAGCCGTGTTGCTTCCGTATTGCCTCTTAGCATAGCTACAGAACGAACACAACGTACAATACACGTCGCGACACGCACTTTCCACTTTAGCTTGGCTTGGATTGGATTGAGGCTCCGTGCATGGAGGGACGTGCGGCACCTACAGGTGGCGCGCTAATGTGTGACAAGCCAACGTGAACCAGGAAGCTTACGTCATCATTGTTGAAATTTGTGTGAAAACTTTTTCATCAGTTTATCTGTTTATTACCGAGCGAATGATGACATTAACGTGTGGTGTAGAGTGATGTCTTGAGGGCAATTGAGCGCAATCGGCGCTAGTGCGTACAATCGCCTCCCGTCTTGCATTTATTGATGTCGTAATGATTGTGTGAATATTACTGGATTGCAGTTCCGTATGTGGACGTTGCTCGGGCTGCATGAGTGATTAATCTTTGCGAGTGATACCTTAGAGCTCACGTAGCATAAAAAAACAGCGTGGCATGGCACCATTTGTGTGTGCAGCGCTGTCAAGGGGCAAATGCGATAAAGGGGTATTAGAAACTCGCACGGTCCTCTGTGCATTGTGCCACACATCTGGCTCTTGTTCCTTACGGTTGCCGTTTACGAACCACGCTGTCTGACTATGCATAGGGCGTGTGAGTAAGATTTTTTACCTGAAAATGAGCGTGACTGAATAATGCTTGCCTTTATGCAATTATTAAACTGTCTGAACTACGGTCCACGTAACAATAATGCAGGTACATCCAAGCGTGATCTCTTGTCCTCAGCAATTGCCGAAGTTTTGTGGTACGTTAGTGGAAAAATAGCAGGAGCTTGCGAGGCTGAAGCTGGATCCAATGATGACTTTCGTCAACGAAACGTGCACTGCAGACCCGAGACCACTTTGCCGGCTGCAACTCAATTTCGTTTGCACTGTAAAAACACCGGTTGACTTGCGCGGGGCATAAATTCAAAATGAACTAGCAACAACATCTACTTCATAACCATGCACAGAATCACTTCACACAGCGTATGCTGCGAATCCACTGTTCCCGCTGGCCTAGGAGGCATTGACGCCCGGGAAAATGGAAGAACTTTGTTCTAGGTGGGCATTTCTCGTAAGAATTAGTGCACTTGATAACGCAGAAATTCATGCGCCACATTGTAAAGCTCCTCCACCAGCGTGGCATGGCTCGGCTCGTGGAGCTGTTGCTGCACCTATCGCACCACATAGTTTCATTCCCTCTCACATAGCGACGCCACCAGGTCAATGCATGTTCCTTATTGATAGGACGCTTGATGCTTAAGAGATGGCATGTGCATACCTGCCAACTCTTCCGATTTGCCCGCAAAATGTACGAATTTCTACCAGGATTACGATTTTACGAATCTTGCATGAAATTTTGTGAAAAATATTTCATTTCTAATAAAAAAAAATTGTAAAATAGCGTGGCTTCCACGATTGTCTATGGCTCATTGCGGTTGCGGTAGCTACTCACGGAGTCCACAAAAACGGCATTGTGCTATATTCCGCAACCAGGAGAGAACAATATGTATTAGTGTTATCATCATCATCACGTACCTGCCAGGTCTCCCGCATTGTCCAAGAGACTCTCGGATTTCGACCATTTCTTCTGTTATGGTTGCCATAAAAATTGCCCGGGAATCGAAATTTGTGTGTGAGATTTGGCTGCATTGACAAAAATGCAGGTCAGTTCGTTCCAGGCTTTTTGCTAGGCCACCGCATTTTTTTATAAACGAATTTGAGAGGCGTTCATTTAAACGTACATTGGCCTCAGTGGTGCAAAACCGCGGCAGATACGAATTCGTGAAGCCAAATGCATGTGACCATGGGGCCATAATTCGAATGATTGAGCACTTTTCCTAATCGCGGCGTGTGATATGAACGTTAGTACTAAAACCATTATCAAAAGCAGCGTGTTCGAAGCTTTGGAAGTACGCGTGCGACAAGCGCACGCACTGTCTTTTACAGTGTGTGTGTTGTCGTTGCCACAACTGCTGTGGACGAAACCGCGGGTCGTTTGACACAATCATGTATGGCGATGACGTTACTGACAGAACCCCGAAAGTGGTGTGTGCGTGGCCAACGCTCGACCAGTCAAATGAACACTGCTTTCTGCAAACTATCTGGACAAAACAGCTTGCGATCATATATGGCATAAAATGTCTTAGTTTTGAAGGTGCATGGATTGAAAATGAAACTACCACTAGCCGCAACCGCCGCGCGCAAAACCGCAGTCGCGGCAATGCGATAGCGATCCACGAGCTCCAAGGGCATGTGGCTGACGCAGCGGTAGATAGAGGCGGTAAAGACGTAAAAAATACCAGAAGCGTTTTGGCGTTCTGTCCAACGAATCCTGTAGCGAGCACAGCCTAAGCTTTGACCCTCGCTTTCACGGCAGCCAGCTGCGCCGTCCCATCCGTTCACGTGTGGAGACATACACAAGTCGTTTTGATTTCCAGAAATCGATTTTTTTGAGAATTGCTTTGATGAAGCGAAATTCGGGAGCATTTACGCTCCCCCTTTAAGACCCTCACCTTAGTAGGAAACCCTACTCTCGTGTGTTTGGCCACTCCAAGCCGTTATGAGACCAAAACTCCAATGTTGGCGCTTGCGTTTGGGACCCCCCTTTTGTTTTTCACGATGTTTTTTTTATATTTTGGTGCCAAGAACAGGGGGAAATAATTCAGCGCGTCGATTTAAATTACGCTGGCAAAACATGATTATGCTCGTCGATAAAGGCAAATTGATCACAGCTACAAATTAAAAAGTCTGTAGGCCCCCACGCCCCCCCATTCCCCTCTCAGGGGTTTTATGAATCTCTCTGTTTCCAGGTTGGCAGGAATGCATGCGCTATCATCATCAGTGGCTGGAACGAGCAAATGACATTACTGCTGCGATTTTCGACGGTGCGAATATCACTGGCAGAAAAGGAACAATCATATTTGTTGAGCGATGGGGGGTGCGAGAGTTATCGAGTGCGAGGATTACGTGAGTAAATACATTATTTAGATTAGGTGCACGTTAAAGAACCCCAGGGGGTCGAAATTTCTGGAGCCCTCTGCTACAGCATCTCTCATAATCATATGGTGGTTTTGGGTTGTTAAACCCCAACATTATATATACTCATCATCACGCTTTCCCTAAAGATGCTTAAGAATTGTTGAGTCTGGTGATAACTGACTTGACAGAAATTAATTTGATATGATGATGTTTCTCTTACAATACGGTCTGTCGAACTTTTGTGAAATTCCTACGTGTGCATTAATGTATGACAAGTCCTGCATGGTCAAATGTAGGAATGTTGACATTTTTGTTAGTCTCATCAGCTAAAGGCCTTGATTATCTTAACTCTTTGATGTGCTTCTCCAACTACGGAAGCCCTGTGCTCAGATTGTCCGTGGTATTTGGATGGACTCGGTTCATGTCACAAGTGTAGTGAATGTGTGCATTTTATAGGGGGGTGAAATTGTTTGAATTGGTATAGTACAGTTCCTACAAGTTTGAGGGCCTTGAAAGACTTTTAACCATGCGGCTTCCAAAATGTTAACGGTGCACCTGTTCTGAACACAAAGTATTCTTTGGTTATATTATGACTTAGGACTTTTCAGTCACCCCTCCAGGTTTGTTCTTAGGTAGTAATGCTACATTAAAATGCCTAAGCTTGCTTGTTAGAATTGTGCTCAGGAACAAAGTTAGCTGTACAACTAATAAAAGTGTAAAATTGTGCATCCATGTGCCTCGCATGCCTTTGTCACCTTCCAAGTCGTAAAAGTTTTCTATTTGCACTGACATATTGTCTAATAAGATTTTTGTTGTCAGCTCTGTCAAATCAGGCTGCAAAAAGGTGGATCTGAGAAACCCTTCCCTGTGGCTGAATATGGAGTTAAGGCAACATTGAAAAGGCAGAGAGCAATGAAATGGGCAATGCAATCAGAGGAAGTACAAAGAATTTCCCGGATTAAACAGTGTGAAAGTCGCAGAGCCCAAGGAAATCATACCTTGTTTCTGCATAGTCTTCTGAGGAATGCCTTCACATTTGACTCTCAAAATGCAAGCTACCTTGAAAACTCAAATTCACTAAATGTCTTTTTGTGTTCAAAGATGAGTGTCAATCAGCAGGGCAGCTGTACTGCATTAATCTTATACTTTGATAGCATGGGTAATTCAGAGTGACAAGTTTGTGCAACTGTAAGCTGATAGGAGCAGTCCTGTGAACTTTAGGTCATTTGTGTACTTGTGTAAAAATGAAAATTACACTTTGGAAGCCACATAGCGTTTGCACTACTGGCTGATCTGCAGTGTGATATGTGCAGATGTAAACATTGCTGGTGAAAATGTGAATGTGTTCTTTTCCTGTTTTTTGAAGCTCTTAATGAGTACGGTTAGAGAGACATCAAAAAGAGAAACATTTTTTCTCATATTTTGAAATTATTACTCTTTCACGATTCCCAAAACAGCATGCTTGTCGCGAGAAGACTTTCGGTAAGGGAGAAAACGTACGTGAAGGAAATGCTGGTGGCGATGCCAGATTGAAATTTTTGCTCTGTCATAGATTTTGACGCTGTAAATCACTAAAAACAAATCAACTTGTTCTCTATTGGAGTGATACACTTAAAATACCTAAGTTCAGAAAATTTTGTCGAGTCAGTCTTGCCAAAACACGAGAAAAACACTGAAATTTGTGACGTCACACGTGGAGATTTCGGGAAAAATAAAACTGACTTCTATTTCCTTCTCGAATAATAAACCTATGATGGTGAAATTAAGGCCATTAGACTTTTCACAGCATAATTTATCAATATAAATCAATTAATTTCACTTTAGTGTCCTTTTAATTAAGTGTGGGACAGTTGTATAGCTTTTTGGGTCAGCGTTGTTGGTTCACTTCAGAAAGTTAGCCTGACAGTCATAGAGTCAACTTGTTAATGTTTATTAGTTGTTTGGTTCTGTGTTGTTCGTTTTCTCAAGCAAACTTGTCTGAAAGTGATAGAGGGCACATATCGAGGTGGGACTTTCATAAGACCCGATTGTGCTTAAGGAGTGGGCATGTGGCATTCGGGAAAATCTCATGTGTTCCTTAGCCGGCTCTCTATCAAAACCTCGAAAGTCAAAAGGCCAAACGTCAGAACGACAAAAAATTGAAATGCTGAAAAATTAAAACGCTGAAGAGACGATGCTGAAATCATATGCAGCAACTTTAACTGTACCATATGAAAAATGAATGACACGCTTTGTGACCACCATTTGTTTGTTTTCCGCGTGTCACTGTACTCTGATGTAGCTGTTTAACTTGTTCTGAAAATGTATGAATATTACCATATTTACTCGCATAATCCTCGCACTTTTTTTTGGTGAAAAACCGATGCAAAGTTGGGGGGTGCGAGAGTTATGTGGGGAAAACTTTCCACACTTCCAGTGGCCGCAAATCGGGATTCTCACGCCAGCAACTTACAGCAAGCTTTAAGAAGTACTAATTAAGAGTTACCTCAACAATAAAGGCTCAGGTTCAACACAAGGCAAGATTTATGTGAGACACAAAAGGCGCAAGCAAATAGTCGCGAATTGGAATACCATAAGCAAAGCTTGTGGGCGTTGCGGTAGCGTTCGTCGCTTAACAAGAGCCCTCAAAAGGTAAGCGTAGAACATCAGTATTGGGCTGATGGCTATTTAACGGAATCTTCTGCAGTTTCCTTCCGAAGAAATAAAGTTTACCATCAATCAGAGTTTTAGGCACACGGCAGGCCTAACGCGTCTTGGTGTCTTTCAGCTGCCGTCACCAGTAGCGAACACAAAACTCGTAGACTCCGAAAGGCCTACCGGCGGCCCTGTTGCCGTTGTTTAGTGCATGATCTATCACTTTTAACTTTAACGTGTAGCTTCAGTATCGCCCCATAACGTGACAAGATTGCCGGCACAACATACAAAACACGCCGCATCGCGTACTTGCCACTTTGGCTTGGCTTGAATTGGATTGAATTTCTGTGCAATAGTACACTTGATGCTTAAGAGATGGCGCTAGAAGCGCGTGCTATCATCATCAGTGGCTGGAACGCAGACGACATTATTGTGGCAGTTTTCGGGGGTGCGATAAATAATCAAGGGAAAAAAAAATCAATTTTTGTTGGGCGATATGGAGGGTGCGAGAATTATGCGAGTGCAAGAATTACGCGAGTAAATACGGTAGAATATTAAAGTGCTGTAAAATTTTCATCTGTTGTGAAGCTATAGGTATATCAGTTGGACAGGGTGGCTCTTACAGGTAAGCTGGAAAAAAAATGCGGTGCTGTCCAGCGTTTGGAGTGCAAAAGCAGCAGCAATGTGAGGGAGGTGTGATTTTCATGGAAATGGAAGAACACGCTGTTGTGGCATTCTCCCAGAAAGGAAAAACAAAACTTCGATGCAAAGACAGTTATGTATACATTCTTGACAAAAAAAGTATGCTCCAGACATACTGGAGGTGCGAGAAGCAAGGCGAATGTAATGCTAGAATGATTGCCGACAATCCTGGAGAAGGTACTCATAAGGTCGTCTAGAAAAAAAGTCCACGCAAGACATGCTCTGCATGTCTATAGAGCGGCAGTTCTTTGCACTCAAGAGCAGTTCAAAGCTCTGGCGGTGGCCTCGGGCAAGGCCCCCGTGAAGCTTGTGCAGCAAGTTACGGCAGATATACAAGTGTCTTCAAGGCAACACCTTCCGAGAGATGAAGCCTTTCGCCAGGTTGTGAGGAGGAAAAGAAAAACTGACTGCCCTCAGGCTCGTCTGCCGTGCATGAGCTCATCAAGGGCGGGTACCGAACAACCTTAGATGGTAAAACTTCTTTTGGGCCTAGTTGGTTCATAGCCATAGAATATACTTTTACAGCGCAAACATAAAACGATCCACAAAGAAAGCGACGACACACACCAGCGCTGACTAACAACTGACTTTATTTCGTATTTCGTATTTATGCATTGACATATCCCGAAATAAAGTCAGTTGTTAGTCAGCGCTGGTGTGTGTCGTCGCTTTCTTTGTGGATCGTTTTATGTTTGCGCTGTAAAAGTATATTCTATAACCTTAGATGGGCCACGAGTTTCCGCGATGGGAGTGCACCAGCGCAGATGAAGCTTGACTCCTCATTTATTTCATTGGCGGAAACATCTGGAAACTGAACGACGCACCAATGTGGCTCATGGATGGAACATTTAAGACTGTTTTACAAAATTCACGGTTATCTTTATGGTCATATGTTCTCTTTTGTTTACTGTAACGACTCTACGAACGAAGGGCTGAACCATATGCGATGGGAACATGGCTATTAGAAACGAGGGTGAAAGCGCATGCATGTCATACAAAGCTGGCGGAACTTTTATCTTGCTATGATACATTATCTTCTTTTATAGTAGCTGGGTGAGGTCGGCATTTTGATGTTTTGGTGTTTGGAATTTTCGGCATTTTAAATTTCTGGCTTTTTATATTTTTGTCGTTTTGATTTTTCAGTGTATTCAGTGCTTTCGGCATTCCGATAGTTTGGCCTTTTGAATGCCGCCCTCCTTAGTCTCTGAAAATCGGCCTTTTAGTATTAGCATGTGTGGTTGAGTTGAGTCCTGGCCTATGTTGATAAAGAACTGAGCATTGGCTTCTACCTTGTATTTAAAAATTAAAACGAAAGAAAGGAACTTTTCAAATTAAAATTAAGGTAGCTAGAAAATTTGTTAACCTTTTGTGCTGTTTTTAAAGCATGAAGTTAGGGATATATCAATGTTTTAGCTTAGGCACAGCAATTAGGCGAATTGCTGTATAGTGTTTATTTTTTGAGAGTTGACTAGGACAGTGAACAAAAAAAAAGAAGCGAGAATATTGAACGGCCTCCTTAATTTCTGGTTTATTTTGGTTTCAAGTGGAATTAATTTTTTTTTATTTTTACGGTCATTTCAAAAGTTAAGAGATAAGCTCTTGTGAGGGATAACATCCTCTTGTTACGCTGTTATTGTTACTGCACATAAAATTAGGATGAACGTCTTTGTAAATTGAGTTAAAAAGTAACTTGCAAGGAAATACTAGAAGGATGAGCATAATCGGGCTATCGTGAGATATTTTCTATCGTGAAAGGCTTAAATGAGCATCTTCGCATTTTTTTTGAAGCACACTACAGAGAACAGTGAGATTAAGTACCCTATCAAAATTCTAGCTCTTAGCTGCATAGATGGGCATTCAACAGCTTGCACTAAAGTCATGTACTATTTAGAAAAAACAGAGGTTCGAAACTGTTAATATGACTTTTCAAATGGTTGAACCCTTTCTCTACTGAAGACGAGCTAAAAGAAGCTAACGGCACTGTGATTATTAAGCTCCCGTTGTTCATTTTGCAAAGTTCTCTTTGGCTTGAATAGATGCATTAAAAAAACATTTTTAAATCTGCTCAAAGCATGCATTTTAGTCTAATAAGACTGGATTCTGGCAGCTGGAATTATAAAAGGGTGTTCTCCTTGGTGTGTTAGTGGTGTGCATGTGTCGGCAAAAATCGTCTGGGGAAAAAAAAAATCAAGAAACAACTGCTTGTTTTCTGAAGTTTTGATGATTGGAAGATTTCAGTTTTTCTGAGGGTGCGGCAGCAACTACGTAGAGCAGCCCAAGTTTTCTAATTCATAGGAGTCAGACGATCACCGTGTCTTTGCATATTGGCATGCAGTGGACACTGATAGATGTAAACACCCTCCAGTGTGTATAAGGCTTTTTTTTTTTTTTTAACAAGCTATTTGTTCTTGTGCTTTATTTTTGAAATTTGAAAGATAAATTTTTGCATGAAAGGCAGGAAAGCTTAAGGCACTTTCAGGGGTGCAGTGCAGTCAAGTCAATCCTCTGCATATATTCATAAAATATTTTGCATTTATCTTATGAGCAAAGCACCTTTCAGTAGTCTTTTTAGTTGTTTCAAGACATGTAGAATCAAAGAGGCAAATTTAAAAAAAATCTGTATTTTTTATTGTTTTTGACCAGAAAACTAGCAAAAGAGTTAAAGTGGATTTGAAGTTGGTGGAAGTATTTAGTATTTGAAGCTGGTGGAAGTGCATGCACCGCTAGCTACTTCCTGTGGTTTACTTCCTGTGGTTGCCTTTTATGTTCTTTTTCAACTTGCGTTTCAGTTTCATGATGGGATAAGAGTTATTTCACTTCAGTTCTTGTTATGCATTGCTTAATGGAGTGCAGTTACTAGTTACTGGGACCCGTCTTTATAAAATCTAAACTTGTTCGCAGCCGAAACAAACCATTATGTTGGGCCCTTAGCTCTCCACTTTGGTAGGGTGATGCGACATGTAGCTTCTGTAAAATTTCGTGGGAGCCTTAGAGTGAACCTCGGCAGTAGTCTTGCTGTCGTAGTGACCTCTGCTGTCTCCCAGTGCTTCTTTCATAGGCCTGAAGTCGAGTCATCAGTAACTGTGTGCTATGTACTAACTGTGTTTGTAGTTAGGTACATTTGTAGAAGGTAGCAGCATTTTTTGATCAAAGGCAAATGAATATGAGACTACACTAACAGGCTGACCTCCTGAGATGGACACCCGCTGACTCCGCCATGTGGTTCATGCGCAGCACTATATCGTCACGAGAGGAAACGATAGACAGGAACAGTGATCGACTGTTTACTCAGCCACAGCGGCCACTCACTTCTTCGCTCTCTTCTTTTGCCACCAACACAGCATGGCATAACCCTCTTTTCAACCCCCCAAAAAAGAAGAAACATCACATGAATGCCGCTGCTTCGAAAAACAATGAAAGGTGGTCGAAAATCTCTGTGTTCATTGAGAAGAAAAAGGGCGAGATGAAAAAAAAAAATGGCGAGAAAGAAATGTACAATTGCCTTGAAGGCAAGTGCCACATCACAAAGTTCAGGACTTGCAGTCAACGCGAATAGTACAGCTTCATCTTGGAGACAAGAACCGCATCCGAGGAGCGTGGTCTACGAGAACAGTGCGACGTGTCTGCCAGGACAACTTCATAGTTGACTTCCCCGAGGTGATGAAGAACTCGGTAGGGTCCGAAGTACCGACATAACAATTTCTCTGAGCACCCACATTGACGTATGAGAGTCGAAACCCAAACTAGATCACCTAGTTCGTATATTACGGCTCTGTGGTAGGTGTTGTACCGGCGAGCATCTTGATTTTGCTGCGATGAAATGCAAAACCTGCCGGGTGTGACTGCTGTGGCTGAGTAAACAGTCGTTCACTCACTTCTTCACTTCCTTCTTCTGCCACCAACACAGCAGTATGTGTTTAGTAGCATGTGCACTTGCACTTGGGTCGCCTTCCTTCTGAAGTTTTATGAGACTATTGACCTCCATACGCCCATTCTTTTGTGTAACCATTGTAGCTTAGTGGCTGAACAAATAAGAGATTCATTATTGTGGCGACATGCTCCGATTTTTTTTCAAGTGCAAGGTGAAAAATTTCGTTGAGGGCTTACATTTTACCCTTCTCTAGTCATTTGCGCTGCTTTAGAAGTAGTGTATGTTTTTGCCAGCACGCTCTTGCATAAAATGAAATAGAGCTGTTGCAAGACACGGCAAGGTATGTGCATGCTACTGTGTTTGTGCTGTACCAAATTTTAACCCCGCTCTCTTCACCATATTAGATGTAAAGTTTCCAACTCTAATGCACAAAGTTGTGACAAGCGTGGGGAGGCTACGACTTGTTCAATGTCAAAAGCTGTTCCTCTTCATGAGCACCGAGGGCATTTTTAGTCTTATTATATATTGATTAAAATCAATATAGATACAGTGGTTGGCTAATGTCACAGCTTCCAATTCATATAGAGGCACTGTGAACAGTTATGGCCTGCTAATACCCGTGTCACACAGGCGTGTGGAAGGTCATCGAACTGATGGTCTGTTGACTCAACTGTCAAGCACGAGCTGCCACACAGATAGTTTCAAAGGTCATTGAGTCAATAGTCGATTGAGTCAAGTGAGCGCCCCAACACTTCTTTGAAACTTTGATGGCAATTGAGCGATGAAAGCGGAAACAGAGAGAACATGCCTCCTCGTTTACAGTGTGCTTGTTACAGAATTAGAACAAAAAAATTTAACCAGTATGCTTTAAGAGCAGTATATTTGAGTGTTGTTAGTTATACAATTGAGTTTTTGTCACAACAGCTGCGTGCCTGTCTTCAGCGTGCTGTCTTGCTAGGAATCACTTGCCACAGTTTCCTTTCTGAACAACTTAAAAGCTCAATTACATTCATGACTACGAATAAACACTTTATTGAAGTATATAAACAATATTAACGAACATGTTTGGTTTGGTTTGGGAATACTTTATTGTGAAAGTCCGAAGGCGTGCGCTCTAGCACACGGCGAGCCGAGTTGTTAAGGTGGTAGGCCACTCAAAAACAAAATTTTTTTTAAGGGCAGGCAGTGTTGAAATAACTTTTTCCTCAAAACCAGCATGTCCTATTTGATTTATCCAGCTATTTACAGTGCAAAATATTGAATATTTATTTATTGGGAGGTAATCTTTGTCAAAAATTGCATTAAAT
Source organism: Rhipicephalus microplus (assembly GCF_043290135.1). Taxonomy (NCBI): domain Eukaryota; kingdom Metazoa; phylum Arthropoda; class Arachnida; order Ixodida; family Ixodidae; genus Rhipicephalus; species Rhipicephalus microplus. The sequence continues at coordinate 42,257,809 of NC_134710.1, read as the reverse complement.
GTGCTAGCCACGCCAGCTGTGATAAGTGACTAATGGGTGGCTTTATTCAGTAGAGCTTTGACATTTGTGTAACTAATGGCTGGAACTATGCAGTGAACTAGAATAAATATTATGAAGTGAATATCAAGGAAGTAATGCTAAAAAAAAGGGGGGGGGGAAACAGAGCCAATTCAGACTGAACCTGTTGGAGAATTCAGCTGTGAACTGAAAAATATTCTATGGATTTCTTTTATTCTAGTTCACTGCACAGATATATATGTTGTAAATCATTGTGCAAAATTTCAGTTCAAAGTATACGCTGAGAAATACGTTATGACAGTTTGCATCGCAACACTTGGAGCAAATTGTTATTTTCAGAAAAACGTAAACAAAAGATTTCCCAGCTTGTAAAAAGGGTCACAATCTTCGCATGCAAGCCTAAAATCCACCAGATTCATAGCTGGGCCCTTTTGCGGAAGCATTATTGTCTCCTTTTGTTCGGGTGGCTGCTCGTCTTTTCTTCCTGGCCTGTTTTGTCCCATCTGCTGACTTGCGTTTAGCATTCTGCATGCGCAGGTGATCCCTGGCGATGCAAGCTTTCGTGATACCCTGGTTCTATGCCAGCTTGCCTCAGGATCTCTAGGGTGCTTACACTGCCATTATTAAAGTGTGCCACAGAATCATGCAAGGCAAACATTACTGTAGGCAAGCTTACTAGACCTCTTTGGGTGCCCGCTGCCATATTAGACCATTGAAACACTCATTAGCATTTTGAGTCTTTCCATGAAGGCACTTTTAACATTGTTGAGCACATCATTTGGAAGTCCTCCTTTGTGTACATATTTCCCTTGGCCGAATGTTTCGACTCTTTGGTATCCGCACCAGCTTTTTGGTCCAAGTGGACGCAGGCCATGTCTCAGCTGCTTGTCGGTAGAGCTGCAATGAAAAAGACTGGCAAGAGGTAGCCTTTTTTATTGCAGAAAGGTTCCCCACATTAGCCCTTATGACGATGCCATAGTAGTTTTGCAGGCGGTCAATGAGTGGTTCCCTTACCAATGGTGGTTCCCTTACCACCGAGTCCACACACTGTCTTTTTCAGTTTTCTGAGGCGGCAGCCAAAATGCTTCTGGACATGCCCAATACATTCCAGTTTCTGCACACTGTCCTTTCCATACATGTCTTTGACAGCGGCATAGCTCTTGGAATCACCATCGCCGTAGTACTGCAGGTACTTCAAATCTCTTTTGCCTTTCGACCTTCCAAATATTCGGTATAGACCAACCGTCTCCATACTGCCAGCACTTTCTTCATGGTTTGCTTGACAGGAAGTGTGGTTTGCCTTCCATTCCTGGTACGAAGCACTATCTTGCCTCAACTTGCTTTTGGTTTTACAAGACTTACACGAACTAGAAAGGGCCTCAACATCAATAACCTTTCCCGTGTCAACAGAAATCACAGGCACACAACCGTTCAAAGATGAATGGCCACGCTTCTGCCACGTGCCATCACCTAAAACACCACACTCGGCACTCCCCACAACACGACAAACTTTTACAGCAGCATCAGTCATCGACTTCGACGCCACTTCTCCTGCCGCTGCAGAAAGCTGAGATGACAATTTGTCGTAGGCGGAGTGACGTGGAGGAGCAGGCATTTTCATCACTTTGGAAAAAGTTTTCGCACCAGCGTGCCCTTTTCCTAACTGGCGCATCGCGTAAACCAGACGTAAATTGTTCTCATTGGCACGACCCACCTTTCTCGACGTATGAAATGGGCGCTTGAACCCACAGTCGGTACACACGACCGCACAAGCCGAGCATATCCCTTGGTGAGAGCGTTCCTCGAGCTTCAGTGTTGTGTTCATGCATTCGGAACATGCCAGCGATGGAAACACTGAAGAAAGAATACCAATGTCCATTATCCTGTTCCCTTGGAGCGCAGAATTCTCTCCTGGAGCCTGGTATGCCTTGTTTATGTCCCCAAGCTTCTTCGCGGTCGCCGAAATACCGGCGTCTGTGTCAGTAGGCAGCTTCGTCGTCGTGTAGCAATTTCCAGCAAACTTGCGCTTCCTCGTCTTCTGTGTTCTACACTTCCCCATGCTGATCGTAATATGGTCCAGGTGGCCTAAGGATACAGCCCTGTAGCAAGGCTCAATAAGCGCCTCGTCACTGTTTGTACCTTTAGTGCGCATGCCTGGCGGCGGCACTAGTTGTGTATATATACTCGTTCTTGTTCCGGCAATAAAGTTGTTCATTGCCTGAAGCCGACTCGCACACATACGTGGACCAGAAGCCTCGTTCAACACGTATCACTGGGCAAGGTTTCCCTTAAGTCGCACACAAGCCCTAGTAGCGTTGACACGTGGAACAAATGCAAAACGAAGCCTGACGTAGCCTGACCAAGGCAAACAACAAAAATTCTGACGAGCATCGTGCGTCCCCCTTGTGGCTGTTGTTAGAGATTAACGAAGACTTTTCAACACAAAGTTGTATTTAATGACATCATCTTATATAACAGTCACAATAAAATGCATAAAGCATTTTGAATAGCATTAATATAGACGAAACAACACTTGCTTTTCAAAGCGATTTTTTGAAACAGAAACCACAGTTGGAAATGTGGTTTTTGTTTTGCTATAGGAGCATAAGGTATAGAAAACTTGCTGTAACTCGCCAACTAATGAGGCTAGGAGGATAATTTTTGTTGCAACATATGTGTGAATGTTTGGGCGTGCAAGAAAAACAAAACCCTAAAAATTTATTTCACGAAAAAAAATTACTTTTGAAGGTGGCCTACCACCTTATTAAGTGAAGCTATTTTGTTTAACCTAAGTACAAAAATAAAAACTCGCAGCACCAGAAAATTTTTGTGATAAATGCCTGAACCACTCAACGGCTCTACAAAGCTGCTGTGTAGTAGCGTAATAACTCAAAGTTATGGCTATTGGCTGGATTGCCTTTCAAAAGGGCCGATATGACACAGGTATAAAGGAGTAGAACCGCCAGAAAAATAAAACTATAATTTTTGAGACTTTGCCACAGAAGACAAAAGAGAGAGATTTGCAACTTGTATTTCAGGCATTATGAAAAGGTAGTTGCATTTATTGATAGTAGTTAACCAGCAGCAAGGAAAAAAAAAATGAAAATGTGGACATTGTCATTTATAACTGCATCAAGATATTCACTCAAAAGATGGGACTGTCCTACCACTCTCGGGTTGGTTGGCAACCCTAATTAGCCTCGGAATGTATTTTCACTGAAGGCAGGGTTATTCATTGAGAGTCACAATAACTTATTAACATCACTAATGGCCCAATGCATGTACAGTATTTGTCTCTGCTGGAGCAAGAAATGTTTTGTCTATAGTTTTTCTGTGTAGTCATCATTGTATGGCATGAATATCTGGCTTGTCTTTCTTAATTGCACCATTGACTATTGACCGTCATGGCTTGTCTTGAAAAGATGTTGTAATGAAGTGCATTTTTTTAGGCAGCACGCTATAACTGCAGTGAAACCACCTTTTTTCTTCAAAGCTGCTCTTTGCTTTAAGCAAAATTATGGAGTCTCCTAAACTTTTACGATAGGAAGGTGACAAAAGTAATAGTAGGTATGAAACAATAGTAATGAAATGAATGCATCTTCTTTAGCTAGTAACTTCTCTGCGCAATTTCCCCAGGTACAGGAGGAAGAATGAAATGCCAGAAAATGTGGGATCAATACCTGGGCAATTTTTGGTCCTTGTTGGGATCCTTTGGAAAATGGAGGTGGAATCTTTGGTTTTGAGCCAACTTGGCTTCATTCTGCATATTGACATTGCTGAGGTGGGGCAGTGAGTGTGGGAAGGCATTTTATGTGGAACAGTGGTTGTTTATCAATATTTTGCATTTTTCAGCTTGGAGGGCTTGGAAAGGCCAATGTTGCCTTGATGTCGGACTTCACTAAGAAGATCTCAAAGGACTACAATGTACTGATTGAAGCAACTGGAATGGCATTGAGGTAGGTCTATCGCATGTACAGACCGTGGAGTAAGTTGTTTAAATTTGTTCTATCTAAAGACCTGCAGTTACAAACTTTCTTGGCCATTAACAGCACCCCACTTAAATGTAGCCTCGAGGGGGATCTCCAACAACTTCTTGAATAAAGGAGGTCCTGTGATAATGGGAACTGGATGCTGCCCTGCAGAATGTGAAATGGATGTCCAACCCACATGGCCATGTGGGAGGGTGCCAATAACTGCCATGAAAAATGCTTCATTGCCATCCTGGGAGCATCCTTTAATGTCTGGCAGTCTATAATGGCGATGTACCATCCTCAGATGTACATCACCTGCCCTTGCGAATTTCACTGCCCTGTGAGTGTTCCAGAGAAATTGTTTATCTCAACTGCTGTTGAAGGTATTTTTCATTTTACATGCCTACCAAACACATTCAGGGGCTGCTGTGTTGATAGCCTTGACAGCTTATATAAAATTATTCGTTCCTAATTATATAACCTTTTCCCAGGGCATCATTCATTATTGACACCAAGGCTATGATTCGCCAGATCACAATCAATGATTTCAACCTATATAGATCTGTGGATGAGACACTCCGGTTACTGAAGGCACTGCAGTATATTGAAAAGCATGGGACAGGTGAGTATTTTTTTTTTGTCTTCCTAAATTGTGTATTGTAGACCAGGGCCTGCCTCAGTGGATGTGTGGCTAAGGTGCGCGGCTGCTGACCCGAAGGTCGCATTTCAATGGAGGCAAAATGGTAGAGGCTCGTGTACTGCGCGATGTTAGTGCACGTTAAAGAACACCAGATGGTTGAAATTTCCTCGGCCCTCCACTACGACATTTATCATAGTCATATCATTGTTTTGGGACGTGAAGCCCCAAATATTATTATTATTATTATTATTATTATAGACCAGGGAGTCCTAAACCTTCGGGCCTTGGGGAGCCCAAACAGCTTTTCCGGAATGCCTCTGCACCCCTCTCCCACCCTTGTGAGAGTTGCATAAAGCACCCGCTGATCATATACTGTATGCTTCAGAGACCGTGCACTGTAAGCATTGTGCTCATTGCAAACTAAGTGCCAGATAAACAGAATCCTGTTTTATACCTCTGTCACATGGGCACAGAAAATGAAATTAACTTTCTAATGCCTTAAGATTTAATGCCAATTGTGCGGTGCCGCAGAGGCACATGAAATAACATTCGCCGTAATGCCATTCGGCATCTAATGCCTTCATTAGAAATCGTTCGACTGAAAAATGTCTACTCTCAGCCCCAAAGCATGCCCAGTAGAATGCACGCACACAAAACATTTAAAATAGCATCGATTATGTCCAAAATATTTTATGCATGAACAGAAAGCATACCGTATTTACTCGCATAATCCTCGCACTCGCATAATTCTCGCACCCCCCACACTGCCCAAGAAAAATATGAAAAAATTTTTTCCTCGAGTAATTATCCCACCCCCGAAAACTGCCGCAATAATGTCGCCTGTTCGTTCCAGCCACTGATGATGATAGCGCGCGCCATTTGGCGCCATCTCTTAAGTATCAAGCGTACTATTGCATGGAGATTCAATCCAATCTAAGCCAAGCCGAAGTGGCCAGTGCGCGTTGCGGCGTGTTTTGTATATTGTGTCGGTTATCTTGGCACGTTATGGGGCGATACTGAAGCCACACGGCTGCTTCAAGTTGCAAGTGATAGATCATACGCTAAACAACGGCAACAGAGCCGCCGGTAGGCCCTTCGGAGCCTACGAGTTTTGTGTTCGCTACTGGTGACGGCAGCTGAAAGCCACCAAGACGCGTTGGGCCTGCTGTGTGCCTAAAACTGGGATTGATGGTAAACTTTATTTCTTCAGAAGGAAACTGCGGACGATTCTGTTAAATAGCCATCAGCCCAATACTGACGTCCTATGCTTACCTTTTGAGGGCTCCTGTTGAGCGCCGACCGCTACCGCAACGCCCACAAGCTTCGCGTATAGTATTCTAATTCTCGACTATTTGCTTCCACTTTTTCTGTCTCAAATAAATCTTGCCTTGTGTTGAACCTCTGCTTTTATTGTTGAGGTAAGTTCTAATTAGTACTTTGTAAAGCTTGCTGTAAGTTGCTGGTGTGAGAATCCCGATTTGCGGCCACTTCGTTTTTTTTTTTTCGCTCTCTGCGTTTTCGTGGAAAGTTTTCCCCGCGTAATTCTTGCACCCCCCAACTTTGCATCAGGTTTCCGGCAAAAAAAGTGCGAGGATTATGCGAGTAAATACGGTATTACTTGCCTGTTGCACCATAAAGAAGTCCACTTCGGGGTCACAACGATTCCGAAATGACATGGTACCATGAATAAATGAACCTGGCTCTGAGGTTCATTTATTCTAGCTACTCTCGTTTTGCAAGAGTCTCTGCCCTTCGCGAGAAGGCAAACCTGAAAACACTCGCTCATCCTAGAATAGTCTCTCGATTAAAATTTATCTATCAATTGTGCCATGGTCACTTCAAAATTGCACCCAATCGCTACATAACCAACCCGTCCGTGCGCTTTGACCGTATTCATCATAATAAAACAGACAACCATTCAGTCATCTGAACGTTCATCAGTACTAATTATTTCCTCATGCTCTTTCATTATGGAACAAGTTACCTCAGGAGGTCGTTAATGCGGACCCGACACAATCGTTCGTCCATCTCGTCAATGACCTAAGACTTGATCTTTAATATGCAATATCTTATGTTCCTCATTAGTGCTGAGATTTTTTGTATTTTGGTATGCATGCCATTATTGCTATGTATTATTTATATTTTTCCTGATCTTGAGAATTTCCTTATTTTTGTACCAAGTATTGCATTTTCTTATATTTTTATATTCTGTTTTGTCACTGACATTTGTTACCCACTCCTGCTTGGGCCCGAACAGGGCCTGCAGTATTTGTAAATAAATACATAATTAAATATTCTAAGCTTCAGATGCAACACGCAATGGCCAAAGTTGCTGTGATCAGTCGAGATGTTGTAAAAGACAAAAACAAACTCAAGCTAATGGCAATATAAAAGCTTACTGTTATGTCTCAGTATTCATGAAAGCAGGTTAGAGTTGTTAAAATTTGTGTTTATATTTTATTGTTATCCTAAAATTGTGCATTTCAAGAGTTGTTGCTATCGACATCGTCAGGTTACATTCCATTTAATTTAGATGTGTGCCAGCTTGGCTGATGAAAATGTCATTTAGAAACTTGATTGCTCTGACTGCTGAATGTGATTTTTTATGCCCCGGTGGCGTGGGTATTACAAAAATGCTTTCGTGCCTGTTTTCTTTTTTGCAAAACAAATATAAACGCATACAGTCTCACTGCAAAATGGTTGTTGACCAAGTACACCAATCATAAGGCTATGCATAAATGTTTGCATAGTACATTGCATAGTTTCTCACAATAATACCTAAAGAAAAGTGTGGTGCCACCGTCTATGCGAATTTCTTAAGGGGCCCAGTTGGAGCGCTGGGAATGATCGTATATGTGTGCGAGGCTTGTGTTGGCTGGTGTTGAGCGAGGCTTCAACTTAAAAGCAAACACGGCTGCATAAGTAAAGCTTCTGTAAAACAATGTTTATCAGTAGACCTCATTGACATGTATTACAATCTAAAATAGAAGTCCATTCACTTTGATGGCACAACCAAATAGCGAAAGAAACAGACAACATAAAAGTGGTGAAGGGAACGCTCGCTTTGTTATCTGCCTGCCAAGTTTAGCGGCCGTTGGTTACTTCTTACGCTTCGTCAAATTGTACATCAACGCAGAAGGTTACAGTGCCACTGTAATTACTCGATTCTACCGCGCCCTCGATTGTAACGCGCACTCGGTTTCCAGGACGAAAAAAAAAAAAAGTAATCGATTGCAACGCGCACCCATTTTTCTCGTTGGCCCGCACGATCGCACCACTCGGAAAAACGACTCCTTTCGGGAGCGGCTTTCGTTTAAATATGAGGTACGGAGGAAGCTTGTGCCCATCTGACGTGCAACAGAGCATTGCTGTCACTCTAGTTTTACCGTGGCCCGATGCCAGCATGCGAACTTGCTTCGCCCCCTTCTTCTCGATGGTTGTGGTGCCAGGTATGTTGAAGTAAAGAGGCATCTGATTGGCATTCCCGATTTGCCCAAGCAGGTAGCGGTTGTACCACAAGTTAAGGATGAACCTCTGAAAACTGTGAAGCTTTTCATCGTACTCCTCCGGAAACTTTTCGCATATGCCCATTCGCCTTCGAAGGGAAAAGCCTTTCCTCTTCATAAAATTAGCCAGCACCTGCTCGCTTTAAACTAGTTCCGCATTAGCCCTTTTTCTATGGCTAACTGCATAGCCCGCACTTGGAGCAGTTCTGTCGTCACGGGCCGCTGTGCCGCTCAAGCACATACTCGCCGAGCAGCTCTTCAATTTGTGGTCCACTGAAGCCTTTGCGTGAAGCTTCGCTGTCGACAATCTTCTGCTTTTGTTTCCGCCAGTCCCGCATGCATGTTTCGGGAACTCCGAACGACCGCGATGCAGCCCAATTTCCATCTGTTTCTGCACACGCGATGACTTTTCTTTTAAAAGCGGCATCGAGGTGCACTCGTCGAGTTTTTGGAGTCTGACCTTCCATGCCATCAATGCTAATGCATTACAAGATGACGAACTTCTCAGCACATGTATGAAGTGGGGCACAGGGGAAACACATAGGCAGAAATGGCCAACGCGCCATACTGACGCACGTAGGGGGCGGCCATTTTGGAAATGCCGATGGCAATAGAATGACCGTATTGATTTTTTTTTTCGTACTTGATTGTAACGCGCATGCGATTTATGAACTCGCTTAACCGAAAAAAAGGTCCGCGTTAGATTAGAGTAATTATGGTAAATAAAACACGTTTCTGTGCAATGACAAAAATCAACAGCTTATTACGTGCTTTTATTTAGTAAGAAATCGATCATTTTACCGTGCAGCCAGACGTGTATTTGAGGTACTATACAGATCAGAGTCAAGCTCGAAGCCCACATATACCATCATTCCCTTGCATCCAGCAACTCACTAGCGCCAGATTTTCCTCTAGATAAGTTTGTGAGTAACTATATGGTACGTAGTACAGAGCCAGCAAGAAGCAGTGCCTCTTGCTCATATCAAAGTGACTATTGTGCATTTTGATTACAGAACTGTCATTGTGCAGTGGCAAATCAGCATGTATGAAAACTCTGCCACATGAATTCCGGTGTGCCATGAGCCATGAAGAAAGCTTTGAGGTGCCCATTAGTGTTGTTTGAACGGGTTTGAATGGGTTTGAACACGAAGTATCATCTTCTGTCTCTTAAGTTGCAGGATCACCAAATTGATTCTCCCTCACATGTTACAAACTCCACGCATGAGCATGAATGATCAGTGATCTGTGTGATCTGTCTCCTTGAGTATGCAAATCGTGCAAGTTTCATTACGTGCTGTGGTTTTATTGCTGATACGATGTGCGTATCAATGGCTTTAGAATACCCGCTAAGTCTCCTGCGATTGTTCATAACACGACCATGTATGGTGACGACGTAACTGACGGTGTGCGCGCGTCCAACGCTCGACTAGTCAAATCAACGCTGCTTTTTGCAAACTCTGTGAACAAAACCGTGGCAGATGCAATTATAGATAGCATAAAACGAATTAATTTTGAAGGAAAAAAGGCTAGAAGTGTTTCGGCGTTCCTGTCCAAAGAATCTTATAGCGAGCAAAGCTTTGACCCACGCTTGCGCGGGAGCCAGCTATGCCGTCTCGTCCGTTCACGTTTGTTCCAGCAAGACACATGCGAGTTTTGACATAAATAGATTTTGCTAGTTGTTTTGATGATGCGAAATTTCGGGAGTATTTGCTCACGCTCCCCCCCTTTTGAGACTCTCACCTTTTGGGAGAAACCTTATACCTGTGTCACACGGGCGCCAAAAAGTTTAAGTAAGCGGTGTTTTACGAAGTTGAAAGACTTTTAACAAAGAGGTGTTGCGGCGCAGACACACGGCAGCAACGATCTCCTTTTAGTGTTTTCGTTCGAAGACGCTAGCGAAAGCGGGGCGCTAGCAGTTAAGAGAAGCAATGAAAATTAAACGATGTATCACGATGTACAAATTAAAGACTTGTTGCACTGCTCGTTTCTTCGAATAAGTTAAGAATAAGAGATGAAGAAACACCAATGTGAAAGTTTGTTGTACTAGTTAAGGAAGCATTCCCATAACTAGCGACGTGCACAAGCCCGTCTGGCACCACTGGGCTTTTATTTACCGTATTTGTTTTTCGCTGCTCTCGACTGCTCTTGACACGTTATGGGCGACCGTACGGAAGAAAAAGCGAGGATCGCAAGCCTCACGGCCTGCTTTCTCGCTCTGGAAAGCGAGGCAGACGCTGCAAAAGCCGCCAAGGAGAGGATCAAGCAGCAACTGCTGTTCAGCAATTCCCTGCTGTGCGCACTGGAGCTGTCGGAGAAGGCCTGCGATCGATCGATCTGGGCCTTCAGACGAAACGAGAGGTGGTTCGAGGGAACTGTACCTCACCTCGGTGAGCAGAACTTCAAGCAATCTTTTCGAGTGTACCCGTCCACCTTTCGTTTCATTGTGGAGAGCTTGCGCAGTGAGCCTGAAAGACAGTGCACCAGCATGCATGAAATCATCACTCCTGAGAAGCGAGTCGGCATTGCCCTATACAAGCTTGACTACTTGAATGACGGGCAAACACACGACTGCCACGCTTTCCTCGCTTGTGCAAAATGGCGCGGCGCGAGACCGAGCGTCACCACGTGATATTGCCGACGCGTTGTAGCTGCTTACGAGAGTAGAAAAGGAAATAACCATTAAAAGAGTTCATTACACCTTCTGCAGGATATGAAATTTCTTTTTACAAAGAGTTTTGGTGACAGAAAAATAAGCATTCGCTCTTTTTTTCCCACCACTCGAAAATTGCTGGCGCCCACTGGTTTCGAGGCTACTCATTCGGAGCCGTAAAAGAGATCGACGAACTCCGTTTACGAAAAAGACCGCTTCTGAAAAGGAGTTCGCTGTGTGCCTTGTGTCTGCTGTCAGGAACTCCTTTTCGGAAAAAGACCGCTTAAAAGACTTTCAAGTGCCCGTGTGACAGGGGTATTACCCTTGTGCGTTCGGCCACTCCGCAACGCTGATTTTTACGCTTGCGATTGGACCCCCCTATTGTTTTTTGCAATGTTTTTTTCTTTTGGTGTAAAAAAAAATGGGGGAAAACAATACAGTGCGACCCCTCTCCCCTCTTCTGTTGCGGGAATCTCCCGGATTCAGAATCCTTGCACTTGGCAGGTATGCTTTATTGCTACTCACAGGCTCATTTTGCTACTCACAGGCTCATTGTGTGCTGATGTGGTGTGCATTAGCTTTGTTGAACAGCTTCTCACCAGGTCATGTAAGAAATTGTAGTTAGGCACCGGAAGTTGTGTGCATAATGAAGAGATTTTGTTGGAAGAATTTTATCAAATCGTTTCATTATGAGCTAAGAAAAGCAATATTTTGAGGCGGCCCAAAACCATGAGGCAAACTTGTAGCTGTTGCCACTCCATCTTGAAATATTTGTGCAGGAACACAGAAGAGACACACGAACAGGTGTAATCTAACCACTGGTTAATTTTTAACGTTCATTTAATGACCTTCAGATCTGCACACACGACACATCTTATGGTCACATGCTCAATTAACAGCAGATAAGGGCGAAATTTTTCAGTCAAGACAACCGATGGGTGGCTAACACACTTGTATTCCAGCTTGTCCATATGATAGGTTTCCATGATTTCTCTTGAAGTTCAGTTTTGATGCCTATATTCTAAGGTAGTATATTAGTAAAACAAGGCGAACATGTGCACTCTTTGCAATGCAGCGTTAAATGTGCGGCCAAAAACAAAATCGGAAGAGTGTGCGCGTTGATTAACTAAACATGTGACAAACTGAGCAGTGTAAAGGAGTATCGTAGCAATAAACACAAGCTCCAATTTGTAAAATGTACAAATAATGTGGTGTATAGTACACAGCTGAACTCCTTTATAAGAGGCATGCTCTGAGCAGCAATTCTCGCCTTTTACATGAGATGTCTCTTATAAGCAGGGCACCATGTAGGCAGTTTCCTATCAACCCATATTTTACTTTAGGCACATAGGTGTTTGTTATAAAGGGTGTTGACTGTCCCTCTGACGTGTGGTCATGTGCATGTAGGGCAAGCTGGCAGATGTATTAACACGAGGCTAAGGGAGTATATGTCAAGTCTGAAAGGTCACCCTAATACACAATTAGCCCTGCAGTGCAATGAGTGCACGTGTTTGCCTTGTTTCAATAATGGTACAGTAGACTTGCAATAATTCAAACTCTGATAATTCATACTTTTGGTTAATTCAAACAAAAATCTATTTTTTGGTTGGCTCTTTATTTTTTCAGTGTAATTAAAAGCCTCTTAATTAAAACTTCATTATTTATTTGTGGTTCCATATGATTAAATATCTGCTGGGCGATTCCACGAGAGATCGACACGGGTTCAAAAGTTGATATTTTAGATTTCATTGAGTATTTTATATTTTGTGCACCTCTCACCAGGTAGCCCGAAAGTCAACTTCGTTTTATGATTAACGGCATAACTTACAAGAAAATAATATCAAACTTCACCAACACGAAGGCACCAATTTCGTCACCTGTCATTTTCGAAAATTGCAGATGCTATAAACACAAATATTTTTGTTTCAAGGAAAATATTTTTTAGCTGAAATGCATGTTTAATGAAGAATGAATTTATACGGTTTCAAGTTTGTAGACCTTAAGAAAATAGCTTTTAAAAATGTCTAATTTTGCGACAGTTTAAAAAAAGTTACGTACTCCCAATTTTTTTTTTCGAAAGTAATGCAAGCAGCGTTTTCAAACTTGTCACGTTTTAAGGATATAGTGTGTTCATAAGGTACATAAGTTATTGCTGCCGTAGGGCAAATGTAAATTTTTATATATTGCCTCAAAGTTCTCATATTGGCAAAGGTGTACTCCACTGAAATTTGAATAATAGAAAAACCCCATCTTCGATTTTTTTTTAAATCTCGTAAATAGACAACCGAAGGCCATCATACAGTAATATAGAAAAACATGTTGCATTATTTTGTTTTTAGCGACAATATTCGAGGTACAAATCAGAGCTTATCGAGAATGCGCTGATAAGTTGAGAAATCTAGAAATCGGAACGGAAAAGCGGCAATGAGCTTCAAACACGAGTAAACGTTGACCGCATTTGGTGAAGAAAAGCTGTTTTAGCAGATAGGAGTAACTATTTTGAAGACGATATTCTACAGTATCTGAATTCACTCTTATACGTAGAGCACTGAGACTTCTAATATGTGGTGCCTCTCCATTACTGACACACAGATGGAGCTGCTGTGACGGCCATGTGTTTGCAGCACGTTGGGTAAAACAATTGAATGTTGAATGAGTTCATAAACGATTCATAACAAATTTTTATCATTTGGGGCATGAAGACTGCCGCATTTGACTGAAGAACACGCTTTAGGGCAAGTTGTCATCCGTCGTCTGCTCTACAGATGAATTGCTGTGCGCCGCATCTCGGAGGCAATGCTTTAGATCATATGGTTCAAAGTAGAGACAAAGATTACGCCTCCCGTAATTTTATCGACAAAAACATTGTGAAATTCATTTTAACGTACTATACTTCAGTTTTGCATTCGCACTGTGGAAACTTGCGCACGCTGTTTTACGTCTGCTCTCATTAAAGGTGAGAGACAGGAACAGACGACAGATAGATCACTTTCGTGCTGCTGGTTTCACGCATAGTTTCATTGCCAGTAATTTGAGCCTCAAGGAGCGTGGCGATGGCTGACCACTTCAGCTGGGATAGAGTTTTTTTGTTCAGATTACCTCATGTTGCATAAAAAGAAAATACCTTAACAAAGAGACTTCCGCAAGGTCGAAGACATCGGCCTGTTTGCCCTCCAAAAGCTTTTGCTGAAAGCTGCCCGCCATGCACATAACTATGACCACGTCTGCCAGAACTGCTTCAGACGCCTCAGAGATGCTGTCTTCGTCTAATGGCTTCTCAGCAGAAATAGCTTATGAGTTTTTGCCGGAAGAAGAAAAAGGCAGAAGTCAAGAGCGGTGTGTAAACACGCCTGAAGCATTGTCACATATGCGACTGGAGAAGCTTCATGCGCAAAATAGCAAAGTTCATGCAGAGCCAAGACAACTTAGCAGCAATTCTACAGTAACCGTGAAATGCCACCGTAACGTGTGTAACCGCCACTTTCAACCATCAGATCTAAAGTGCAGTGTGTGTGCCCAGTGGTTCAAGAACTTCAAGCAAGCCTATGTAGCGTGTTCTTCATATCAAGAGCGCATGCGTTTGTTGACACGTTGAGCGATGTAGAGTGCCGAAAACTCCAAGCGCTTATACCAAACTTGTCAGCTTACATGATATACAGATCCCGACGCTGGCGCGCAAAACACGGGATATGGTTAGCACCACATGCGGTAAAAAGGACACGGCTGAACCAAATGGACGTCCAGGCAGCTATGGCTTACTACTCTAAAGATGAGTATAGCTGTTCTCGGCAGAGTCCCAACAAAAAAGATGTAGTATCTGTTATCATTGACGGAAAAAAGGAGCTTGTTTCGAAAAGGTTTATGACCGGTTCAATGTGAGAGGCTTACCCTCTCTTTAGAGAAGCTAATCCGAACACATCTATTGGGCTCTCAAAGTTTTATTCACTGAGGCCGAAGTGGGTTCTTCTTGCACCACACCAAGAAGTGTGCCTTTGTATATACTGTGCTAATGCCACGGAGTGTGTTTCTGCCCTACAAGACGTCACCGATGGTGCCTACACGGCGGACTTCTTGAAAGAACTATGTCTTCGCAGCTCCCCTACAAGTGATTGTTTTTTAGGCCATTGTGACTATTGTGCTAAGGAGGACGCTCTGACAGCCACATGTTTAGGAATCTCTGAAGATATTGACGTAGCCTATGCAGAATGGGAAAATGGCGATCTAGTAAAAAAAACAGCCCAGGCAAGTGCTTTTCTGCGAGAGCTATGTTTATGGTTCGTGAAGTGGATTACCCATGATTACATAAGATACATTCAAGAATCAGCAATACGCCAGGCGAAAGAGAACCAAGAAAAAGATTCTTGCATTTTTCACTTTGATTTCGCTCAAAATTGGACAGTCATTTTAGCGAATGAGGTACAGTCGTATCACTGGCACAAAAGACAGGTGTCTATATTCACGTGTGTCGTCACAAGAAAGCAATCAATTCAAAATTTTTGCTGTCATCAGTGATGACACATGCCATGATGCTGCACATGCGCATCTGTTTTGCTCTACAAATAATTCACAACTATATGAAGGAACAACTTAAGCCTGACACGCATGTTACTTATGTTTCCGATGGTGCATGCAGTCAAAAACAAGTACCAGTTGTTCGAGTTATGTCAGAAAGATCATATATCACCAACGTGGATTTTTTCGGCCACAGGACATGGCAAGAACTCTTGTGACGGCGTTGGTGGCCTACTAAAGCATCAGGCTACGCTCTACAACCTCAGAGCGGCAAGCTCAGCTGTGATTATGTCAGCATCCCAAATGGTGGCGCAAATGAGCGCGAAGCTTAAGAATGTCTAGCTGCTGTGTGCAAATGCAGACGAGCTAGAAACATTCCGTCAGTTTAAGAAGAGCCAGTGGAAATTGTTGCCACGTGTTCCAGGCATACGTTCTTGGCATGTTTGGCTAAGCACATCTGAGGGCACTGATCGTGGTCGTGTTTTGTTAGCGTCACGTACTGCTAAATGTGATCTGCAAAAGATGCAGCCATTTTGAGCGCATCTCTTGTTTCACGCAGTCACCACCTAAATACCAGTGAGGGTACTTCAAACGCATATGCTTTTTCTAGCGAGACCCAACACTTGCGTTGCAACATTTTCATGTTTGAGTTTATCTGCAAATATAGACAGATGTTTTGCAACTGAGTTACAGTGTCGAAGATTTCCTCCATTAGAGCTGTGTTTGCAAGAACATAAATGCGCCTTCATGGGTACGTATTTGTCACAGTGCTAAAACAGCCTTTCTTCACCAAATGCGGTCACGTTTACTCGTGTTTGAAGCTCATTGCCGCTTTTCCGTTCCGATTTCTAGATTTCTCAACTTACCAGCGCATTCTCGAAAAGCTCTGATTTGTACCACGAATATTGTCGCTAAAAACAAAATAATGCAACATGTTTTTCTATATTACTGTATGATGGCCTTCGGTTGTCTATTTACGAGATTTTAAGAAAAATCGAAGATGGGGTTTTTTAATATTCAAATTTCAGTGGAGTACACCTTTGCCAATATGAGAACTTTGAGGCAATATATAAAAATTTACATTTGCCCTACGGCAGCAATAATTTATGTACCTAATGAACACACTATATCCTTAAAACATGTCAAGTTTGAAAACGCAGCTTGCATTACTTTCGAAAAAAAAAAAATTGGTAGTACGCAACTTTTTTAAACTGTCGCAAAATTAGACATCTTTAAAAGCTATTTCCTTAAGGTCTACAAACTTGAAACCGTATGAATTCATTCTTCATTAGACATGCATTTCAGGTAAAAAATATCTTCCTTGAAACAAAAATATTTATCTTTTTATAGCATCTGCAATATTCGAAAATGACAGGTGACGAAATTGGTGCCTCGTGTTGGTGAAGTTTGATATTTTTTTCTCGTAAGTTATGCCGTTAATCATAACACGAAGTTGACTTTCGGGCTACCTGGTGAAAGGTGCACGAAATATAAGATACTCAATGAAATCTAAAATATCAACTTTTGGACCCGTGTCGATCTCTCGTGGAATCACCCTGCTGCTTTCCCACTACTATTTAAAAAGTTTGCGTGCTCATGTATATAATCCTAACAGTCTAAAAATGAAAAATAAGCGCCTCAGGTTTTTGAAGCAAGACTTTGCTAGTAAACAAATGTTCGAAACGAAGCACACGTATGGTAAACCGTGATGCTTCTCAACTGGTGGAGAGCTTTGTGCTGAAGGCACATATAGCAAAGAAGCAGTTCGCAATTCACAATGCCTAATCATAATGTGTGGTGTCACCTCACCCACAGTCATACATCTGAAAGCTTCTGATAACTCAGACTTCTTGATAATTCAAATAAAATTCAGAGGCCCCTTCGAGTTTGAATTAACGATGGTCGACTGCACCTTAGAATATAGGCATCAAAGTGGAACTTCAAGAGAAATCATGGAAGCCTATCATATTGACAAGCTGAATAAAGGCCACCCATTGGTTGCCTTTATTGAGAAAGAAATTTCGCTCTAATCTGCTGTTTTGTGACCACGTGACCGTAACCTGTGCCATGTTTGCAGTTCAAATTTTTTTTTTTTTTGTGACCAGTTGTTAGATAGCACCCGTTTGTTTGTCTCTTCTTTGTGCCTGCACAAATATTTTTAGATATGTTCCAACTAGCCCCAATCGCAGTCTTGCCACTCGCCTTGTGTAGCCTTTGCAAGCCAAATTCTTTCGTGCCCTCTTCAGTATCGGTGCTGGAGAATCACGTACGTGATGCGGGTGCATCAACATGTCACATGCACGCAAGGTCACGTGCGCCATGACGAGCAGAGGCCAGCCCCAGCATGCCAGTGGCGTCGTATTGGTGTGGCATTCTCTTTAGGGAACGACCTGTTTCTGCGGTGTGCGCGTACATTTGGAGAGGCTTGCACTGATCATGGATCTTTACCACGATACAACGTATCGCACTATTGAAACTGCTGTCAGAAACAATGCACCAAAATTGCACCAAACATTGTCAGGGTTAGTGCCATGCATAATGCAGGAACGGTGAGAACACTAATGCATACGAAATAGAGGCAGATCAGTTTCTCATATCGCTGTGATTCTATGAAAAAATTAATAATAATGAAAACACGCATGCATTCTGTTTCTGTTTGTTATTTCGCTAAACTTTCATTCATCTGCTAAGCCAACAAATAAAAAATTACTCTAGTAGCCTCAAATAATTCTCACAGTGTCGCATGCTGCTGTGAGTGATGTCTAGGCACCGATGTTTACCTAGGGGAGCGATGTCGGAGTCCAGATGACTACGTGGGGTCATTCCTTGTTGCACGTCACCCCCTCCATGTTGAGGTGCATGCCCGCACGAAAAACAAGAAGCGTTCGCTTTGGAATTTCAGCTCTATCTGCAGGACCATAGCATTGCGAATCTTGCTAGACGTAGCCGTGAGTGCCTAGCGATCATGATTACATTGCTTATGTTACACTTGTCTGCGACCTGGTGGGGGGCCCTTTAAGTGCAAAATGCAAGTCAAATTTTCTCATTTAAGTTAACAAATTAGGTGCCAGTGGGGGTAAAGTGAGAGTAGCTTGCATTTGTTCTAACTGCTCACAGTACCCTAAATTCTACGGATTTGATCCTGGCTGTTGTGGCAGAATTTCAATGGAGGCAAAAGGCAAGAGGCCCGTGTACTTCAGGAACCCGAGGTGGTTGAAATTTCCGGAGCCTATGGCATGCCTCGTAAACGTACTGTAATTACTCAAATCTAACGTGCACCTTTTTTCCGGTTAAGCGAGCTCATAAATCGCATGCGCGTTAGAATCGAGTACGAAAACAAAAATTAATACGGTCATTCTATTGCCTTCGGCATTTCCAAAATGGCCGTCCCCTACGTGCGTCTGCCTATGTGTTTCCTATGTGCGGCACTTCGTACGTGTGCTGAGAAGTTTGTCATCTTGTAGTGCATTAGCATCGACGGCATGGAAGGGCCGACTCCAAAAACTCGAGTGCACCATGATGCCGCTTTTAAAAGAAAAGTCATCGTGTGTGCAGAAACGGACGGAAATTGGGCCGCATCGTGGTCGTTCGGAGTTCCCGAAACGTGCGTGCGGGACTGGCGGAAACAAAAGCAGAAGATTGTCGACAGCAAAGCTTCACGCAAAGGCTTCAGTGGACCACAGCAGGGTTGGTTTCCGCAAATTGAAAAGCTGCTCGGCGAGTATGTGCTTGAGCAGCGAGCGGCACAGCGGCCCGTGACGACAGAACTACTCCAAGTGCGGGCTCACTAACTTTATGAAGAGGAAAGGCTTTTCCGTCCGAAGGTGAACGGGCATATGCGAAAAGTTTTGCGGAGGAGTACGATGAAAAGCTTCACAGTTTTCAGAGGTTCGTCCTAAACTTGCGGCACAACAACGGCTACCTGCTTGGGCAAATCGGGAATGCCGATGAGACGCCTCTTTACTTCGACATACCTGGCACCACAACCGTCGAGAAGAAGGGGGCGAAGAAAGTTTGCGTGCTGACATCATTCCACAATAAAACTACAGTGACGGCAATGCTCTGTTACACGTCAGATGGGCACAGGCTTCCCCCGTACCTCATATTTAAATGGAAGACACTCCCGAAAGGATTGATTGATTGATTGATATGTGTGGTTTAATGTCTCAAAACCACCATATGATTATGAGAGACGCTGTAGTGGAGGGCTCCGGAAATTTCGACCACCTGGGGTTCTTTAACGTGCCCCCAAATCTGAGCACACGGGCCTACAACATTTCCGCCTCCATCGGAAATGCAGCCGCCGCAGCCGGGATTTGAACCCGCGACCTGCGGGTCAGTAGCCGAGTACCTTAGCCACTAGACCACCACGGCGGGGCGCTCCCGAAAGGAGTCATTTTTTCGAGTGGTGTGATAGTGCGGGCCAGCAAGAAAAATGGGTGCGCGTTGCAATCGGTGTCTTACTTTTTTTTTTTTCCGTCATGGAAATTGGGTGCGCGTTACAATCGAGGGCGCGGTAGAATCAAGTAAATACGGTATATGATTAAACCAACATACAGTTATTTCATGGAAAGCATAGGGGACATTATTTGTTATTTTTACCTGTGTTTTAATTATTTTTATTCTAAATTGAAAGGAATTAAAGTTAGAAAAGTCACCATTTTTGTCGGTGGAATATCAGGGTGTCTAACAACCTGGAAAAGTCCAGGAATTTCCAAAAAAAATCTGCCCTGGTCATGGAAACTGATGGCAATCTGTGCGATCGTAACAAAAATAAACATCACCATTGATCAAAGCTTCAAAACCACTACAGTGAACAGCAAGAAGATGTGCGAAAAAATAAAAAGCAGTGTATAACTGTTGCTTCTTAGTGTAGACGCGAAAGGATACACCTATTAATAGAATACAAAGTTTACTGATGTTTTGGCATTCGCTACGAGAGCCTTGTTTACAATAATAGCCATAAAAAAGGCACAGGGTGTTTAAGTACGCCGAAGTTTTCGTCGTAAGCACTGGGAACAGGTTGTCGGAAGCGTCTCATTACTCCTGTTCAGTGCAAGTGCAGTTCACTGCATGTGCTGGTATTCCAGGTGCAGGCAGATGGAACCTTTTCTTTGGCTAGAATATGTGCGTTTGACCAGTCAGTTTTGTGGCCTGTAGATTCCACAAGTTTAATGAGGGAATATGAGGTAACGCATTGCTTCCCAATATCATATTTATGTTGTTACTCTTTTCATGAAATCGGTGCTTTCATCAATGTACTGGTTGTCACAATTTCGGCAGCTTTAAGTGCTCAAAAAACCATGGAAATTTTCACTCAGCAACTTGTCCTTCATGTTGCCTAAAGCGATCCTTAGCTTCCATGTCGGTACATTTTGATGTCTGTTGCTTCTACATATAGCACAGCATATTTGGCTTTCCAACCACAGCATTAAACACGTCGGTAAATTTGTGCATGTTTGTCCTGACCATGATTTCGGCTTGGCTTGAAGGCCTTCTGGTTAGGATACAACTGCCATTAGCAGAGGCTTGCCAGGCTATGTGATGCTTTTTATTATTATTATAATTATTATTATTGCGATGCAACAGCAAATGTCCTCAGCTACTCACTTAGTGCTGGTAGCTCGTGTTGCAAGGGCTGAGTTGGGTAACTTCACCTAAATTTCTCATTTCAGTTTCTTGAGATGGTATTATTAAATCTGTGGTCAGTGTTTAGCGTTATGTCCATAGAACAGTACACAATCGAAGGTAACCTGTCCGTATCTGCAATGAATCTGTGGAATAGAGGGAGCTGTTGTGACCAGACAGGTTTCTTCTTGCCAGGGCATACTCGAACGTCATCGCTGTAAATACTACCCCTAGCTTTCAGTGCAGACATCTGAGGACTTTGTTGAACTTGAAGTGTCAGAGCCCAGAGAAATAAAATATCACCATGCATGTGCTCGTGGTGAAAAAAAACAAAGAAAATTATGCAGTATGGCTCTATTCTTGTGATATTGTTAGGCATTGTCAACGTAAGTCGCACAGAATATGCGAGTAGCATTTTTTGTTTTTTTTTTTCCTACTGAAAAGTATATATTAGAGGTGTGCAAATTATGTAGGGATGCAAATCAGTAGTAGATACGGCAATCCAGGTCGCATCAGGTCCAATTCAATCCACATCCTAAATAAATAGTAGTCGGTAGATAGAGGTCGATCTAATCCAATCCGATCTTTAATGGCCTGGGCTGTAACCCAGGCCACTTAGGTTTATCGTGGGCTCCTTCAAACTTTCAGCTGTGGTTAGTTTTAACTCATGTCTTTGCATTCTGCCAAGCAGCCAACTTGCTGACTCTCTGGCTCGGAGATATCATTTTGGCCAGATATTGCATATTTTTTCATATTTACCGCACGCGCTCAGAATGTTCCGAGCACCTGCGGTACATTTATTTACTTGTTTCATAGGATTGCCTGATTTTTTTTTTATCACTCGTGGGTTTGTTTTCAGGGCACAGTTTTCGAAGCTGACATAACTGTCATGGGATTTCCTTTAAATTATTATGGAAAACCTGGAAACGTCGGGAAATTTCGAAAAAGCAAATTGGTAGACACACTGGATATGAAGCCACAGCCTACGTATTATGCGTCTAATCATGTACTAATTAAGGTACGATGGAGTACACTTCCTGTACCTTTTGTAGGGGGCTTATTTGCATTTAATCCAAGGGAGTGCTAGGAGGCGCCACCTGTAAACGTGATAGCAATGGTGGAACACTCTTTTCGCCAGAGGGTGCTATATGGCATATGATCGGAGGGTGCTACATCACACGTAATGTAGTTTTTGCTAGCTTCATTAGGTTTTGTTTAAAAATATAACTAATACTGCTGTAGTTGTTTAAACAGGCAAACTGCCAACTAAAGTATTATTACCATAGTCTCTCCAGCTTTGTTTATTTAGACTGAAAAACCACTGCAGTCAAATAGAAAACTTGGTCTGTTCCAGCAATGCTGGTACACATCGGCTTTGTGAAATGAACTGTAGTGGTTCTACACATGCGAAACGTGGCACTAAAACGAATGTGAGCCGCTCTATACCGAGACCAGAAGGCCTCTGCTGTCCTTTAGTTATGTTTAAGTGTTCTGTATTGCATATGCAAGATCACAGTCAGCATGGACACGGTGGAATGGAACCTGAAGGTACCATCTTCTTAAAGGGCCCCTCACCAGGCCCCATACCAAATTTTAGTTAGAGACCGTGGAAGTTGTTGGGTGTCTGATGAGGAACATTTTGTCACAAAAATGTTTTGAATGTGTTCATTAAGAGCTGAGAAAACTGTTGTTTTTTTAAGCTGCACGAAACGAGGATGAGTGGAGGCGCGCTCGAAGCCCTTGCCCCTCCTCTGCGTAGCCTTCGCTAGCCAAATCTCTTCCCTACCCTCTCCGGCATCCGACCAACACAGGTCACGTGCGCACGACGTGCCTGAACAAGCCCAACTTCTGTGCACGAGGGCGGCATCTTTTTTTTTCTTCTTCTTTTTTTTTTGACCAGCATTGCTTTGAGGTCTACTGCCTGTTTCTGCGAGATGGTAGAATAGATGAGCACAATGAATGCGTGAATGCGTAGGTGCGTTCCACAGCTGTCGTCTGTTCGATGCGATGACCGCGGGGACACGAACGCATGCGAAACGCCGGTGCATTAGCCCCGCATCTCCCTGTAATTCACGCGGAAAAAAAGAATGCTCATATTCTCTTATTGCGTCTTATTATTTATTTAGAGATTTATTAATCTCTTCAAGCAACAAATACATAAACTACGCATGTCGTGTTAAATAATGTTCGCCATGTCACGTGCCACTGTTGGCAAGCAACGTCAGAGCGTAGTCGTCTACGTAGAGGACCAACGTCACTCCATTGCCGTGTACGTAGGGTCATTCATACGCGCATATCATGCCCTTATTCTCTGGGCGCACGCCTGCAAAAGAAAGGAAGAGCAGCTTTCATTTTGAAATTTTACCCATTTCCGCCGCGCATAGCGTTGCAAATACTGGCAGACATGATCATGAACGCCTCATTTACACATTGCGCTTGTCAGCTCAAAATTGTCAAACCTGGTGAGTGGCCCTTTAAATGGAGTACTTCGGTGAATGCTGGTATGCACTTTATGTGTTCGGACTCACGGACATTGCTCCCAAATATCCTGAAGTCAGTTGCACTGCTCTTGGCCCAAGACAGTGTTTTCTTGTGAGTGGCACCGGACGCCGTGCTTGCATGGCTTTGTGTTTTTCTGCTGTAGGCAGGCAGGCAAATGCATTGCCGTCAGCACCACCGGGCAACTCTGAACACATGAGAGAAAAAAAAAAGATTGCTCTCTGACAAAAGGAAAACTGCCAAAAGTGCATAAAGTACAATTTTAAGTTATACATATATGTTTTTAACAAATAAGTCTACCTGCAAGAGATTTTTTTTTCTCCAACCAATAAATTGAACGACGTCGCTGTTGGGTGACGCTATAAGTCATACTTTCACTACTTTCAGTGCCAAATTAAAAATATAATTGGTTTTTTATTGGACAAAGGGATGCTCTCTGCTGATGATGTGGCTAAAGAATCTTCTAATTTTCACCACAATCAAAATAATTTGTCTGAGCAGTAGACAGTTAAACCAAGGAAAAGTAGTGGAGGCATCATTTTCCTTTTAACTATAGAGCAATCATTTTTAGCGTAAATCAAAAGGAAATAGCGTTTCGAAAATAACCTCTTCCAACGGTGGGATCTGAGCCCACAACTTGCGAATTTTGCAGAGTTCTTTGAAATACTTTCAAAGTTCACCTTAATTCCTTTAAATTGGTTTCAGCTTTGGGTTCAGTTCTATCTTAACAAAAATATATATATTATCAATTTAGAATGAAATGACTAAAATTGATAGTTTGTTGTGGTCTGAATGACACACCTATTTAAATGGAGACAGATATAAATAATTGTGGTGTATTGCAGTTGTGCAGACCATCAGCTTCGTGAAATACATCACAAAACACACAAAGGAGTTCACTTAAGTGAAATAGTTATCTGCCATTGTGTTAGCATGTCATGCAGCCCATCAATCGACTGTCTTGATTTTGGTAAAGCAGTTTATTGCCATCTTCAACACGAATGCACTTTTGAAATAAAGCACAGTTTGTTTGCCCTTAATGAGCACTAAACTCCATGCTAGAAGCATTTGTCATACTATACTGCTCTTTTTTATATAGCTTAATTTCAGTATGGTTATACAGCACACTTTATTTCACTTCCCTATGCATTTGATGTTTATCATTATATAACATTTTTATTCAGTCTGTTTAAAAATTCTAGCTCTTTGACCTTCTAGTCTTTTACCTGTTTTCATCAGTAGAAAAATACACTCAAAAGAGAGAGCTCAAGGATGCTATGCTGAAGGTCTGTACCATGCTTGCCATGTGAAGAGTGCTCACAAGGTAGTTGCTTGAGTTTGGGTACTGCAGCAACCTACTTCAATAACTTAGTGATATTGGTTATGAAACTTCCTAGCGAAGATTATGGATGTGCCATACTCACAGTTGAACATAAGATTTGAAATGAAAAAGTTAAATTAATGAAAAACTGAAAAAGCAAGTTCTGATCAACTTACGAGTACTTTCATTGTAGTAGTGCTGCCTAGAGTGTGTCTGCTGGGCACACTAGAGTCTCTGGCATGGAGCCACTTGTAGTTGAAGGTAGGTTGAGCTTAGTGTGCTGGACCAAAGTGTGAAGCAGTTCAATTTTACAAACCAGTTTGTGAGCTATTATATTTCTTCAAACTATAAAAAACAAATAGTGAAATAGAGCAGTTAAAACCCAAACTCTCTCTTTTGACATGAGCTTGTGATTCTGCTTTGGTGTACTTTTGTCATCTGCAGCAAAGAGAAGCAATGTCAAAGCTGACAGTTAATACAGATTATGTTTTGCCAAGAATTCTTCTCTTGTAACATCAACACCCCTCATTTATCAGCTAAATGCATGTACGGCTAGGGAAATCTAAGTGCGTGCAATGTCAAGGTTATCAAATTAGCACTTTCCAAACTATATCACAAAAAGGCCCGCATGACATAAGTGTTCTTTGGGTTGCAGTAACAGGTCTCTCTTCGACGACATGTTTTACATGTGAAGCAGCTCTTTGATTAGCCTGTGTAGCGCTGTCCGTTCGTGTCTCCGTGCCAATGCACCACATTGCGCGCCCCTCACCGCATTTGCTAGAACGATGCCAAGTAGGTCAAGTCGCAGCTGTGCGTTGACATCAATCTCTCCTTCACCCGCAGCAGCTGCTGGCTCCTCCGCCAACTCGCAACACGCTTCTCTCTCGCTTCATCCTTTCCACCGCCTGCTGTGCTCGACCACACGTAGAGTGGAAACACTAGACAGATTTAGTTGCACGTCCGCAGCAGCAGTACGAATGCCGCCTGCCATTGCAAATGGCTAGCAGGCTGCGTCCGTACAGCTGCTATGGATGTGTGACTAAATCTGTCTACTCTTTCAGCTCGTTTATATGTGATGAAACTTACATGAAACCTAGCCTGCCTCTTGTGTCTTTGCATTTTAAACAAATCTTTGCGCAAGTAAACATTCTTCCAGCACCCGCATTGATGCCAGTTTCAATGGGGTCAAAGCTGTGCGAACCACTGCTGCTTCTCATCCCATCGGTGTTGCCTTCGGGGAGATGGTCCATAATTTTTTAACCAACTTGGTGACAATAACTGGGGTAGTGTTATGACAACAGCGCTTTTTTCTTCCCCTGTGATGGCAATCTGGGTGTCGTGAATATTTGACTTGTATTCATTCAAAGCCAAGTCGTTACCTTATTCTAGTTGTGATGCTTCTTTAAGTACTCACCAAAAAGCAAACTGACGACTGTAATGGGAAAGGTTTGTTTTACTTTGTTTTTCTGGTGTAATGGCAGGGAGCGTGGACGTTCCCACCAAACTGATGAGGCTGCTTGCAGGTTTGGAACACTTTAGGAACACAGAGAAAGCACACACTAGCCAATTAGCATTCCTAATCTCACACAAAAGTCATGTGCTCTAAGTTGACGTAGGCTCACCCACTTGCGTTGAGAGAGGCGTAATGCTGAGGCATGGTGACGATGAGGGACTGAGCAGTGAGAGGGCAGCTTGCGGGAGGTGGGCACAGGTCTCTGGGAACTCGCGAGGGAGCTTGATGCTCGCAGTTGCGAAGCGCAGGAGATGGAGGTAGTGGGCGGCCACGTGACGACCGTAGCCTCAACTCGTGGACTGCTACACTGAGGTATAACACTCGGGTCCGGCCACACGACTGCATCGAACAACTCACACTGTCTGCCCTATCCTTGTCTTTTTTCCCATGCCACTCCTCATGTTCCCACGTTTTCTGCGCATGCTTCAGCGTCCTTGTCATCGCCTTTCATCGCCGCACACACAGGCACACTCGTCCATTGGCATGCACACCACAATGACAATATTATCAAAGACTGGTGCACTTTCAATGTATTGCCAGTGGCGGCTGCTTGCGCCGAAGCAATTTTATGCCATGCTGTGCTTCCAGATGTGCTACCAGATGTGCTACACGCCTATTTTTATTTTCTTATTGTGTTGCTTCTGCATGGAAGTTTGAGCTTGCCTGTTCAACATCCTTTTCTCATCCTGCACAACGATCAGAGGCCACAAGCTTTTAACTTTGACGGTGACAACAATCAACTCGGGCATTACTGCTCATGCTGCCTTCGTTCCACGAACTTTGTATTGCAACATTCTTAGTGGAACCAGGTGATCTGTAGATGATTATAGAATTACGTGGAACAAAAATCACAGCAAAAAAGAGAAAAAAAGGTGGGATGATTTTATACATTTATGCGTGCACTTAAGGTGCAGCTGGCCAATGGCAGATGTATTCGCTCGTCTCCATTGACGTTTCACCTATTCGTCCGAAAGTTGTCCAAAAAATTAACGCTAGTGCATACTACGCCCAGAACCCCACAAGGCCAGCTATAATAAAACATACAAACCAGTTACCCATTTACACATGCTAAAGGGGTTGTGTAAAGGTTGCTACTAAAAAAACAGTGCAGAACTGCCAGCAGCCACACGCACTATCTAGGTGACGTCAGGCAAAGTAGAAAAGACCCGCATGGATGCTTATTGAGGGAAAGCGTCCATGCAGGATAGGCTGACATCACCTAGTTAGTGAGTGCATGTGGCTGCTGGCGGTTTCTCAATATCCTTTCAGGAGTAACCTTTTCCCATTTCCTTTAAAAACTACATTTAAATTCTACTTGACTTGTACATCTATCATTGGCATATCTGCCATGTCTCCCCGATTGTCCGGGAGACTCCCATTTCTTCTGTTTGTACGGATGTCATGAAAATTTCCCTGAAATCGAAATTCCTGTGCTTGATCTCTGGCCACATTGATGCAAATGCAGGTCAGTCCGCTCCAGGCTTTCTGTGAACCGACCGCATTTTATTATAAACGAATTTAGGAGGCATTCATCTAAACATACAGTAGTCTCAGTGATGCGAAATTGCAGCAAGTATGAATTCGTGAAATTAAATTCACTGTGTGCAGTGGGCCAAAATTCGAATGTTCCGAACACTTTTTATTATTGTGGCGTGATATGAACTTTAGTACTAAAGCCCTTGAACGAAGGCCGATCGAAGTACACGTGCGATCTGTGCATGCACTGTTTTATACAGTGCATATGATTGTTGCCACAACCGCTGTGGACGAAACAGCGATCATTCTTGACACGATCATGTATGGCAATGACGTTACTGACACTACTCCGAAAGTGTGCACGCGTCCAACATGCTACCAGTCAAAGCAATGCTGCTTTTCACAAACTGTGGACAAGACAGTGGCAGATACGATCATAGATAGCATAAAACACGTGCACAGCCAATACACGCTGCACAAAACTGCAATTGCAGTGACACGATAGCGATCTACGAGCTCCGAGGACACATGGCTAACGCAGCGGTAGGTTAATTGCAGTGAAGACGTAATAAAAGGCTAGAAGCATTTTGGGGTTCCTGTTCAAATAATCTAATAGCAAGCGAAGCCAAAGCTTTGACCCGCACTTTTGAGGAAGCCAGCTGAGCCATCTCGTCCGTTCACGTGTGTCCCAGGAAGACATCGGCGAGTTGTTTTGACGGAAGTAGATTTGGTTGGTTGTTATAATGGCGCTAAATTTTGGGAGTATTTGCGCTTCCCTTTGAGACTCTCACCTTAGTGCGAAACCTAGCTCATTTGTTCGGCCACTCCAAGCCATTATAAGACTGCAACGCCGATGTTGGCGCTTGCAATTGGGACCCCCCCCCCCCCCCCCCCCCCAGCCCTTCTTGTTTTTGCAGAGTCTTTTTTTTTTTTGCCAAAAAAATTGAGAAAAATAATTCAGTGCGCCTCGACACCCCCTCCCCCCGCCCCTTCCCATGTTGCGGAAATCTCCCGGATTCAGAATCCTTGAACTTGGCAGGTATGCATTGGCATCGCTGTGGGAACGTCTCAGGGGTCACTGCTGCTGTTTGTTTCAACCGTTTTGAACCCGACAGATTAGTGATTATTTACTAGCACCTTTACAGTCGCGAAGTTTTGTGGCTTGCCCCTGCACCTTGAGCAATAGCAATACCTTGTAAACAGCGTATACGCTGCATAAACTGCCACTAAACCCCCGCACACTGGCATGGCGGCGAAACATTGCAGATGTTGGGTGGTTGCGCTGTGGTGGGAAAAATTGCAGCCTCTTTGTGAAATTGGTTTACATACCTGTGCCCTCCCATGAACCATTGAAGCCATGCCCCTGTGTGCAGTGAACTAGCTAGCATCAAGTGGTTACCTTTTAAGGAGCGAAAAAACTGTGTATAATCAGTTTTTGAGAGCACAATAAAAGAAAGCTGCCAGTGAAATAAATCGAAACTAACCACCACAGACCTTTGTGGAGTGCAAGCACTAACCAATGCGCTTGTCTAAACAAATTTTAAAAAGGTAACCGGAGGTCAACATCGCAAGAAAAAAAAAATTCTGCATTCCTACAGGCTGACAGCACTTGCTGGGCAAAAAAGGAGTTAGGCAGATTTTCAAATATTCATATGGAGCTCTAAACGTGCAATGACGACAAATTTGCACATGTTTGCAGTGCGGTATATATAAATACTTGACCCTCGAAGGGCTGCTAGGTGTACAGCTTTGGTGCTATTTAAATGGTCAGGGTAATCATATATGCTGATCATTTTACTGCCTTGTTCCAGTGGCCATGTAATTGTTCTTTCTTTGCTGCTAAAATTACCTCGAAATCTCTCTTCTAGTCTTTTTACCGTACCATCTACCAATTCAGACCAATCCCTGTTTTCTGCTTTTCAGCAATCCGTAGTACGTGGGATGCGGAACCTGCTGGCGGACGTGGGGTTGAGCGCGCCAATGGGCGCAACAAAGTGGACAAGTGATGCTTGTAACCTGAATGCACAGCCTGGAACATTGATTTGCTTTGTGGCCATTATCATTGTTGTCGCTAATGTAATAAGACATTTGATTTTTTCTTTCCTCATCTGTATAATATTTCATGAACACACTGTAAATATATTGCAACACTTCAGACTGTCGCCGTGGTGTCACTTTTACCACAAGGGAATGTTTTTCGGCATGGGCAAGCGTACCAACTGTTTTGCTTCATATACAAGCGTTGTTAAGAGGCTTAAAAGCCTGTGGATAGAAGGGCTAGGTGTTTTACACCTTTTCTACTTTTGTTTTCTTTATGTCTTCTTTTTTGTTACTTTGCAAGTTATTTTTAGAAATAAAGGTCTAGTGCATGCATACTATTTAAGTTTTTTTAATTTTTTTGTTGGCTAAAATTGTAATGTTTTTGTTTGCATCCGATTGTGCCTCTTGCAAGTGTTGGTGTTGCAAAGAAATGAATTGCTTCTTCTTTTTTTTTTCCATCATAACATTGCACATGCACCTATATGGGCACCTTTTGCTTTGCAAAATAAACGCAGGTGCTCCTGGACTCTGCCTGTCTCTGTTATGATCATAAAAATGTGCTGTAATTGCACAGTGATAGTGTGGTTAAATGAAGTGATGTTACTGATAAAAAAATCTCAGATAATCTGCTGAAAACTAGTTTTAATATAGCATGTCCATACCAGAGATAGAAAAGTGCCCGTAGTACTTACAATTTTGTGGCTCTAGCTTGATTCAAGGTGTTTGGACAACAGTCTCGTAGGGGAAAAAAGGTTAAGATTCTCTATGTCAGTCATGTTTTGGTGCAGCGAGTTGGGCCAGAATCTAGTCCCTATGTGCAATTCTGTAATAGCGCCAAGTTTTAGACCATAATGTAAGAACAGTTAGCTGCCAGTAAAAAAGGATCTGGTCGCAACAGTGCAGCAAAGCATTCTGCAAGACTGCCCATACCTGTCGGTGCTTACATGATAAGATTTGCAGCTCTATTAAGCATAAAAGGATGAATGCATTTAAACTACAAAATATTTACCTGCCTGCACTTACATGCAATGTCATAGGTTGTGCATTATACAAACGAAAATTGCCATATAATTATGAAACACGAACTGAGCGCAAAAATTTACGTTCCAGAATTGTTTACACAATTTCTCCTGCTAAACTTCAAATTAGAAGTGATATAACTTGGAAAAGTTCATAATTATTTATTGTCAAAGTGAACTGAGGCTATGTGGAAGCCATTTTTCACAAATGAAATGAAATTTACGATGGATATGCCAAATTTGGTTTGAGCAGTGGGGGTGATGTCCAAATCATTGCACTAATTTTATAAACCATGCAATTCCTGTATTGCTAAATCTGAAAAATAGCGGGCAGTGGTGGAACTGGAATTTTTTCTTTGAGAGAAAGAAAATTTGGGACAACTACCCATAATCAGTTCCAGTCCTTTTAAGAGTCTGCTTACTTAAAGGAACGAGCTATAAAGAGTTGAAACTTGGGCAAATTGGTATGGATCCTTTAGTAAGTGTTACAGTGCATTCAAGATCAGAAGACAAGACTGGACAAACACAGCAAGGGGTGCTCTTTTGCTCGTGCCCTGTCCCATTTTTTAATCTCGTATGTGCTGCAACACTTTATAATGCAGCCAGCTATGATATCGGCATTCATGTGCACTAGGGGTGAAAGGTGAAAGTGCAAGTTTGAATTTCTGTAGTGTTTCAGACTCCTGGAGGTATAACAATTTCTCTAGATGGTGGAATATGAGCATTCACTTCAGAAACTCCCTTACAAAGGTCAGCCTGGTGGTTGCAGACAAAAGTAGCCTACTTTTGACAAGAGAGTACCTGGACACTGGAACATACATGAAGGACTGTGATGACCGAACAGGAACAGTTTTGTGTGTGGAGGCAAATGGTGTGCAAATATTTAAGGTGTGTTTGAGATTGGCAATGAGCGTTGAAGCACCGTATAATCGTCAGCAGAATTTCAAGGCTGCTGCCATTTTTGAACATGCAATCAAATGGTCATCGAGTTTCTTTTGGTGGCCTCTTCCCAATAGCAGGATAAAGTGTGGTAATGCCACTAGTGTTTTTTTTTACTTTTTGGATTGATTATCTTCAACTTAGTGATGCTGTGCTTTCACTCAGAAGCACAAATGGAATGCTACTGCTGATAATTTACATATTGCCTACTTTTGCCTCACGGCTGTGTGCAGGTCTTCCAATTCAGCATGTGTGTACTTTCCTATCAAGTGGTATCCCACTCCATAGTTTTTTCGTTTTTTTTTGCACTACACCTTTTGTGCTTCAGCTTAAAAAGTTTGCCATATTTACATATTAAATGCTGCTATCAGCAAAGCAGCAGGATTGCACAGCAGTGTTTATCTGCAAGTAATGTAAAGATATATATAGTTTTTGATGTAAAGTTCAAGTACTCGTCTTGCTGGTACTGCAGAGAGAATAAGAAGAGTGAAGAGCTGCTGATGGGTGCATTACAGAGGCTGTGTAAGGTCTGCATGGAACTACTGTATAATATGTTTTTTTTAGCCTCCATATTATTAACATCTAATTGTGATGTATTGTAGTTTTGCCAATATCAGGAATCCCTACCTTTTTACATGCCCTTATTTATCAATATGCTTTGTTGAATGGCTTGGTGCATGTTTTGAAAGCAGGATCATTCGCAAAAGTTTGACAAATAAAAAAGGCCACTGCAGAGCAGGTGATCACTTGGAGTTGTTTAAATCCAGCAGGTTGAAAAATAAACCACTGTTAAACTGTCAGATATGCAGAGTAAAGATGGGCATCACGAAGTGATTATAAGAAGCTTATCTACCATTTCAAGTTGTTCAAAGCAAAACAAATGTTTTGCTAACATATTTTTATTGAAGCACTATACTATCAGTATTGTTATTCTTTCTGAGCATTTAAACAGACCCAAGCGATGGCTCACATGAGCACCCCTAACAATGTTCAGGCAGATTTAGAAGTGCTCATATTTGTTGTGGCTAAGTTATGTAATCATGTCACATTGTGCATCCCTGCTTATTCTATATATTTCTTGCCTCATGATCAAGAAACTTGACACACAGTGCAGAGAACATAAGGCCGGGCACGCTCTGCTAACTGTTGTGCCTTGAAAAGGAACACACGTACACGAGTGTGAAAAGAGTGGGAAAAACAGGAAAAAGTGGGGCAAAGGTATGTTATGCAACTTTTCTTCGCGTGCATTTCATGAGAATTGTATTTGAGATTACACTGATGTTCAACTGAATGACATGCGGATATTTTGTGCATCTTTCTGCATATTACAAAAAGAATTCATACACTCAGCACTCTGGGTGATTTTTTGTTTATTTATTTAATACTGTAAGCCTTTCTCAGGCTCATACAGCGTGGGCGGGCAAATATACACAGTCACGTACAAACCAGGCAATATCACACATAGCGGAAGAAAACAATCACAAGATGCTGGTGAAAAGAAAACTGGAACGATGAAAACAATTGCACAAAATCATAGGCAGGTCACAAAACATCATCGAGGTATCAGCAGGTGGTACAGTGATCAGTGTGTTCGAAAGCGCTCACAAACATAAAAAACAAAAGTTGCTTTTACTCTTCATAAAACAGGCTTTCTACATTCCGAACAAATGCATCTGCAAAGGAAAGAGTAACGCATTCACGTGGCAGTTTGTTCCACTGTTGATGGGAAGAATGAATATTTAAATGCGTCACAGCGTGACATGAATGGTCTGATGCACTTATTATGGTTGGTACGAAGGAAGTGATGGTTAGGCGGCTTTATATAGTTGTCTTTATCTGTGTTTAAGCCGTTGTGCTACAAAAGGAAAAGAAACTTTAAGGAATAGACACGGCGACGGGCTGCAAGGGTCGGTAAGCACGCCCGCCTGCGCAGCTCAGTGACACTGTCATGCCTCGAATACTTAGAATAGAGAAAGCGAAGGGCCTTGCGTTGGACGATTTCTAATTTTCTGGAAAGATATTTTTAGTGGGGGTTCCAAACAATGCTGGCGCACTCGAGGATCAACCTTATGAGAGATTTATATGCTGTCAGTTTTACATTAGAAGGTGTCAATGCAAGTTTTCGATGCAGGAACCCTAGCTGGCGATAGGCTTTTGTCTATGTGCTGCTTATATGTGCATCCCACTTCAGTTTACATGTAAACGTGACGCCCAGGTATTTAACAGCGTCGTTTTTTGCAATGTTTGTGCCGACCAAATTGTAACTAAAATGCTGGATTGTTTTTCTGCATGTTATGCTAAGGCAAGCTGTTTTCGACACGTTAATTTCCATTCTCCACTCAAGGCACCAACATGCAATATTAGCTAGTGTGGTGTTAAGTCTAAGCTGGTCATCAGTTGCGCGGATAGTGGTGTAGATCACGCAGTCGTCAGCGAATAATCCTTTAACTTAGTAGCATTTAACCTTAGTAACTTAGCCTTAGTAACTTAGTAATTAGCAACTTAGTAACTTAACCTTAACCTTAGTAACTTTAACTTAGTAGCCTTTAACTCGAGCAGAGCTTAAAACGATGTATGTTTCATCGGTGAATAGATTAGGGAGAATCAGGTCAATTTCCTGAAAGAAAGTGGCTTGACTGGTGCAACTAAAAAATTTAGATAAAATGTTTCCTTTAGCAGCGGTGGCTACTTTTGTGTACACTACTTTTTTATGCTAGTTGTGTCAACTTGTGGTGAAAAAATGAGCAAGATGCATCGCTCATTGAATGGACTAAACCTTCTTCGTGGTCAGTAGTCTCAACTTCAGTGTGCTGCGTGTGACCGTAGCCACTTGTTTTGGTGAAGGCACTGCGATGTTTGATGTGCCGCGTTCTGGAACCCGCAACCAAAGTTAATTTTCTTTTTTTTTTGTAGAACTGAATACAATGAAAAATTTACTTGTGCACATATTTGGGGCCTACGTTTTCATTCTTTCGGTATCAAACAGGAACATGTCTGACCAGAATAATGAAATATTTTGTTCTGAATATAATTAATGACAAACTCACACGAAGCAACCAATTGTTTCATTTTCTTTATAAAGATGTAATACTGAGTGCCTTCAAATTATGCTACGTAAATTTGACAGATTCATAGACAGTGCATAATAATAGGTGTCTGAAGGGTATGAGGCCATTGAGTGCCTTGGTTGCAATCAGTTATTCCTTGCATTATAGTTTCCTGGTGGAGTCTTTTTTTTTTTGTGTGTGTATTAATCATAGTGGTGGCTGAATGATTATAGAGCGTCCGCTTCGAATGCGGAAGGTACCGGATTCGATTCCCAGTGCCAACCAAGAACCTACTGGTTTTTCTCAATGGGTAGAGGAGTACACCGACCTGGGTCATTTATGAGAAAATTATGATTCTCTGTTCTGATTACTTTGTAAGTAATTAACCACAAAGTGACTGTAGTGAAGCAGGATCCTCGAATGGTTTAATGCAGCAAGGAATTCCAACAATAGTTCAAATGTGTATCATCTTGTGCAAGGCAGTCATTTTAAGGTTACATAACCTCTTCAGCGGCAGTGTGTACAATTCTACTCATCAACTTCGTTGGCATGTCACGCACCATGTGTTTTGTTTTTTTCAAATAGATTCAAGCTCAGTGAGCCCAAGTAAAGCTTCCTAAGTAAACAGCTAGTGGAAACGTAACTTCATTCTGCTGTATTGTGTTTTGCAGCAGAGGATCACTTTGAGGAAGACAGTACCATGTTTGATGACTGTTTGACATGCTGCTTACTAGGACCAATATCAAGAGTTTTTTTCTTCACTTGAAACGAACACAACAAAAAAATCAAAAGAACTGTTTAATTTGTGTAGATTAGTATCGACAGATTATATCATAAATACTGCACTTGCAATATTCATTGCAGTAGTCGGCAATGAATACTGCACTAGCACTATTCATTGCCACTATGCTGACAATGCAAAATTTAGAGGAAAGTGATGACTAAAAAAGAACAGCCTGATACACCAACTTTCTAGCTTGAGTACAGGAAGTTGATGAAATTGATGTTCAACAAAGGAGCAGATCATATTTAAGGAACTGATAGAACTAATGGCCAGATGCACATGAAGCAAATAACTGGTAACACTCTCACCTCCCTGTTCTGTCTTTCTCTTCTACCTCCTCCACCGGGAAACTTTCATGCAAATGGGAGGTCGCTTGCACATTGTTTTCTCATTAACCACTACCACTCAAAGGACATTGAGGGTGTAGTGGTCGGAAAAATCGTGCTGTATTCTGCCTGTTCTCAAATGTTCCAAGTGTTATCAAGGGGAGACGCTCCTCGAAAAAGTTTTTTTTTATTTCTAGTAATAGAGACTTGAAAAGTTTGTTATTATATAGTTTTTCATGCAGATTTCAAATATGCAATCATTTTTTGTGTAGCTGCTATAATTATTGAGTTATGCCATAAACAATAGCAAAAAGTTACATTTTTTGCGGGCACTCTTTTATGTACTAAACTTTCAGTAAAAACACTGTGTCTGATCTTATTTGACTCTTGGTAGATTGAAAAGTGCAAATATCTATATAGATATGTCACAGAAATATTGGAACCAAGAAAAAAAAATTATATTGAATGACTTATTATTTTCAATCTCCCTTGAAACAATAAGCTAATATTTTCACAACTAATGCTGGTAGGCATTGCAATTTAGAGTAGATATTTGCATTCTGCATGTGTTGAAGAATATGTGTGCCAAGTTTCGTTACTATACAATGAATATAAGTTTCTAAAAGGCTGCCCGGAAAACGTGAAACTGTCAGAAAAAATGAAAATGAGAAAAACAAGATTAAAAGTTCGCAAAGTTGGCATTTATTAGGAAATCATTCTTTTTGCATCAAATTGGGGCACAATGAAAAGTACCTTGCCTTGAATGCACTGCAAGTGTCTAGAAGTCCCCTGCACCATAGCTTGGTCCTTCACGGCTCTTGCGGTCAGTGTCCTCAACACGAGCTCTCTTCGCTGTGTTGCGACGGTGTGCCCTCGCTTCTGCAGTTTGCTTCAAGTTCATCTTCCTGATGCGCATGACGTCACAGTGGTCACCATGTGTGGCCAGATCTTGTGAGGGGAGAATTCCAATGCCTTCGAGCACTTCTTCAAAGCCCCTGTGGCCTTTGTTGTACCAGAGTACAGCAAGAGTGGTGGCTGTCTCCACAGTTGTTCTGGAGGCAAACTTTGTTTTTGGACATAGCAGCCATATCTTGCTGTTCAGCGATTCGGCTGCATTCTGTGTCTTGCCATGAAGGCACCGAATAAGGAGTTTCTCCTCTGTAAGGCGCTTGTAGATAGGCATAATTGCCAATCCTTGAGCCTTCGTCAACAGTGGGGTGTGGCGTGGTGCAGGCTCCCCCAGTGTTTCCGCACGCTTGTGCTTGCACCACGAATTTGGTCCCGCGGGGCAAAAGTTGTGGCTACTGGCACGATCACTGGAGCAGCAATGAAAATACGATGCCCATATGGCAGTGTACATATTTCGGACACTGTCCTTGTTGCTCGTGATGGCGATCTTGTAATATGTTTGTAGTTTTATTATTGTCGCATCTTTCAGTTTTTCGCCTCGTGGCAGTGGCGTTGCCAATTTCCGTAGGGCAGTTCCCAAGCGCTTTGCAACGTGGTTCGTGCACTCTTCTTTGTCAATGGGGGTGTCACAGTATACATTTGCCTCACAGACTGCAGTGTGGGCCTTGCTGTCACCATCACTTAGGAAGCTGGTGAATCACAGTGGAGTTTCATAAGACAAGATCCTCTGCCATATATTGACAGCTGCCGCAGGTTCCATTGCATGGGATGAGCACTCAGTGTTTTTTTGGCAAACTGGAAGATGAAAAGCTCGCCATATCTCTTCATCCTCCCCAAGGTCCCTGTGTATACTGCAAGCATGGCAGTAGTTCGAAAGAACTTCAAAATCGAGGCAGAGCCCCGTGTCCAGGGACACGACTGTGCCCACTCCATAGTGGCTTTTATGACCTCTTTTCTGCCAGGTGCCATCAAACATGACTGGCACATCTCTGCCGCCGACTGCGTCCTTCGTGATGTTTCGTGCCTGGTGCAAGTTTTTGCTCACTGCCGTCATCGCCGCACCATGGAGCTTCTTGCAAATGCCGTTGAATGTCTTGTGATGCATCGGGCTCGGAAGACCGAGAATCGCACAAAATCGTGAAAGTTGGTCGTGGCCTGCGCCTATAGCGCATGCTGCCAGAACTGCCTTCACGTTTACAGCAAAGCTGTCACGCAAGCTGCCGCTGTCAAAACGAGCGCTCGTTCCTTGGTCCCCGGCCGAAGCAGTACGGAAGCATTTTTTGATAATTTCTCGTGGGAATTTCAGCTTGATATTTTCAGAAGTAATAGATTATAGTCCAAGGATGCCAATACAGCCAGAAAAAAAAAAAGCGAAAATTTTCCGGAAAACCGCGACTTTTCAACCCGCGTCTCCCCTTAATAAGTGTATTTCATAGACATTGCTTATGCATTCTTGTAATCCTGCCACTATAGCTCGAACCAGAACATGGTTGCAGTCTGATATCTCCAAGAAAAGTTTTTATTTTACCCATTGCATGACCCTACATGGTGGCAGAGTTGTTTTTATTTATGCAAATGTTTTCCTGGTGAGTTTATCAACTGTACGAACGTCAAATCAATATAGGCTCTTGCTTATCTTGGTTACCGTTAAATAGTGAGAGGGCAAGGGTAAATTTGTCTAGTTGTATTTCGTGCATTTCTCTATCATCTGATTTATAGTATGAATATGGCCTATTGTTGAGTAGCCTGTACAAAATCCTGCATGATCCTTTGGTTAATTAAACTCTACTGTCTTAATTCTGCTGGCTGTTGTTTTTGTAAATAGCTCAAAGACAATGGACAGTAAGCTAATCAGCCTGCAATTTTTCAAGCCCTTGATTTCCACTTTTTTACGGATCAAGATGATGTTGACATTCTTCCAAGATTCTGGTACCATCCCCGTCAAGAGACACTTCGTATATAGGGTGGCCAGTTTTTCTAATACAATCTGTCCACTATCTCTAAACAGGTCTGATGTTACCTTATCCTCACGAGTGGCTTTGCCTCTTTGCATTCCTTCTAGGGATTTCTTTATTTCTCTTGTCGTTACTAATGGGATGTCACATTCCTCTGGGGTATTACTGCTTCTGACAATATCATTTTGGATGTATCGGCTGCTGTGCAATCTCTGTAGAACCCCACAACAATCCTATTCATAATGGTTGTGACCTTCTTTCTTTTGTGACTTGATGCATACATCTGATTTTCGCCAAAGGGCAGTTTTGCCTTCACAGCTTTTAGGCTTGATTCGCTCTTTACAGCATGCTCAATTTCCTTCATGTTATACCTTTCTATGTCGGCTTCCTTATGCCCATTGATTAACTTTGAAAGCTCCACTAGCTCTCTTTTGTCTGTTTCGTTTGAAGCTTGATGTCTCATAACAAGGTTTTTCATCTCCTGGGATAGCTTTCCAGTGTCCTGTCTAATGACTGTACCCTCAACTTGTATCGCACAGTCCTTAATGATACTAGTCAGGTTTATTGCGTCAGGGTTAATGTCTGTTTTCTCAGTTAGAGCCGCGAATCTATTCTGAAACGGAACTATGAATTTCTTTACTTTCTCTCTCAGCACTAGCTCATTAAATGGCTTCTTGCATATCAGTTTCAGACCATTCCTTTCACAAGCCGAGGCGGATTCAAGACCTTACCATTTTATGATCACTGCTTCGGGTCTTGCCAGTCAAATCCACATGCTGTACAATGCCCGGGTGGGCACACAGAATGAAGTCTATTCCGTTTTTAGTTTCGCCATGCGGACTTTTTCACAAACACTTGTCGGACTTCACTTGTGGACCACTTCACGACCACTTCAGCCCATCTTGTGTAGAGAGTGTTCAAGATCCGTAAATTATTACGTTATGCAAACCCTAATAGCAACTCCTCTCTGGCATTTCAAGAGCTGATGCCGTATTCCCCCACAGCATGATCTACAGCCTGCTTTTTGGCTGCCTTTGCATCAAGTCACCCATCAGTACAGTATACTGTGTCTTCATCTGACTCATGGCTGATTCTATGTCTTCGTAGAAGCGTTCAACCAAATTATCACCATGGCTGAATGTAGGCGCGTAGGCCTGCACCACTTTCATCTTGTACCTCTTACAGGGTTCATGCTCATTTACATGAGGAAAATTCGAGGGTTTTCATGGACTTTCAAGGCTATGTGTGTGAATTTTCAAGGACCACATTCCCTGTTAGAAACCCAAATGACGCATCTTCTGGGGAGGATGTGGGCTTGAAATAACTAGAATTCGTCGAAAAAGGATAGCATCGCTAGTGCAGACATTGACAACATGGCTTTGATAACATTTTATTTCTGGACAACTTTCAATCATAGTTTCTTTGAGTTGCATGGATAATCACTTTCATTATAACAAAAGATGTAAACTTTTATTCTGATAGATAAAGGCAAAACTAAAGAACAGTTGTTATGCCACTCCTTGCTGTTTTTTTCCGAATGTTCATAGCAATGTCCACTATCTCCTGCTGCATGGAGTTGGCAGTCTTCCCACGGCTATTTGGCTAGATGATGCACGTCAGGTCCCTAGTTGCGTCTCCTGCATGCGAGCCTGATGTAACTGTTAATTCCTTAACAATGATTTCTGGTTTAATTTTCCCTTTTGTAAGCATTTCGAGCTCCTCCTTAGTGCAACATTTCCATTTCTCATCCTATTGCTCCTGCCTTTTGCGAGTTTCCAAATATGCACAGTGTTGTCCACTGCGATGGGGTAGTCATTACAGTGCTCGGCTGCAGACCCGGTGGTCACGAGTTCAATCCTGGCTGGGGCGGTCACATTTCGATGGAGGCACAATGGTAGAGATCCGTGTAGTGTATGATGTCAGTGCATGTTAAAGAGCACCAGATGGTCAAAATTTCCAAAGCATTCCACTATAGTGTCTCATAATCACCTCTTGGTTTTGGCACGTAAAACCCCAAATATTACTACAATAAAAAATACCCAGTGTTAGTTCCTTGCAGAAGCCATTGATGTTCTCAATTATGTTATGACGGGCACATTACATATGCCACCTGCTACATTTACAGCATCTCAAGTAATGGACTGTGAAATGTGCGCAAATGTTTATGAAAAATAAAAAAAGAGGAAATTCAAAAATTTTTAAGGATTCACAAAAATTTCAGCTCTTTCAAGGCCTTGAAAACAAACTTTTCAAATTCAAGGGTTTCAAATTAAGTACCAAATTAACAATTTACAATGTAAGCAGTTCTTACATTTTGAGATGGGCGTGATCATGGTGGTCTGAAAAATTTTAATCTTTGCCGACACACTACAACGAAGAGCAATTATAATGTAAATTAATTAATTAAATAATTATTATTTGTTCCATCCATAATTTATGTTTAATTTATTACTTAAAATGTTATTTAGATGGGATAGCACAATGCCAATAGTCCAAATTCAAGTTTTTGGCACAGAACTAAAATAAATGCCCCATCTTCAGATGCTTGCTAACTGACCTACAAAATTTATGATTCCAATCGGAATCAGTAGGCCTGAAAAGATTAAACATGCAGTACAACTGGCCAAGCTTAGAGACAATTATTTGCATTAAAAATGTTTGCTTGGTAACTGCTCCATAAGATTATTATGCTGCTCCAAAACGAGAATTTAGCTGCTTTAGAAGGTGTGCCGAAGTGGCTTCACTCGATCGCAACACTGTAATTTGTCCTAACCTTTTAAAAAGTAACGTTTGCCATTCATGAGTTCGTCTAACCATGATTCTTTAGCAGTCGCTCGGTAAAGGTTCCAATCCCCTTGACAGTAAGGACCAGTATCGTTCTTACTCCAAGGCAAGCGAGTTCTTTCAGGGAGGTGGAGAGCATATGCCTTGTGTTTTGACAATGTAGCTTTTGGGGGTGGGGGCAAAGGGGAGGCAGGTGGAAATTCGGAGGGGGGGGGGGGGGCTCAAGCACACTTATGCGCCGCGCTGGTGCCACCCCTGAAGGTTGGGATAGCAATCACACTTCATAAATTGTGTAACAAACATTCTCCATTTAATTACACTGGCAAATATTACCCACCAGTATTTTGTGCAAAATATTATCACACATTTCGTGTTCACATCTTGCAAACTTTCTTGAATTTAGCTCGTTTTCTCCTCATTGCAGAGCATTTTTTGGAAATGTGCTTTTCAGAAACTCCAGTAATATTTTTCATGCTCAAATTATGCATAATTCGTGGTCACTTCTCTTTAATAGATATAATTTATTTGACTTTTCAAAAGCATTTGACAGGGTGCATGATAATTATTACTGTACTCACTAAGTGTCCTGTTTAATCTCAACCCCAATTTAGTGTAGATTGAGTGCTTTCTTGTTAATTGGTTACAGTTTGCTTCAAATAACACTGATTTTGGTGTGCCTACCACGCCTGAGGGTTTTTATTTAGACTTATACTTTTTCTGATGAAGTTATCGGCATGCTTTACTTCATATGTTCATTTATTTGTACAGGGTTGCATAATCTTAAGGGAAATAACTTCTCTAACGATGATGTAACAACACACCAACCTGGTCGCATGAATTCTGTCTGGTGTAAAACTGGGCTAATGTAGTAAATATTAAAGAATGCAAAATAATTATTCATGTATGTAGGCTGCATCTACTGCACCACTCGTGAGTACATGTATTTTATGTATTGTATAACCAATCTAAATTGGGCTACCCAAACATCACATGCAATCGATAGCCCTAACTACAGTCTAGGCTACATTCATGTTATTAATCAATAGATAAAACACTTAACTGCTTCAAACAATGTGCTGCCTCTTTGCGATATCACGTCTGATTACTCATAGTGAACTAATTACAACCTTAACGCAAACACAACTTGAATAAATCCAGCTCCAACCCGCCGCCTCTCTTTCCTCGCCATAAGACGTTGCATAAAGTTACTTTTTGTAAAATATTTCATCGCCTTGGAAGGGTGGGAGGGCTGTCCGGCTAAGATCCGAAGACCCCTAGAGACCCGCGTCAATGGAATCCTGGACTAAGGATCTCACTCGCCTTTCAACTCACGCGGAAAATCTAAACGTTTTATTCTCTCTCTGTCTCCACAATGAACTGACGTATTTAATTTCGCGTCTGATTCTACGAGTGGCAAGCACTCGCGGCTATTTCGGATCGTTCGCATGGCGTGCATTAACCACTGCGCCACGCAGACTTTTCACTTCAGCACGATGGCTCCTTCAAATCGCGCCAGCATTCGTAGACGATTGCCGTTGCCTTTGCGCCGGTTCGAGAGAGCGAAGCCACAATCGACAGATACGAGGCCTAAGGTGGGCGGATAAAGTGCACCCACTAAGGCGATCCGCGTTCTTGAAAATTTCGAATCCTCCCTAACGACGCATAGGAGTTAGCTCGCCAGTGCATGTGATCTCTTTGCAGATTAGCGGAGTTGTGTGGTTGTGTCCAAGGAGGTTTGTGTCGTCTGCTGCGCGAACAGACACACGTCACCGTCGATGCTAGCGGCACACCTGGATGGTCCTTTTAACTAGCCCAGTCCTAAAACTAAAACGTAATGCTTTTTTGCAACTTAAACCACAAAAAAGACGTTTAATTTAGCTTAGGTACATGCATGGTGCATGACGCACTCATTATTCATATTATTTGAAGCAAAAAAATGAAGTAAGCGTAGACGTGGCGGCTCGCGTTATGCTGTGACCAATTTGACTTATTTTTACCTAAGCATAAAGCTAATATATTGACTCAGTATTGGTTAGTGTATTAACTTTATGTGGCACGACTGGCAGAGCTTTCCAGCTAAGAGCGCCTGCGCGCTCCAAAGGGGTCAATCTTGTCGTCATCATGATCATCATCAGCATGTGACCGCAACAATGGCGAAGAAACTGACAGGTACGGTTTCGAGCAACCTCTGTGAGCGCGTACATCTCGCTTTAAACCGCCCTGCGCTCACTTTGTCGAGGCTGCGCAAAGAATGTCTAAGGTCATGGTATAACTGCGTCCTAATGCTCAAGATTTTGGGAGTTTACTCGTTGATTCCCGAGTATGAAGATGTTGTTGGGTCGAACACGAATGCAGACGATAGTTCCGTTTCCTTGTGAACCTCCGTAGGATGAAAACAGCATTGTCGGCGGTAGCGCAATCGTTTTATCGGTTGCATGTGGCTTCTATTCGTGCGAAATCCGTACAATGCCCGTCGTTTCAGGGGACGAGAAAGAAATGCTGCGGAAGAAAAATCAGCGAAAAATGTTAAAACAGTTTTACCAGGGCTCAACAGACGCTGCCGATGCCGGATTTAATCCGTATGACATCAACGGATCAGATTTCAACCCCGACTTGTACCTCAACAAGGTGACATACGTCCCTGAATATTTTCGATCTATAGCTTCATTCGACGTGCAGGCGCTGTATGTGGGTCTGTTTGTTTCTGTAGCTGTTGAAAGAGTGCACGCTGACCGATTTGATGGATAAGGAGCAAGAAATTTACAAGCAGATTCAAGCACTGGACGGGGAAATGCAGACGCTCGTTTATGAGAACTACAACAAGTTCATTAGTGCGACCGACACCATTCGCAAGGTAACATCGTTTCCGAATGGTTCTAGTTTAGTTTCTCCCAACTTGAATGCCTTAGATGATTGCTAATGTCGCTTTTTAGATGA
Organism: Rhipicephalus microplus; assembly: GCF_043290135.1. NCBI lineage: Eukaryota > Metazoa > Arthropoda > Arachnida > Ixodida > Ixodidae > Rhipicephalus > Rhipicephalus microplus. The sequence continues at coordinate 42,213,335 of NC_134710.1, read as the reverse complement.
AAAATGATTTTAGGAGGATGGAAGAAGAAATGGATCACCTGTCATCAAATATGGCCACAATTTCCAAGTTCAGCACCAGTATTGGAGGAACATTGCAAGGAAGGAGGGAGCAAATGATCAAGCTTTCAAGCACCCATTCACTTTTGAAGAAGGTAGTTGGTGAATTTTGCTTTCATCGAAGTTTGAAATGAGTTGCCGCATTCTGTACTTACATGTATTTTGATTTCAGCTTCAGCTGCTCTTTGAACTTCCGCCACGATTGAAGGCCTGCATTGAAAATGAGTCCTACGAGGAAGCAGTAACGTATGCATGCAGGGAATTCTTATAGTGGCATGCTGACACATGTGGGCACGAATCATTTTCCTTACAGGTACTATACGAAAGCTCAGAAAGTGCTTAAGCAGTACAAACACATGCCATCCTTTTCTGGAATACACGACGACTGCGCTGCTATTGTGGAAGTGCTCAGGGAGCGTCTGCGAAAGAAGTTCCACCAGCCAGAGGTGACTACATTCCGTCGCACGACAAAGTGATAAATTTTCACCATACTGTTCCTCCACAGGTTACGAGCAGAGAATTGTCGGGCGTTGTGGAACTTCTATTTCAGCTGCGTGAGCCAACGAACAGCCTGTGCACTGACTATCTCCTTAAGTATGCCTGTCTTCTTTCTTGCCAAGTTTTTGTTTGTTTCACCGGACACAATGTATATCCACTCTGACAGAACAACATTTGCAGTGCACGGCGCCCGCTGGACAGGGACATGAACGAATTGAAACGTCAGGTGCAGATGCTGATAGACCCTACTAGTCATGGAAAAATAGAAAGAAATGGAAAAGATTCAGTGCTTGATCTCCCCATGGTGAGTCACTGTATGCAAAAACAATTGTTATTTATTTTTTTAGTTTATTAATCCTATGTATCTTCAAGCCACATGGCCGAACTGCACATGGTGGATGGCTTTCTGCCCCTCACTCACCGGCTATTCCTAATAAGAGGGGAAAGATGGGTGGGAGGCCATTCGCCCGATGAAGGGGAGCTTGAGGATAAACAGTAAGCAGGTGTGGGCATCATACATAATTTTCACTGAATAACAATTCCAATATATAGCACCTCATAAGACAGCAGTGACAAAGTTAAAAATTTCTTAACATAGATAAAAGGACTTATTATTAACAATCAAGTTTATGTTATACAATCAAAACCGTTGTATGGCAAAAAAAACATATAGTAGCATAACAAAGAAATGGGCTTCTACAAAACATCACAGAACGCAGAGAAAAGTGCTGCATTCCCAACTAGAACTACTGTTATACAGTGAAATCAAATGATAGTGTTCAGCTTTAAGTGCAGATGTGATGCACCTACGGTCCCCAGTTTGGTGTGGCTTGAAGGATTGTTTGTAGTAATCATACTTTTCACTGAAGAGTGTATATACCTAGTCTACTTTTCATTTCATACAAAACGACAATTAAATAAATGTGCCATGTGAAAGCAGTGACAGTTTTAATGAAAAATCAAAATAACGCTTGAGAATAAGGTGACACACAATGAAACACGGAGCAAGTATATATGTGTTAAAAAAATGCATATTTGCCAACAAATCAATGTTGGAAGTAATTAAACTGTGGCAGCATGCTACACAACTTCAACAAAACCGAACACAGAAAGTCATTTTCTAGACAAAAATGCAAAAACGTGACAAAAATTTTTTCCCATGTCGAACTGGCCGGTACAAAAAGAATGAAATGACATGGCATGCTGAGAAACTGCAGGAAAATTGACTTGCATATCACCAAACTGTCATTAGCATACTAGGAAATAACTGCAGCTCCAAATATTTTAAGGGGAGCAAACAGTGAAATGTGAGCATCTCAATGTTATAAAAAAAACTGAGCTATATTTACTTGTGTTGCACTTATAAACACAAGGAATCTATAATAAAAAATAGTGTCTTAAAGGAACAATGATAAGTTCATTGAGCATATAATAAATGAAATTTGAAAGGTGTGGAGTGACATGAAATGTCCTATTTGAAGGGACAAGAAATTTATTGGCATTAAAAACCGTGGTGTTACCTCAACAAGGAAACAGTTTTCACTAAACATGAGAAAAAAAGAAGCATTGTACAGATTATGATTGATTGTTATAGAATATGATTGATTGTTATGATTATGATTTGTGGGGCATATTATTCCTGTAGTGTGAAAAAGATGAGGAGTATTGATGCGCCATTGTTTCGTATCATACTATGCCAAAGGATTTAAAGCTGTTGACATACACTGTTGTGTTTCGACCTGGGTCAATTGGCGGTGGTTAGGAAGGCGCCTGGAAGCATTTTTTGAACACATCATGGAAGCATCTTTCTGTAGTCTGTCTGTAGATTAGGCTCATGTGAGGATGAGAGACTGCTAAAGTATACAAATTTGATATATGCTTTTACTTTTGTGAAAACGTTCCACTCAGAAAAATGTTTTTTTTTTTATAAAAGCCATATTCATAAATTAGTGGTGTATTAATAGGTGCGGTGCAATACATCAGCTTTTTTTTGGATTCAGGTGTTGAAATATGTGAAGTTTTCAATAATGCTATTGTATTTATTAGGGTTTTTGTAGCTGAAAAATTGGCAATTGACTTGTTTTTTTTTATTCGTAATTCACTAAATATTTTGTTGCAGAACTGATGACCTAGATTAAAGATAGGCTTACTGCAGACTATACATTTTAACTTTTTGCTTCAAATTCCACAAGTCTCAACAAGGTTGTTGTGGCCTCTGAGTTGGTGCATTGTAAATTTTAACTCATTTCAAAGTTTGAATTTTTTTCTTTCAGCATATACTGGAATTCACAAATATGGCATGCAATTGCATCATCACTGGGTTGTGCAACATTATTGAATCCTACTCTGACTTATTCATCAACCGGTTGCCTCTGGAATATTATGAAAAGTATGTTGAAAAGCCTTTTAGTAGGTTGTAGAAGTGTAGTGCTATTAAATGTACTGTTGTCCTTTCCAGGGTCCCTGCACCATATTTAGCCAGCATTATTGTTGCTAGCAAGTCTGAATTTCTCTTAAGGTACATTCTCGCAGAATAGTGTTTGACTGCAGGAGTTTGAATGCGTAAATAGGATATCGCAAAAAAGTATAGATAGGACCTCCATGAGGTTTCCGAGATATCTGAGAAAGGAGCTCTCAGCTATTCTCATTAATGTATGAGGACTGTAAGGCTGTAGAAAGGTAAATGTCAACAAGAAATGACAAAGCACAGTTTGCATAGAGTGTCTGGGAAAAAGGCTTTGATCTGCTGCATTACCATTGGGTCGTGGGATCGAATCCTGGCTGGTCTGGCTGCATTTTCGATAGAGGCTAAAATGCTGCAGGCCCGTGTGCTCAGATTTAGGTGCACATTACCTAGGTGGTCAAAATTTCCGGAGTCCTCTGCTACGGCGGCTCTCATAATCGTATTGTGGTTTTGGGACGTTAAACCCCACATATCAATCAATCTATAATACCATGGTCATTCTTCCTCTCTTCAAAGCACTTAACTTCGTTTTCTCCAACCCCTCTATTAGCAGAAATACTATTGTAGTCACTTTGCATGCCAACCACAGTGAGTTGGACATGAACATTTTTTGAATGTGTCAAAATCCTTAGTTTTTTGGTTGAGACAATTGCTTAATGTCAGATCTTTGTAAGGGAAAAAAAAAGCACTTCCTGTGGTCAGACATAGTTCATTCAGTTGAGATTGTTTGGGTCGTGAAGATCATAAGTGTGAGTCGGCATAATGAGCAGCTGAGCACCATGATCACTAAGCCACTGTAGCGGCTACTTTCTGTATTTTCTGATGTTTGTGTGAAAAATGTCTGTTGCACTTACTGCAAAATAATAGAGTGGAAGGCCCAGTAAGGCACTTGTCGACTTTGGCGACTCGGACAGTGCCTGAAATAGAAGGAAATTCAAGGCTTTTATGAAAAACTATTAGTAGCCACCACATTGGAGAAGGTGCGAGCTCTTTAGTCACTTTGTTGCTGTTTGATGAATGGCACTTTTTTTACAGTGGGGAGACAGATGCTGCTGTTGTGGAAAAGTTGAAAGCATTCTTAGATGAGATCATGCTGCAGTTGCTTGATGTAATGGAACAGAGAGTGGCTGCAGAGGTGAGCATGTCTTGCAACTGTACATTGGATAGTGTTCATGCAAATAATGCAAGCACTCATTATGTTTTTGTCTCTACTTTTCACATCTCAGTTTAGAGTAAAGGTAGGTATTGAGAAGCATGTTATATAGTATTTATGCATGCTTGTGTTGAACATATTCTTTCCTTTTGTAGTTACAGCTAAGGGAACGTGGCTGCAGCAAGTTTCACAGTAACAGAGGGCTAAAGTAATTTGGCAAAAACATTGTGTGCCAGACTGCTTTTGCAAACTTCCTGGCCTGAAATGAGCCATGGAATAGGAAGACAAATGGAATCTGTGCAGGCGTAGACACAATTTATGTCTGATAAAATAACCAGAAGTTTCTGGGGTGTGGAGGGAGAAAGAGGAAACGTCTTTTTTAAATAAGCAGTTCCTTTCTCACGAGTATCCATGAGCTCTTTTGGCTACAGTTACCCCTCTTTCAAGAAAATCTGATCCAAGAGACGAGAGCTGGACAGCAGCATCACCCCCTGTCCTGTGGGGTGAAGGTTCGGGGATGGAGGTACAAAATGACACTTGTTGAGCTTGGCTTCATACTAGTGAGTCATGACATTAACAAGAAAACAATTGTAACACCTCCAACATATTTAGTGGTGACTTATGCCTGGCTCTGCATGACTAGCAATACTTGTAGTACTGCTTGTTATTGACTGTTGAGAAGCAGCGTCTTACTCTCTTGTGATAAGCTGCAGGTACTACCAGCGTCAAAAGAAACTTGAACAACGGCAAGCCTTCCAGTTATCACCATTGACAGGTGCACGCATCCTGTTCAGCAGCTCTGTGCATATATGTGTGCTTGTCCATGATGGTAAGTGGACGGCACGCACTATACCATTCCAAACGCTTGCCGCTGTTTGAGTTTCATTTGACGCTGATAGTACAAAAGTGGCATGGTTAGAATCTAAGGACAATGATGATTTCTGTACACATTTTAAGTGGAAGCAAGCGCTTCCATGTATGTCCAACAGTGATGTATACTCGACTTCTGCAATAACAAAGTAAATAAATGTTTATTATAAATAATGAAAAACAAGTAAGTGGCAATAATAAAAAAAAATGTGTTGTTGACCTGAGATTCTAGCAGTAACAAAAGATAAAAAAGCGATAGAAGAGTTTAGGTTGTAGTGTCACCGTTAATGTGTTGGTGGCTGGGACAAAGTTGGCTTCGTTTGTGGAGAATAAAATACTCAGCACTCCAGTAATGTTCACCGACTCCTTAGCTGTGATAAATGCACCTCCATCCATGGCCACACAGTAATATTATTCAACCGCCAAAGAATCAGTGCAGAGCAGAGAGAAAAATGGTACGAGAAGATTAGCCTGTATTGTGAAGCAGAAAAAAAAAAACTGATTTCATTTGATAAAAAAATATTTTAGGAATTGTATAAACATCCTGTGGGTCCACATTTATATGCAGAGTGCAGAATTTATTGGTTGCAAGAATGTGTGCTATTGCAGTAGTAAAATCGAATTGAATTTTGTCTACACATTTTCTGTCATGGATAGTTATGAGAAACAACAAGCACTTACATTTTGTGTTGCTGACTTTTCCGTACCATTTCTGTTTTGCTTGTGCCAGTTCCATTTTGGTTCAACATTCATTCATTTATGCAGATTTGTTTTTTACAATAGTACTTTTTTTACTATGACTCCTTTTCCTCTGCATTCACCATACATTGTACTTGTGTTTAGTTCCATGTCAAAAAAAATTGTTGGTGTTTTTGGGTCACCTCTCACAATTCAAGCTTGTAAAGCAAGTTTCACATTTTCCAGTCAGCAATAGCGTGTGATTTAGGAACTTTTTCTCGGCGAACAGGGCAAAATTAGAAGCTATGCTTGTCATTGTTCATTTCTTATTGTGGTCATGCAGAGCCGGCGCGTTGACAACAGTGTGCTGGTGAAGGCTCTGGACCGGTTCTGCCAGAAACTGCAGGCGTTGACGAAAATGATGCCTGCTGCTGATTATAGCCAGCAGGCAGATCATATCGTGGAACGAGCGGCTCGAGACCAGTGTGCATTTTCGCTGCACACACTGAGGCAGTTTTTTGCAGAGCGGCTTACAGATGTGCGGCACAATCTGGCCCTTCCAAGAACTGTAGGACACGACAGTCTAAGCCTGGCTGACTTGCATACTGGCTTGCATAACCTGATTCTTGACCAAGTGCAGTCATTGCTCAGGGGTCTGAGGGTGAGTCTGTTTGAAATGAAGCTTTTAGACGAAACTCATAACGAACACAAATTTATGTGAACAAGATATGTATTGCACAGAATGAAACTTCTCTTTGGAAATTATTACTAGCTAGTCTTGCTCGGGAAATGGTGACACAATATTAAGAGAAATGTGAGTGCAGAATGGTTTTGATCGGAAGCGTGCTCTGTTTGATAAAAATGACAAGTGATGCAACATGAGAAAAGTGGGCAAAAAGAAAAACGTATGTACAAGGACATGGGCAGTTCCTGCAAAAAAAAAAAAATGCACAGTAATGTACACATTATGCAGTACCCTTAATGGGCATGATTTCTGGATGCTTTAACATTTTTAATGTCAAACCAACTTCCATAGACAAGTATTATAGACTATTTCATGGATGGGCCTGAATACCGTTATATTGGGCTGTTAATCTTTGTATTTTGTATCTTTAACTACAACGCAAACAGTGTTCAAACAGACGCATATGCATCAACAGATACGCATGAAAACGGTCAGTGCGTACAATATTTCATGGCCTTATTAATTCAGGTCATGATGCACAAAAACAAGAAAACATCGGTCTGACTGCCCAAGATGGCGACGCCCAGATGTCTTACAGAAAAACAGAAAATAGGCTCTAAATGGTGCAGTGAAAGTGCACAAGGTGGCATGTTACTTTGTTGCAGTTTCCTAATGGTATGCCAGCTCTACTGACTGTTGCTATCGAATTCATAATATTTTTTTCATCCTTTCACTTCATCAATAACATGATCTGAATAACATTTTGAATTTTGATTTGTACATTTTTGTTTAGAAGCAAAGCTAATCTGATTCGGCACTTTATCTGGCATATTGTACTATAGTGTAGCGAAAGAAAACAGCGCAAATAAACAGAGCACCAAAATAGATCTGGCATGATTCGTTCGCTTAAGCACCATAGTGTAGCCTTGGACCTAGTATTTTATGTGTCGTAAAACATTGTAAGGACTGTTATCTATCTTCATTAAAGGGCCACTCACCATTTGACAATATTGAGCTGACAAGCACAATGCGTAGATGAGGCGTGCGTTCATGATCACGTCTGCCAAAATTTGCAACTCTACGCACCACAGAAATGGGTCAAATTTCAAGATGAACTCTGCTCTCCCTTCCTTTTGCGGGCGCGGGCCCAGAGAATGAGGGCATGACGTGCGCGTATGAATGGCCCTACGTACACGGCAATGCAGTGACGTTGGTGCTCTACGTAGGTGACTATGCTCTGATGTTGCTTGCCAACAGTAGCACGTGACATGGCGAAAATTATTTAATACGACATGCATAGTTTATGTATTTGTTGCTTGAAGAGAATAATAAGTCTCTAGATAAATAATGAGACGCAATAAGGGAATGTCAGTGTTCTTTTTTTTTTTTCCTTTTCCCCCCTGATTTGCCATGAGATGTGTGGTTAATGTGCCGGCATTTTGATACGTTCGTGACAGCCGTAGAATGCTCCTATGCGTTCGCGCGCTCATTGTGCTAAGCCAGCTTTTCCAAACCATCCCGCAGAAACAGGCAGTAAACCTCGAAACAAAGCTGGTCAAAAAAAAAGAAAGAAAGAAAAGCCGCTCGCGTGCACGGGGGTTGGGCTTTTTTGGGCACGTCATGCACACGTGACCTCTTGGTTGGATGCCGGAGAGGGTAGGGAAGAGATTTGGCTTGCGAAGGCTACGCGGAGGAGCGGCAAGGGTTTCGAGTTTGCCTCCTCTCAACCTTGTTTCGCGCCACTTCAGAAACAGTTTTATCAGCTCATAATGAACCGATTAAAAAATTTTTTGTGGCAAAATGTTTGTCATCGGACATCCAACAACTTCCACGGTCTAATAAAATTTTGTATGAGGCCTGGGGAGTGGCCCTTCAAGGTTCATTCACACACATTTTGGTGGCATTTGATTTAACTGCTGGTTCAGAGCTACTACAGCATCTTGATTTCTTCTGCAGAGGTTAATCCAGTTGCATCCTATTAAATAACGGAGTAAACAGACGTACTATGTATAAGCAAGAAAGGCCTGCTGAATTTATGAAATCTTCTGCTCTGCAGGAGTGTGTTTGTTTCAGTAGAGTCCACTGACAACTCAGTATCTCAAATTAAAATTGAAACTAAGAGAAGCACAACCTTGATTTGGTGTGACTAATAATATTAAGGTTTTAGTGCTTAAACCCTCATAATTATTAAATAAACAAATATAGCCCACAGACTCGTTGCTGCCAATTCTCTCTGCTTGCTATGCAAAACACTTTTACAGTGGTTCTTGAATATGGCAGCAGTTTGTGAGAGAGCATGCATAATTAATATGTAGTTTTCAGTTTTTGGAAGCATAGCGAACCACTAGAAGTAGTATTTTTTTATTGAAGTACCTGTTGCAATGGTTCAACCTAATTTTTTGCAGCCATTTCTCAAGTTGTTTAGAGTGAGAACTTTCACACTTTTAAAGGCATTTTAAAAGCCCTTTTAAAGGCGTTAAAAATATACACGTATTTTTAGGAAGCAAGTGGTGACAATGTACTTACTCCTGCAATTAAAGTTCTTATTGTGTAAAGGATAATCTATATGCGGTGTCGTTGACTTAATGCTTCTATCTCGACGACAGTGCTCGTACTTGGTACGAGAACAGAGAAGGCAGTTTGTCAACATGGAGTGACTTTAGAAGAGCGATGATTGACACATTTGCCGATGTCGACCGGCGCGAACGTGCGCAGCATTTACTCGAGCTACGGGTTCAGAAACCCCATGAAACGGTCGCAATGTTCACAGAGGACATGGTCCGTCTCTTCCGTAAAGCTGACTCGCACATGACCGACGACAAAAAGCTGCGCTACCTCATGCGCGGCGTTAAAGAGCAATTGTTCGCCGGACTTTTGCGGAACTCGCCAAGCACCGTGACGGACTTCATCAAAGAAGCAACAGCTATCGAACGGGCGCTTCACCTGCGATGCCGACAATACGATCGCTTGTCCAGCAACGCCCACATGCAAGTCGCCGCTACGACATCTGACAATCAAAGCTCGTTGCGCGACTTAATACGAGAGATTGTTCGCGAAGAGCTGCTGAAGCTGCGGACTCTGGTCTCGGAACCACCCACGGCGTCTGTCGCTGAAGTCGTCCGCGAAGAAATACGCCAAGCGTTTTCGGCAGCTGATTCTACTCACGATCAGCGACCTATGAGCTACGCAGCCGCGCTTCGCCGCCCGCCGCCCGTTCCGCCGTCGTACCGCCAGCCATCGACAGCCGTTCCTTGGTCGCCGCCGCAAGAACAGACACCGCGGCGCCCTTCCGTCGTGCCACCGTATGAAATGCTGCCGTACGAAGAGCCGTCTCCCAACGAGACACGGCATTTACAACATTATGAGCCGCTGAGACGTCCACAGCTTCGTAAAACAGACGTATGGCGCACCGTGGATAGACGTCCGCTTTGTTTTACCTGCGGAGGTGTCGGCCACATTTCTCGTCATTGCTGGCACCGCGCCGACACGTTTCGACCTCTTCGGCAATGGTCTGACGATCGACGCCCCAACGACGACTACCCACTACGCCGGGACGCTGATTCTCAACGACCTTCCTTGTCTCGGTTCCATTTTGACAACCGCCGAGCCAACAATGACGACGGTGAGCCTAATTACCAGCCAGGTTTGGGACGTCGACCACGTTCTCCGTCTCCGGCATATTCGCCTTCGTCGCGCGACCGCACTACAGCCGACGCCAGCGGAAGGAGGTCACCAAGTCCACGCCGGGGAAACTGAAAGCGGCGACCTCCGGGGGTGAGGTTGCAGGCCGCCAAGGCGACGAAAAAAGGCCCCCGTTACTCTTACCACAGGACGCCGTAAAGCCGACTAGTTGTAACGTTGACGAAACTGTGACCACAGATCTTACCGTTTTTGTAGACGGACAGCAAGTAACAGCCTTAGTTGACACCGGTGCCGACTTCTCTATCATAAGTGAAAACCTTGCCGTGCGCTTAAAAAAAGTGAAGACTACGTGGACGGGACCTCACCTGAGGACAGCAGGCGGCCAGCTGTTGATGCCTGTCGGAAGGTGTACAGCGAGACTGGGCATCGGCAGCTCTTCTTTCGTGGCGACGTTTGTCATCCTCACCTCATGTTGCAAGGACCTGATCATAGGGATGGACTTCTTAAGAGAATATGGTGCCGTCATCAACATCCTGGACCGTTCAATTACGTTCCGCAACAGCCCTGGTTTGGTTGACTGTTCAGACGCAATACGTAACACTTTACGTATAATTGATGATGATGTGGTCGTCCCGCCACGGTCATGCACTCTTGTTTCGGTGGAAGGGCACGAACCGTTTGATGGCGAAGGCATTGCCGACCAAATTGGCTCGCTGCTATTTAGCCATGGCATTTCGGTCGCACGAGGTATCGTCCGTCTCACTGGTGGGCGCACGAATTTACTTTTGACCAACTTCAGTACTGAGCGCCGGCACCTTCCGAAGGGCACAGCTATCGCTTCTTAGGACAATATCGTAGACATGCGAAGCAGTTTATGTTTATCGGTATTAGATGAAGCGCCTAATCAAGAACCAGAACCCGTTCTCGATGTTAGCCCCACTCTGTCAGAGGATGACCGACAGAGACTTCTTCAGCTACTAGCCGAATTCCACGACTGCTTTTCATCGACCTCACGAGTTGGTCGAACACCTTTGACAAAGCATCGAATAATCACCGAGGACACGGCGAGACCTATTCACCAGAACCCTTATCGTGTAGCTTTAAAGGAACGCGAAGCCATACAACAACAAGTCGCGAAAATGCTTGAAGATGATGTAATTCAACCGTCACAGAGCCCCTGGGCATCGCCTGTAGTGCTAGTAAAGAAAAAGGACGGCACGCTGCGTTTTTGCGTGGACTACAGGAAGCTGAATCGGGTGACCAAAAAAGATGTGTACTCGCTCCCACGTATTGATGACTCCCTTGACAGACTTCGGCACGCTCGCTACTTTTCTTCCATGGACTTGAGGAGTGGATACTGGCAGATCGAGGTAGACCCAAGAGACCGAGAGAAAACCGCTTTTGTGACGCCAGATGGTTTATACGAGTTTAAAGTCTTGCCTTTCGGTTTGTGCTCCGCGCCCGCGACATTTCAAAGGCTTATGGACACGGTACTTTCGGGATTGAAGTGGAAGACGTGCCTAGTCTATCTGGACGACGTTGTAGTATTTTCAACGACTTTTGACGAGCATCTCCAAAGGCTGGAAGTGGTGTTACGTGCCATACGGTCTGGGGGCCTAACATTGAAACCGGAAAAGTGTCATTTCTGTTTCCACGAACTTCAGTTTCACGGTCACGTCGTCAGTAACGTAGGCATCCGACCCGATCCTGGAAAAATTGCCGCTGTCGCACGGTTCCCAGTACCCTCCAATAAGAAGGCTGTCAGACGCTTCCTGGGCCTTTGTGCCTATTATCGCCGATTTATCGCAGACTTTGCCCGCATCGCGTCGCCACTAACTCGTCTCACAAGAGACGACGTTGCTTTTGAGTGGAACAAAGAACAGGAGGCTGCCTTTAATGACCTGCGTCAACGTCTTCAAACGCCCCCAGTGCTTGCCCACTTCGATGAAGAAGCCCCGACGATGCTTCACACAGACGCGAGCAATGTTGGTCTGGGAGCTGTGCTTGTGCAGCAGCAAGAGGGCACAGAGAGGGTAATCGCTTACGCAAGCAGAACATTAACACGTGCTGAGGCCAATTACTCTACAACTGAGAAGGAATGTCTCGCCGTGGTATGGGCGGTTTTAAAATTTCGCCCGTATTTATATGGCCGCCCCTTCAAAGTAATTAGCGACCACCACTCATTGTGCTGGTTAACAAGTCTAAAAGACCCTACCGGGCGATTAGCACGTTGGAGTCTCAGGCTGCAAGAATTCGATATTGTAGTCGTACACAAGTCAGGCAAGCGACATATGGACGCCGACTGTCTGTCCCGTTCACCCATTGAGTCGGCAACCCTACCTGAAGAGGAGGAAATGGCATTTCTCGGTGTCCTCGACACGACCGCCATTGCGCAGCAACAACGTGACGACACTGAGTTGCTTGGCCTAATTAACTACTTGGATGGCAGATCTCAGAAGGCGCCAAGAGTTTTCGCAAGAGTGTTGTCATCATTTTGTTTACGGGACGGAGTACTCTACAAAAGAAACTTTTCGCCAACGGGATCTGCCTATCTGCTCGTCATCCCAGCAGCCCTTCGTACCGAAGTACTCCAAGCATGCCACAACGAGGTGAGCTCTGGCCATTTGGGTTACACGAGAACGTTGGCCAGAATACAGCAAAAGTATTACTGGCCGAGACTAACCACAGCCGTGAAGCACCACGTCCGTGCCTGTCTCGACTGCCAGCGACGCAAGTCACCACCGACTAAACCAGCTGGCCTCCTGCAACCCGTACAGGTCCCAACAGCTCCATTCTACCAGATCGGCATGGACATTTTGGGCCCACTGCCTACTTCTACAGCAGGGAACCGCTGGGTTATCGTCGCGACGGATTATCTGACCCGTTATGCCGAGACAAAGGCTATCCAGAGAGGTACAGCAGCAGAGGTGGCAACATTTTTCATCGAGAACATTGTACTGAGGCATGGTGCACCATCCGTCGTGATCACAGACAGAGGAGCCGCATTTATGGCAGCTCTTTTGGATCACGTCCTCATGCTGAGTGGAACAGCGCATCGTAAGACCACCGCCTACCACCCACAAACGAACGGGCTGACAGAGCGTCTAAACAAAACCATTGAAGACATGCTTTCGATGTACGTAGACGTTGAACACAAAAATTGGGATGAAATCTTGCCGTACATAACGTTTGCGTACAATACGGCAAAGCAAGAAACGACGCGCCTGACCCCGTTCAGCCTCGTTCATGGACGAGAAGTACGAACTATGTTAGATGCAATGCTACCGCACGAAGGTGACGGCATCGACCCATACGCCAACACGTTTACGGAACGCGCGGAGGAAGCTAGGCAACTTGCACGTTTACGGATCCGCCAACAACAAGAGTACGATGCAGGCCGCTACAATGCTCACCGCAGAACAGTCGTCTACCAAACTGGCGACAAAGTATGGGTTTGGACACCCGTACGGAAACGAGGACTTTCCGAAAAGCTTTTAAGAAGATACTTTGGGCCTTACCGAGTGCTGCGACAACTGAGTGAGGTTACTTACGAAGTTGTTCCCGACAGTTCATGTAGTACCAATCGTCGCCAGCACCATCCAGAACTCGTTCACGTAGTGCGCATGAAGCCTTACGTCAGCGAGTGATTGCGTGAGACTTTTCTTTAAAAAAAAACTGCATTATTGACTTCGCATCGGGTCGATGCTCTTTGAAAGGGAGGCAAATGACCCGTGTCTGCGTGTGAACGACAACGACGATGTGGGGATTTAGCAGACACCAAGTAGTGGGCCTCTGGCTTGACTCAACAACAAAGAAGATCTTGTGGCTCAGCTGTTGAGAACACGCTGCTTTCGCTGCCTCAAGGCGTACTTGTACTTTGTTCGCGTTGTACTGCGACAATATAACTGATAGATATTGTCTGAAATTTACTTTGTACAATAAATTTATGTTAAGATCTTTTTTAATGCAAAGTATAAGACTGTAAAGTTCGATTTTCAAACTTCATGTTGTTACGAATGGACTGCACTTAGATGTGCCTTTTTACTGAAATATTTGTGCATCGCACACCTGAATCCACATGATCTGTGATATTCTGTGACTCCGCCAACTGTCTTGGGACCCAATAATTTGAACCTACAGTTGGCACATGTGTAGGAAACATTTTGCTTGGGAAAGCTGTATTATACTCCTTTCCAGGCTTTTGTTCAAGCCGAGGTTGAATTTTCAAAGCGGGCCAACTTTCAAGACATGTTCTGTATGGAAGTGCATGAAGGCATTGTTGTGGCTTTCATACGCGCTATCAACAGTATGGCTTTGGTGAGTAAATGCCATTATTTTCGTTTGTCATTTTATTGTTATCTTATCTGTTTGTATTTTAGTTTGTTATTAAGTAGAGCATATATTGAAGGCGAGTAGGGCCGACAAATTTTGTAAATAGCTGAAGTGGTAACATAAATTTGTGAAAGGATGTGTTTTCTGTTAATTTATTTTTACCAGACTGGAGGGTACCAACTGCAACAATAACATCTTGGAACTTTGACAACAACAGTCTTATTTTAACCTTCCACAAAACAATTATAGTTAATTTTTAGCAATAGTTAAACCTGGATATAACGAAATTGATAAAGTCCCAGAAAAATTCATTATAGAGAGGATTTTGTTATATGCAGGTTTGGTACAAAAATTCAGGAAATAAACGCACAAATTAAACAAGAGGGGTACTGAGAGCTAGCCCAAAACGCTTATTTAATAGTAAAACACTGTGTTATTATCGCGATAGCAATTATATGGACACTCTCGGCTGGTTTTTGCCGTAGCCGCCATGTTTCGTAACAAGTTCAAATTAATAAGATGCCCCCACTCATTGTAACTTTCACGGGCAGGTAAAAGCGCACAAGTGCTGCTGAAGCAGAGATAAAGGAGTCGGCCAATCCCTGTCGCCTGGAAAGTGCATAAGATAACATCTCCCGCATGTTATAACTGCCGTCGAATGCTCAAACAAAGTAAACCACCCATCTTGAACAAGCATGAAACAACGAGGGGAAGGCAGGGGGGGGGATCAATCGAGTAGCAATAATGAACTCTGATTTTAAGGGTGGTCGCGATCTCTGTCGCACTTGCTATATCTCGGCGAGTATCAGTGTGGTTTCAAAAGGAAGGAACTGTATGAAAAGAGCACTTATCCCTGTAGCGGTCGTATTTGCTTACACCAGCATTTTGTAGAAGTTTTGCGATATCATATCCAAAAGAGTTGGCTGCAGCCCTACTTCTTATAACATTAAAATTTTTTGCTATTGTGTTCATTGCATTGCATTTAACGCGCTGTTGTGTTGCCAAAACTAATGAGCTAATCGCGAAAGCTACCAGCTTGCGAACTTGCGGCGCAGCGCGAGACAGAAGTGCGTGACGAGTCGACCTCCGAAATCCGTCGTCACCGCGGTCTCGGAGAGTTTAAATCAACGGCTCATCTGGCATACCCTCAGTGGTGATGACACGATTGTCCGAAATTAAGAAAAGTCACAGTTTCTTCGCAAGGGCGAAGAAATTAATGACTGTGATCGTAACAACTTCGAATGTAACGCTGAGAATGGCAAGCAGATCGAAACGTGTAACGCGCTGCTCACGCACCAATGATGCATGAAAACAACATACAAAGGACGAGAGCGAGCTAAGAACTTTTACCGCACGACACCTAACGTGCCATTTAAACAAAAACGAGGCACAAAACGTAATCACAGGTACAGATATAATTGCAAACTAACAAGTACCCCTGGTGTTACTTTTCTGTGTTTGAAAAGCGCACTCTTTTTGCAAACGGCGTCTGTCCAGCGAGCGAAGTGATCTTTGTGCGCACCCGGCAACTTAACGCATTCGTTCCTGTCAAAGTCGAAGGCGCACGATGCTCTCCACCGAAGTATAAGTGGGATTCACACTAGGGAGAAATCCCCGGTGTAGAGGTGAGGATGGCGCATCATGTGAAAACGACGTCACGAGTTAGTGTGTCGACGCGACCTCCTTGTGGCTCCTCGGGGGAGGCGGGGATTGTTTCTCCATCCGGTCAAATGATCCCCATGAAGCGGGGCATGTAGCGGACTTTCGGGTGGGTCCCTGGCCATATTGCAGCCCTCTCTCCTGCAAAACATGGCGGCAGCGGCCTTTCCAACATACTCTCCGAACTTGCGTGCACAGTGATGGCGAAAATGAACAATGAAGCAACTTTTTTCTTTTCCGTCATGTAAGAACATCATCACTTGTGGGACATTTCTTCTGATGACTATAGTGTCGCGGCGTGAAGACAGAGGTCGTATTTGAAGAAGCTGAGAAAGCAGCAGCGGGTCGGTCTTTTTATTTACCGCGCGCCAGAGAGTTCCTCGTCTTTCTCGTTGTGTTCTGCATAAATGCGTTGCACTGTCGCCTTCGTCTTTCTCGTAGGACGCACGTGACATTTGCCTCCCTCCAAAAATGGCATCGGCCCGATGCGCAGCCAAGGCGCTCTTTTTATAAAAACGCACATATGCACCGGCACCCACAGTACAAGCGAGATTTAGCTGGACAAGTAGGGTTTCATCCGGATGACATGCACAATCTCGGGTGAGAGGTTTCGGCGTCTGGAACTGCAATCGCTGTCAGGAATAACTTCGTAGTTCATGTCATTCAATCGTCGGGTGACTCGATATGGGCCGAAGTATCGTCGTAATAGCTTCTTTGAAAGTCCGCGTCGACGTATTGGGATCCAGACCCATACCTTGTCGTCTGGTGTGTAGGTTACCAATTTATGTCGTAGGTCGTACTGTTTCGCATCTTTGTGTTGCTGGTGACAAATACGCACGCGTGCTATCTGTCGTGCTTCTTTGGCGCGCTGACGAAATTCTTCGGTGTCAACATGAGTGTCGTCACACTCGTGCGGCAGCATAGCGTCCCACATTGTAGTGACTTCGCGCCCGTGTATTAAACTAAACGGCGTCATTCCGGTAGTTTCCTGCCGGGCAGTATTATAGGCGAAGGTCACATAAGGCAAGATTTCATCCCAGTTCTTGTGTCGACAAACATGCACAGCATATCTGCAAGGGTCTTATTAAGGCGCTCTATTAGTCCGTTCGTTTGTGGATGGTACACCGTTCTTCTCCGGTGAGCTGTACCGCTGAGCCTGAGAACCGACTCCAAAAGTTCTGCCATGAACGCAGTTCCTCTATTCGTGATGAGAACTGTTGGAGCACCGTGCCGAAGGACGATGTTTTCCATGAAAAAATGAGCCGCTTCTGCTGCTGTGGCCCTCGGCATGATTTTAGTTTCTGCGTAGCGAGACAAGTAATCGGTGGCGACAATGATCCATCTGTTCCCTGTGGTAGAAGTTGGAAATGGGCCCAGGAAATCCATTCCGATTTGGGCAAATGGCTTTGCTGGTACTTGGACGGAATGTAATAAGCCTGCTGGCCTGCTGGGGTTGCTTTGCGTCTTTGGCAGTCTGCACAGGTTTGGACGCGATGTTTTACAGCAGAAGGTAGGTTTGGCCAATAGTGACTGTTTTGCAGACGGGACAATGTTCGAGTGTAGTCGAGATGACCGGAGTTGACTTCATTATGGCAGGCTTCCAGAATTTCTTTTCGCAGTGATGCAGGGACGACGAGCAAGTATGGGCTGCCGGTGGGAGAAAACTTTTTTTTGTATAAGACGTCGTTCCTTAAACAAAAAGATGGCAGTCCTCTGGCAAAAACTCGCGGAACGTCTTCACGTCGTCCTTCTAAGAAGTCGATAAGCGGAAGCAGGTCAGGGTCGCTGCGCTGCTCTTGTGAAATAGTGGCAGCGTTGATGATTCCCAAGAATGCGATGTCCATAGACTCGTCATTAATAGCGGCAGGCTCGACGGGTGACCGCGAGAAACAGTCTGCGTCAACGTGCTTCTTGTCTGATTTATAAACTATGGTCATATGAAACTCTTGAAGCCGAAAGCTACAGCATGCTAAACGGCCGGATGGGTCTTTCAAGTTAGTGAGCCAGCAAAGCGAGTGGTGATCGCTGACGACCTTGAATGAGAGGCCGCACAGATACAGTCGAAATTTGAGAACCGCCCAGACCACGGCGAGGCACTCTTTCTCGGTAGTCGAGTAGTTCCCTTCCGTGCGAGAGAGAGCTCTGTTGGCATAGGCTATCATTTCTCGGAGTTATCTTTCCATTGTATCAGTACGGCGCCCAGGCCTACATTGCTTGCGTCGGTGAGAAGTGCTGTTGGCGTTTCCTGGTCAAAGTGCGCAAGAACCGGAGGTGTTTGGAGGCGTTGGCATAATTTGTTGAATGCAGTTTGTTCCTTTTCGCCCCAAAGAAAGAGGACATCCTCTCGTGTGAGCCGCATCAGAGGCGCCGCAATAGACGAAAAGTTGGCGATGAATCGTCGGTAATAAGCGCAGAGGCCTAAGAAGCGTCTCGCTGCTCTTTTGTCATGCGGTGCGGGAAACTTTGCGTCGATTTTGCCCAGGTCCGGTCGAACACCTTCGTGGCTGACCACGTGGCCTAAGATGCAAAGTTCGCTAAAACCAAAATGGCACTTCTCTGGTTTTAAAGTCAGGCCAGCCGAACGTATAGCTTGTAGAACTGCGAATAATTGACTTAAGTATTTCTCGAATGTAGCTGAGAAGACAGTAACGTCGTCTAGATAGACCAAGCATATCTGCCACTTCAGTCCTGATAGCACAGTGTCCATTAAATGCTGAAAAGTGGCTGGCGGTGAACATAACCCGAATGGAAGCACTTTAAATTCATAAAGACCGTTGGGCATCATGAAGGCAGTTTTCTCGCAGTTTTCTCGACTTCTATTTGCCAATAGCCATTTTGCAGGTCCATCGATGAGAAATAGCGTGCATGCCGCAGCCGATCAAGAGAGTCATCAATGTGTGGCAGTGGGTAGACGTCTTTCTTCGTGACTTGGTTTATTTGTGGTAATCTATACAGAAACGCAAGCTGCCGTCTTTCTTTTTAACCAATACCACGCGGGGATGCCCAGGGACTTTCGGAAGGCTGTATTACGTCATTTTGGAGCATCTTCTGAACTTGCTATTGGATATCCTCACATTCTTTCGGAGCCACACGGTATGGGTTTTGTCGAATTGGTCTCGTATTTTCTTCAACGATGATTCGATGCCGGGTCAGTGGTGTTTGCTTGACTTTCGACGTGCACGAAAAACAATTTTTTGACTGGTGTATCGGCTCTAGTAGGCGCTGTTTATCCGAGGGTGACAGGGTAGAGCAAATGTTGACAGACAAAGGTGTCTAGGCTGGGACGGTCCCGTCGTCGGTTTCAAAGCGAAGCAATCTCTGGCTTGGTCTACATCGTTGTAGTAGGCAATTGCGGTGCCCTTTTGGATGTGACAGTGCTCGTTGCTCTATGCGTGGCAGTGGGTAGACGTCTTTCTTCGTGACTTGGTTTACTTGCGGTAATCTATACAGAAACGCAAGCTGCCGTCTTTCTTTTTAACTAATACCACGGGGGATGTCCAGGGACTTTCGGAAGGCTGTATTACGTCATTTTGGAGCATCTTCTGAACTTGCTATTGCACATCCTCACATTCTTTCGGAGCCACACGGTATGGGTTTTGTCGAATCGGTCTCGTATTTTCTTCAACGATGATTCGGTGCCGGGTCAGTGGTGTTTGCTTGACTTTCGACGTGCACGAAAAACAATTTTTTAACTGGTGTATCAGCTCTAGTAGGCGCTGTTTATCCGAGGGTGACAGGGTAGAGCAAATGTTGACAGACAAAGGTGTCTAGGCTGGGACGGTCCCATCGTCCGGTTGCAAAACGAAGCAATCTCTGGCTTGGTCCACATCGTTGTAGTAGGCAATTGCGGTGCCCTTTTGGATGTGACAGTGCTCGTTGCTGAAGTTGGTGAGGCGCACTTCTGCCCACCCATCAGTTAGTGCCAGAACCCCTGTCGCTATAGAAACACCTTGCGTAAGCAATAGCATGACTATTCACTCCTCTATCGCCTGGTTACGGCACGGCCGTTCACAAAACACCGACACAAGGCAGCAAGATCTCGGCAGGAGCATCACATCATCGCCTACACATAAACGTTGCAGTTGTTCTTCAGTGGCGGTGTCGACGTAAGGATGGGGGGAAAAGGTGAAGATACATTCTGGAATGTTGATTACAGCACCGTACTCTAGCAGAAAATCCATATTCAAAATCAACTCTTTACAACAGTCCGGTAAAATGACAAAAGTGGCGACGAAGCTCGAATCACCGATTATGAGCCGAGCAGTGCATTTACCGGTTGGCGCCATTAGCTGTCCACAAGCACTCCTTATGCTCGGCCCACTCCAAGGCGTCTTGACCTTCTTAAGGCATTCGGTGAGCTCTTGTCGCATAATAGAGAAGTCAGCACCAGTGTCAACCAGTGCTGTTACGTAGTGTCCGTCTAAAATAACGCTAAGGTTGGCACGTTCAAATTAGTTCGCCTGAAGGGTCTAGCTGAGGAAACTGGAGTGTCACTTGAACACAGTTTAATGGCTCCTGTAGTATACCCGCCACCGTGGCAGTGGCAGATTATAGACTGCGATGTGTCTTTCCTAGAAGTTACAAAACATGCACCTATTGCCCATATTCGAAACTACTTCCTGGAACTTCAACACAAATACACACGTCCTGAGTTCTTTACAGATGCCTCCAAGTCTAACTCCTCTGTGTCCTACGCTACTGTCGGCCCATCCTTTTCGGATGCTGGCCCTCTACATCCAGGCACAAGTATCTTCACAGCGGAAGCTTACGCGATACTTGTGGGGGCTAAACACATCAAGCAATCACAAATACAAAAAGCAGTAATTTATACGGACTCCCTCAGTGTGGTTACGGCTCTGCACAATCTTAAAAAAAACAACAAAAAACCCTGTCCTCGTCTCACTTTACTCTATTTTATGCACACTCTACACACTCAAACAACATGTTGTAGTGTGCTGGGTGCCAGGGCACCGTGAGATCCAAGGCAACGTGATGGCGGATCAGCTTGCTGCATCCGTCCACGAAATCAGTGCCACTACACCCATACCGATCCCGCCCCTTGATCTTAAGCCGTCTCTCAAACGAAAGCTCAGGGACTACTGGCAGAGCAAGTGGGATAGACACACACAAAACAAGCTACATGTTGTCAAGCCACACCTTGGCCATTGGCCACCAGTATCAAAATCGCGTCTAACAGAGGTAACACTAACAAGGCTCTGGATAGGGCACACATACACGACACACTCATATCTTTTGTCCGGTGGCGATCCACCATTGTGTGACAGATGTGGTGAGGCATTAACAGTTCTTCACGTTTTAATCCAGTGTAAACAATTTGACACTCTACGAAGACAACACTTTCCATTACTCTACCGACAACATATACCATTACACCCCGCAATGTTTGTTGGTAGGGAACCACTTTTCACCCATAAATCATTGCTAGCTTATTTAAGAGATGTCGGTTTTTACCATGTAATATACCCAGGCATTGCGTAGCGTGACCTCTCAAGAGAGGTTGCTGCTGCAGTGGCTACATTGAGAAGAAGCACTTGCCTCTCGGCCCTTGGACACAAGGGCCCTGATGAGGCGGCATTTGTGCTAGTGCCACAAAAAAAATTTTACACATGCTTTTATTATCGAAACCTTTTGTCACCCATTTTTACTATCCATATCATGCCATTGCCATGATTTTATTAGTTACGTTTTTACCCGCGTTAGCGCGAGCAATTTTAAGGCCCCTATACAGCCACACACCATATCATTGTCCACATATTTAGTCACTGAAATGGCGCTTTTTGGCCACCAATTGGCCCTTGCGCCATTAAGCCCTACACATCATCATCGGCACGTACAAATTCATCGGCATTAGGACTCGTGGTTGTTGTCGTTTTCATCATCGCCGTGGTCTTTGTGTAGAAGCAAGGGGGTCTTTTAGGCGTCTCGGCAATCGGCAAGATTGCCCCCGGAGGTCGCGGCAGTTAGTTTCCCTGGCACGGGCTTGGGGAGCGGTTTCCGACGGCGTCAGCTGAACTTTGGCGATTCGGGGAAGTGCGACTTCGTGCAGGTGAGGTAGACCGCCAGCGACGACGTGGTGAAGACGCTTGGTTGGTCGGCAGGTGATCAGCACCATGGTCACGAGGGTATTCAAAATAAAATGAAGCGGGATGAGAAAAGTTTCCAAACCAGGCTTCTCGATGACGGCAGTAGCGCGAGATGTGGCCTGGTTCGCCGCAGTGGAAACAAAGGGGTCAATGGTTGGCAGTGCGCCACAAGTCGGTCCGGCGTACTGGTGGTCGCCGCACAGGTTGCCATTGCCACCAAGGCAAGGTAACGGGCCGTGGCTGAAAGGGTGCTTCTTCTGGGGCAGGCAGATGACGGCGGACGGCATCAGCATAGGTCAATAGACGTGGTTCAGGTGGTGGCACTGGTGATGGAAAGGCTTGGCGTAGTTCGTGGTGCACGATTTCCGCAACAGAAGTAACTGGAGGCTCCGTCGACGGAAAGCCGAGGGCCCGCAGCTCTTCCTGCAGGATTTGCCTTATCATTTGCCGTAGAGAGCTTTTGGAAACGGCAGCATTTTGAGCGGCGGCACCATCAGACGTTTGGTCGAGCAGGCGGTCAAAGTGGCGGAATCGTTGCCGGAGGGCCCGCTCGATGACAGTCGTCTCTTTGATAAATTCATCCACAGTTGTTGGCGGATTTCGTACAAGGCCGGCGAAAAGCGGTTCCTCAACTCCCCGCATCAGGTGACGAACTTTCCTCGCCTCGGGCATGTTGCGGCGAAATAGACGGGCCATATCCTCAGCGAACATGGCGACGCTTTCGTTGGGCTTTTGCACGCGGGCTTCAATCATCTGTTGTGCGAGATCCCGTCGGTCTGCACTCAGGAACTTCTCGAGAAGTTTTTGGCGGAAATTATCCCAGGTTTGGAAAGTAGGCTCCCTGTTTTCGTACCATGTGTGAGCGCTATTTTCCATTGCGAAGTAGGCACGGCCAAGTTCTCTTGTGCACTCCAGCGATTTACTACAGGGGTTCGCTCGAACTGGTCGAGCCAGTCCTCGACATCTTCATACGCTTCTCCACGGAAGACTTCGGGAACACGAGGAGGCTCAAAAGTTACCTGGGAAGGAAGAGTCATTTGGGCAGGAGAAAGATTCGCAGACATTGAAGGGGCCGCCATGTTGGTAAGAGGAGATGCAGTCAAGAGTTCTAGACTTAGGCCTAGTAGGCGCCGGCTGAATCGGTGTACTAGAGTCGTAACAAGATGTTGAGGTTCCGCACTGGGTGTACGGTCCCGAACGACGCTTTCCTGCATCAGGTTGCAGGCCCCAGCACTTCCACCAGTGTCGTGTCGTGAAGACAGAGGTCGTATTTGAAGAAGCGGGTCGGTCTTTCTATTTACCGCGCGCCAGAGAGTTCGTCTTTCTCGTTGCGTTCTGCATAAAAGCGCGCAGCGCGTATGCACTGTCGTCTTTGTCTTTCTCGCAGGACGCACGTGACAATAGTAAAACTAACCTAAAGAATGGTGTGTGGGAAACGATAGCCAAGTAAATGATGGAGCATTACCACCTCTATGGAGTGATATTTAGTTTTGTTATTCTGCTATTCTGATAAGAATTGGGGCATTGCCCGCTTTTGTTGTTGTTGTTGCTACTGCTCTGCTTGTTCAGCCTCTTGGAGATGTCTAATTTTATAAAAACATTTTTTAATGGGCCTTTTTATTGAAGAATAGACGCTTAAAATATAGGCAGTCATAGAATTTGAGAGCTGCTTTTTATTTTCAGAAACATGACATACTTCACATTCTACTTTATCGGCTGCACTGATGCAACAGAACCTTAGGTTGTGTTCACGTAGTGAAGGCAGAAGTGGTCTTCTATTACCTTATATTTTGAAATTATAATGAAACGCTTGTGCAGATAATTGTCAAATATTAATAGGCTAGATCCCTTCCGTCTTGGGTTGTTTGTTCTCATGACAGAAATGCTATGAAGCATAATTCGTTCGCAGAAAGCCAAGCTACATCGAAAGATAATTTATTGAAATTTCTGTCTACCGACTCAATAGTAGTATTTGATGAGTCAGAGGGGCTGTGAGCAGTTTTGTAGTCGAAAAAAAAAAAAAAAAAAAGCCTTGTCAGTGACCCTGCCCGGAATGTTTTTTTCGGTGAGTTCGTCTTTGCAAAAAAGAAAAGCTGGTGTCGAGTCAAACCAAGGGCAACGCCGCGACTGCATTTCACACACACATATAAACAAGAAAGCTTCTGAAAGCAGCAAAGAGGCGGTGGGGGGGGGGGGGGGGTGCAAAACGGGCACTTCACTCAACCACACTAGGACTTTCTTCACCCAAAATTCATCAGCGATTTTCTCGTTCTCTAATCAAGGCACCCCCCCCCCCCCCCTTCAAGATGAAAGCTTGCCGCCGATATCTATAGCTGGGGGTCAAAGAATTCTTCAGTGCTCGCGCTCTATTGTATGGTAGAGGCTCTGTCCACACTGATCTCCCCCACCGTTCGCCTCGTCTGTGTGAGTGAGGGACATTTGGGGGGACTTATCCTCGCCTGTTGATGTCACTAAGCTCCGCCTTTATCCCACGTGTATTTCTCCCTCGTGTGAATCCCACCATAAGCGCGTGCTCAAACATCTGCCCCCCCCCCCCGCCATTCGCAGGGAAAAGTACGCGTGGGAGATAAGCGTGCGTCGGTGCATCGAGACAAGCTGAGTGCCAAGTGCGGGCAGCATTTTTTTTCTTTATTGAGTATACATATTAGATACGTTCATATATAATAGGGTGAATGACGGATGCGGCGGCCACGGCAATAAACCAGCCGGGACTCTTCATATAAATGCCATCACAATAAAAAAAAAGGCAAAGCTGGACGTCCTTGGGGGCCACACCATGAGTGCGCCGTGAAACTATGTACACGCGCACGACATCGAAAACGAAGAGCGAACGACACGGATACCGCAGAAAACTATTCGGTAAAGCGTCCTGCATATGCGACGTGGCCCCACATATGTGACGCTAACTAAAGTGTGACACTGCAAATGTGCAAAAGTAGTTTTCTTTATTTTTTTTATTTTGGTTTAGAGTAGAGGGGGGGGGGGGCACACCCGCGCATGCACCCGCGGCGGCGAGAACGGCGGCAACGCCAGCTTGTGGGGTGCAGGCCCGGCCGCCCGCCTCACGCTCACCCGCGCACAATGACAAGTGTTTGCTCTAGCTTGGTGCGTCGTGTGCGCTGCTTCATGCTTCATCGACAACAGGGCAGCCGCAGAAGATGCATGCTTGTACCAAAATGCGGTTCAAAATTTCTAGATTGTCCGTGTAAAAAATTCATTATATGAAGGTTGTCTCCTGCTGTTACTTTTTTACATAGAGGTCGTAAATACATGTGCTTCTATGGAGCAAAGACGGGGAATAGAAAAACTTTGTTATATTGAGGAATTCGTTATATGGAGGTTTGTTATAAGCAGGTTTAACTGTACACTGAAACTTCATTATAACAAAGTTGCATCTTACACAAATAAGTTCAATATATCAAAAATTAGTCAAAAAGATTTATTCCTAACACTATATGTATTGCAACACTACTTTTATTTGTTTCATTATAAGCTATATTCTGTTATATCTGGGTTTGTTATATCGAGGTTTTAGTATGAAAGTTATCATGTACAAAGGGGTTCTTATGAATTCAGCTATAAATACAGTGAAACTTATCACAGATATGTATTGGCGAAAATTATTGTCTTTTATGTGCGGTGTCTGTTGTATCAGGGCACATATGTATTTTCTTATCAACACCTATTTTAAAGAAGGCACACTGGTGTCTCTTATACCCGTTTGTCTCTTACATCAGTCTCCTATAAAGGGGTTTGAGTGTGGTAATGCTGTGTAGAGATTCAAAAACAAAAATATATGCATTGTTTAATCCTCTAAATAATTGAAACCTCTATTATCTCATCTTAAATCACAGAAACAAAATGTACTTTGTAACTGTAGTAATGGAATTGTTATGCATTAAAGAAAGCAAATGTGTTTAAATTACTTTACCCATATTGTTTAATGCCTTTCAAAGGTTAGGTTTAGTTAACAATACATGTGCTCGTACACCCCACACTAATGGCAGGAGTTCTGTGAGACTGCTGGAGAGAAGAGTGGTGGTACTCCTCCAAGCTTGCTGCTACTGCTGTCTCGGTTCAGTGTTGAGATGAAGAACACACTTGTGGGCCAGTTGGTAAGCATGTCATTGGTGGCAAGTATATCACAGAAAACTTCCTTTCTTAACTAATATTGTCACAGCTGATGTTTTCTTCTTTTTTCTTTCTTGTAGCTTGCAATGGCTGATGAGCAGTTTGGAATTCCTGATGCCAAAAGCTTGACACCAGCATCGCAGTTGATACAAGAAACCAGTGATGTGGCACAGGTTATTGACATTTCTGTATTTTATATGACATCGAGCTCAGAGCACCCCTACAGCCAGATTTATTTAAGTTAACAACTCATTTGAGGGTTAGGAAGGTAGGGGGCTAGCAAAATAATTTTGAGATCACTTAAAAGCACCCTATACAACCTGCTATCTGCTATTCCCTCATTTGAAGCTGTCATACTTACTGAATGCTGTGTGTGCATTGGCATTTACCTTTTTGATAACTTTTTATTCTGGAATGAGTGGCTGACAATCCTGACACATAATGCCTGTGGTTTCCAAGATGCAGTTTTGCGATTCTAGCCAGCTAGACAATTGAAAGTACTTTCCTCCGAGATTAGTGTCTTGGTACACAGGCTGCACAGATGCAGAAAGCCATGAAAGTGCTGATGTGAATGATTTTTCAGAGAAGCGCTTAGGCAGTTTATGCAGTCTTGACAGGGTATCTGTTTATTACCACATCCCTAAACATTACAATTCTCTTTCTCTAGAGTGCCTGAACTCAGTCCTATCTTATCGTTTAATTTCTCTTCACTTGCTGTTAAACAAATAGGGTAAAACCAACCAGGTTCACCCCAGGTTAGCCTGCCTTCCTTTGCTTCTTTTTTAACTCGAAAGTATTTTATGGCCGGAATGACGTATTTCCGTCATGGATATGACAAAATATTTACTAAATGACAGATTGCAAAAAAAGAAAAAAAAAACGAGAAGAAAAAGTTTCGCAGCAAGGCATTGAACCAACAACCTCACGTTCCTCAGCGTGCAACACTAACCACTACACCACAGAGTGACCATTGTCCAAAATGTTAACGATGGACCATTTATATACACCACGTACTGCTGGCGGTCCTCGGAGCTCGGATACTTCAGCACGTTTTAGTAATCAGTAGTGAGATGGCACGACAGGCGCCGGTTAGCTGCACATGCTCTAAAGGTTGTCGTGCCGTGCTACTTCGCACGTTGCCGTGTGTCGTGCTGTGCCGTGCTACCTCGCTCTAAAGGTGTCGTGCCGTGCTACCTCGCACGCGTGCGCCTCCACATGGCGTCGTCAAAGTGCGTATAGATGTTCTGTAGCGTGGTGGCTCACTCTAGTGCCCACTTATCTCAGGATTCGGGTGCTTTGTTCCTCTTGTGCTTCTACCGCAAGTTTGCTTTGAAGTTACAGTTAAAGCGAGCGTGAACGTCAATTCGCTCGCTGCCACGGCCGTGTTTACAAAAGGAGTCCACTGCTCACACATGAAATAAGAAATTGACAGTTGTTTGGCCACGCTCGTCTTGCGTATGATAATTTCGTGCGTGCTTTTTGCTTGAGTTTTGAGCTGCTTGCTGTTCTTTACGTGACAATGCAATTTGTTACTGCAGCATTAATTCTTTCGCCCTTGTGGCTAAAGAATGCATGATGAATGCTCAACTACCTCTGCGAAGACACATTTCACTTTCGTCTTATACCGATTCCTAAAAAGAAGGATCAACCAAGTTTTTTTTTCTTATCTGATGCTCCTATTTGTTCCATATCAAGCACTCAGCACATTGATTCGTTTTATTGGTGTAGGAGTGATGGTGTATCTTATATAGCTTCATTTAATTTGTTATTACTTGCATATCAGCGCCCCGCCGCGGTGGTCTAGTGGCTAAGGTACTTGGCTGCTGACCCGCAGGTCGCGGGATCAAATCCCGGCTGCGGCGGCTGCATTTCCGATGGAGGCGGAAATGTTGTAGGCCTGTGTGCTCAGATTTGGGTGCACGTTAAAGAACCCCAGGTGGTCGAAATTTCCAGAGCCCTCCACTACGGCGTCTCTCATAATCAAATGGTGGTTTTGGGACGTTAAACCCCACATATCAATCAATTGCATATCAGCACTGTAGGATTCCATATACTAGTGGCAGCTCCATAAAGTAGAGCCAAAAAATGTTGCATTTAATCATAAAAAGCACACCATGTACAATTTGACTACTTCTATGAACATTTTGTAGAGATCATATTAATGCTAGTTTTTATAACAGTAGTATTGCAAAACCTCTTTTTTTATTGCCTGCCTGGTTGGGTGTATGCTTTTGAGTATTGAGATGCCTTTGTTTGCGAGTGTCTTGGTGACTTGGCACCATGTTCCCAATTGAATTAGTGATAGTGATGCTCATTTACAAATTTTGGCGTACCTGCTTAAGTATAGCTGTTCAACTTCATAGTACCTCAATGGTCCTATCAATACTTGTGCCTTGAATTGTAAGAGTTGAACTCACATGATAAACAGTGTTGCATGTACTTCCTGTTGATAAAAAATTAAGTTTAAATGTTGTGATTTGTCAATGTGATAGCTTTGCAGAAAAGGTGTTGTGCTGCTTAGCTCAAGAATGCGGGCTGAATCGCTGCAGTGGCTCCATTTCGATGAGGGTGAAAATACACCCTTATGCTTAGTTTTGTGTTAAAGAATCTCAGTGGTCAAAATCGGTCGAGAGTCCTCCACTCATATATAGCCCGCCGCAGTGGTCTAGTGGCTAAAGTACTTGGCTGCTGACCTGTAGGTCGCGGGATCGAATCACGGCTGCGGCGGCTGCATTTTTGATGGAGGCGAAAATGCTGTAGGCTTGTGTGCTCAGATTTGGGTGCACGTTAAAGAACCCCAGGTGGCCGAAATTACCCAGCCCTCTACTACGGCATTTTTCTTAATCATATGGTGGTTTTGGGACGTTAAACCCCGCACATCAATCATGAATCAATCCACTCATAATCATATTGTGGTTTTTTGGCTCATAAAACCTCAGAATTTTAATTGATGGTATTGTTTATTATATGAGTAGAATGTTTGACCAAATTTATATTTTGTGTTTATATATATATATTTATATACTTTTTTTCTCCTCTTGTAGACCCTCATTGACCAGTTTGTTCGTGTTCAAGGGCTACTTATTTCTCAGGTGAGCATGGTGTTTCTTGTACCTAACCCTACTGTTAGGACTTTTATGCAGCATGTAGCCACACAGTGCTTTTTCTGTCTGTGGAAATGGTACAAGGCCTCCAACACACGATTTATTTTTATTGCTGCATTTTTTCTCATTGTGCATATTACACAAAAGATGGACATTAGACATCATAATTTTTCTGAAGTTGTCACACGTCTTCAAGATCGCACCATCAGAGATGTTCTTGGAAACATCTGTGCCATGTCAAGTGCAAGTCATTTTATGACAATCTGCACTCAGCAAAATATGCATTCACCATAAAAGCTGAGCCAACATCTCACAATAGTTTTTTGAAGATATTGAGCGCTATAATATGTCAATCATTCAAAAGCAGGTTATGCTTTCATGCTTCTCTGAGAGATACAAATATCTATGGCTCTAGTCAGGATTACAGGATCACTGATAGAAACATTTAATGTCCTGGTGCTCATAAGCCATATGAGAAAAGCATTTTTAAAATTACGTGGTGTGATAATATTACGGAAAGTTGCATTGCCGTTTTTCACCTATTTTAGCCCTTCCCCTTTCTCCATAAGTTGTGAAAATCTTTAGCTTTTCTGGGCGTCAAGGCCATAATTGCTTACATGATATAAGTATGGAATCATTGCGTCTACAAGCTAGGGGACAATGAAACCCAAAATACAAATGAGACACTGGACTGATTCACCGTGTTGTGTTCCATGCGGTATGCAGTTGTCTTTCTTTGCCTTTACATAGGAAACTACTATATTGGGTGTTTTTCACAGGCATGTATCAAATTATGTGCCAAGAGTCAAAATGGGCATGAAGTTTTGCAGGGTTTGTCAAACATGTAGGCTGCGTTTTGATATTTTGTATGGCAGAGCAACACTTATGGACTCACTCTTCGCAACCCACTAAATTTTCAATTAAAAGGCTCTGAACTGGACCTGCTTTTTGCTACTCCATTTTTGTTTACATTTATGCATGTCATCTTTGTGTGATTGTTCGTATGCTGTATATAGTACAGTAAACACCGGTTAAGATGAACTCGGTTAAAATGAAATAAACACCCGTTCAGATGAAATCGGTTAAAATGAATTTTCTTTAAAATGAACAACACGGGAGTGTTTGTTTAGTTATTATAGACTCAATGCAAAAAACAAAAAATCAGCTTAAGACGAAGAGCATAACAGGCCTCTTCTCTTAAGAGGAACTCTCGCAGCGACCAACAATGACAAGGATTCTGTGCAATGAACATGGGTGGCATGCAGGCTTTTGTTAAGCTTTAACCGCGTGCTTGCGGGTAGCATTTTTTTTTATATAGTCTTGATGGGGGCATTCAGGCGAACAAGAGAAAGCAAAATGGGAAAAAAAAGACACCTTTCTAATGCAAATACTCCAAGCAAATTGAAAGAAAATTGCAAAGTGGAGGGAGAAAGGGAGATAAGTGGAAAAGAAAGGTGAGCGCATAAAGCTGGTATCTCCCTCACCCCTAGCCTGTTGGTGGAAATTGGGCCGGCTTTGTCAGCAAAGAAAGCAACAAAAAGCGTTCGTCCTTTCGTATTCTCCTCGCGTTCTTTAGCTCCTCAACAGGAGCACAGTTGGGAATAGAACACAAGAGCTTAGCTAGAGAGGAAAGTGCCTGATGTGCAGGTCATGGGATCGAATCTCGGCCGTGGCGGCCACATTTTTGATGGAGGTGAAAATGCTTGAGGCCCGTGCGCTTAGATTAAAGTGCACGTTGAAGAACTCCAGGTGGTCGAAATTTCTGGAGCCCTACACTACGGCGTCTCTCATAATCATATAGTGGTTTTGGGCCGTAAAACCCCAACAGTTATTAGAGGGGGAAATGCAATGGAAAGGGGCAATATAATTCAAATGAAAGTGAAGATGGAAAAAAAGATTGTTGGTACATTATAATCACATAAAATATAAACTACATATGTGGCACTAGCACTCCCATCAGAGGAGTCAGATGCATAGTCATCGCTGTCACATGATGGTGCCCATAGAGTTTCCTAATATACACTAGAGGGAACTCTGGCGCTAGTGTCTATGGGAGCTGCAACGCACGGCGCTTCAGCGAGCATGGGAATGTTGGGTAGTCATCTGACCTGCTTTTGGCTTTGTGTGTGTTCGTGTGGCTTGGAGATGTTTTCTCACGAAACAAAAATTTGCAAATGTTCAGCGGTTGCGCTTCACCACATTATTCTTTTAGACTTGCCTTTCCAAATCTGGTCACGAAGTTCGAAAGGGTTGAATCTTTCTTTCAAAACAATACCGAAACAGCAATGAACGAAGCAGCAAGTACAATTCGCCGCCCGCAAGTACGAAGACTAGGCAAATGTGTGTATTACCCATCATTCCTATGGTCGCTGAACAATTGCAGGGACAGAGTCCCCTCTAGTTAATTTTAGGAAACTCTATGATGGTGCCTGAGCACATGTTGTGGTCAGTTAGTGTTGTTTTTCATGGAGTCTGAGCGCGTTGTATCTGTTCGCAGTGAAATGCAGCGAATTGTGGTGCACCGTTACGTTATCTTTATGAAAGTGCACGACAAAGCAAGGTCATTTTGCACACTAAATATAGCTGCGTCTTGTCTTCTTTATGTGCGCGAGGTTTGTGATTATGAGTAGCGTAAACGCAGATCTTCAGCTGCATTTCGTTCAGGAAAAGTTATTGCGGGCTGAAAATAAGAAAATGTCCAAACCTCAATGAAAAGCTTGAAGACTTTTAGTAGCAACTTGGCATATATTGGCTTTTCCAAAGTAGCGGTATGCAATGCAGGCGTATCCAAATGTCATACCAAAGCCAGTGAAGCAGTCTCTCAGGTGAACAGCCAGAAGAATAAATTTTCCATTCTTTGAAAATAAATTGTG
Source organism: Rhipicephalus microplus (assembly GCF_043290135.1). Classification (NCBI taxonomy): domain Eukaryota; kingdom Metazoa; phylum Arthropoda; class Arachnida; order Ixodida; family Ixodidae; genus Rhipicephalus; species Rhipicephalus microplus. The sequence continues at coordinate 42,181,064 of NC_134710.1, read as the reverse complement.
CTTGTCTATCCCTTTTATATTTTTTTTAGTTGTAAAAATAGGGTCGTGCTACAGTTTTATTATTAAAATATGGTAGCAACTTATTCATGAGCATAGTTATTATGAACTCTTGAAATTGAGTACTCGTTAGATACTCTACTTGAAAGCATAGTTTTTATCAAGCTGATCCAAATAAATGCTTTTTTTTGTTCCTTTCCTCCCCATTATCAATATAATTCATTCAGTGTTTTCAAACAACATATTCAGATGTGTACTTGGCATGTTAGCATTTGGTTTTTGGGGGCACTTCTGAAAGATGAACTCTTGACAAATAATCATGGTCCCTTCGAGTTTGTCTTAAAGGGAGTCTACTGTATAGGTCTTTTCAACGGTAACTTCGAAGGTTTACTCTGGCATGTACCTTAGAAAGTTTTCAGCATAAGGGTGTCATCTGGATAATGTTGACCAAGGTATGGGGAGCATGTCTTGAAATGTATGGCTGTCTTGCTATGTTGAAAAGTGTGCTTCAAGTGTCACATAGTTTTGTTCAAGTAGTACGTGTGCTACCCACACTTGTAGCTGCAGTAGGTAACAAGGGTATGCAAAACCTCCTAGATGCATGTGGACTGGGAATCACGTTGGACGAAACATTGTCCAGGCGATGGGCTATCATGGATCACTTTATGAAGCTCTGAGCACTAACGTCACTGCTTAGTGCTCATGGCTACATAAGGTGGTCTACCGCTGCAGTTCCATAGTTAATGGCAGACCCCTGGGAATACCTTAACCCACTACAGCCTTGGTGAAATAGTTGAGCATTCACCGCCGCTGCAGGAGGCAGACAATTGCTGCTGCCAGGCACCTACTGGTTTAAATAGGTACAAGCAAACTTACGACCTAGGGCTCGGCAGAATGAACGTCATAGTTTCATGGGACCAGCAAACCTAAAGATTAGGTAATTCTTTTTTTTTTTGTTCCTATCTGTCATTAGTTCATGTTGAACATTATTTTAAACTTTAAGAAACGGAGATTTGGTGTGAGGGATGTTCTGCCATGTTATGACTGAACCAGGGCAAGGCCCTTAAAACATTGCTGTTGCACAACTAGTGGCCAATGTTTCAAGGTGCTTCCCCTCTTCCAGTGCTGCCATTCGAAAGGTACCCAAATAATTAGGGGTCCATGTGATTGTTAGGCATGTCCAGAAACTACATTTGCGCACCCGCATTTTAATCGTCCTAATGTGGTACTTATCTATCACCACAATGTCAAAGGTTGAAAATAAGACATTCATATCTATGAATGCAGCACATGCTCTTGTAAGCTAAAGATTGTAGGCCACAGCAGCAGCGAAGAACTTGAATTTTCTTCTCGTACACATGTGCAGCCTGGATTGAAATGTGGAGTGCCTTATTTGAACATAAATAGGTGAGTTACACCACTCGCAAATGCTGTGCAATAAATAGTTGTTCGACCTTTTGCTTGCGATAGGATTTCATTTTTTATTTTTACTCCCAACTTTAACGTGGTCTAACATGCTAACACTCGTTGCGGTGCCAATTTCACCTCTGGGTGGATGTTCATGCAGATGCTGCGGAAGAGTGTGGAAGCAAGGGACTGGATGAATGCTCTTGAACCTCGTAATGTGCGGGCTGTGATGAAGCGTGTAGTGGAAGATGTGACAGCTGTGGATGTACGTGTGGGCCAGCTTTATGAGGAAGGTGCTCGCAATGAGCGGAGCAGCGATTCAAGCCGTCGCACTTACCCATACAGTGCATCAGGTCGTCCCCATTGGACTGCCCGGTGGCCTTCAAGTGTTGATCATAGCTTGTTGAGCAACATTCAGAAACTCTTTTCGGAAAAGATCGACATTTTCACCACAGTGGAATTCTCTCGTGTATCTGTCATGACTGGCATCATCAAAATTGGCCTCAAGGTAAGTCTTGATGATTGAACTCTTTGGGAATACATTAAATTTTGTTCATCATTTGCCTTTTTTTTTTATAACAAGATCCTTTGCTAAATTCGGTAACTTTTCAGCCATATCTTGTAATTTTTATTTTTTCATCACGCTTTTACTCAAAATTTGCAGGCTACTAATGCGAGACTACATTTTCAAGGTTGGCGAAAAAATTTGAGCTCACACAGACTCACTCAAAAAAAATATTTATGCATGGGATCATACGACCTCCGACTCACCAAAATTTTTCTCATTTGGGCTCACTTGGACTTGGGCTTGCTTAAATTTTCTTCAACTGGACCAATTCAGACTCCTACTCTCAAAAATATTACCCACACCTACTCAGACTCGTGGCTTGATTCGAGCCTTAGTGCATCTACTCATCAATGCATTGGCCCATAATATGCTTTCTCGATATGGTGTCTCATGTAATCAATGCTCTATGTGGCGCATTTTGATCTCGTACCTTCAAGTACAAGTTAATAGTTGTCACAATCCAGTATAGACATTTTTATTGAAAGATGCTGCTTACACAAGATATTTTCATCAAGAGCTTCTCATGGCAGAGTTTGCAGGGTGAGATCAAGGGACCTCAAGTCTCTGATAAAAAAAATGGTGAGCTGACATATAAACACTAGTGTGCTGAAGTATGTGTGAGTAGACATGAGTTTAAATGAGTGCTGAGAGCAGGCTCATAGTAATGCTGATGTTTAGCAGCTAGCCATAGGTTGGCCAAAAAAGTGGAGCTCACTGAACTGTTTCATGCTTCGAGTTCACTGACACTCAGACTCGCCAAAATTTTCGTCAACCGGAGCCACTCGGACACAGACTCACAACAGTATTATTCACTCGGACTCGCTCATACTCAGAATTATAGTTCAATCTGAGTTGGAGTGAGTCTAGGTTAGTCAACTCACGAGCAAGTTTGCTGACCTATGCTAGACTTACCATAAAAATTGTGTGTCCATGTCTAGCAATTGAGAAGATTTTACTTAATTGGATGAAGTTTGCAAATGTTACCTGGCTGTCAATAACTTCTTTTTACACACAGTGTATGTGCCTACCCAACAACCCTGATGAAACCGAAACCACTGTGTTTAATATGCTGTCATGTTGGCTTCTTGCAGTGGTGACAATACTGGTTGACATAGACTCAGAGTTTCTCTCTTATAGAATTACAAGTTAAGAATAAAACAAATTTGAGGGTTTACAGGACAAGACTGCAATCTGATAATGAGGCATGTTATAGCGAGGACTTGCATTTTTTTTTTGTCATCTCAGGTTCTTCAACACACACCTAAATGAATGCATGTGAGTGGTTTTGTGATCTGTCCTTATCGAGTTGCTGCTGCCACCGCTGGAATTGAACCTGTAACCTCGAGCACAACTGTGCAACACCAATAGCTGCCAAGTTGCGGCAATTTGTGCAACTTTGGCAGGTTGGTCACGGTCCATCAGCAACAGCAAAACTTAGAACAGGGACATGTAAAAGAACATGCATAGCATATGTGCTGTGTACTTTAGCTTATTCCTGTCATGAGCATTGTCATCTTTTAAGCAGTAGCAGACCTACAGAGCACAGGATGTGTGTTGTCATGCCTTAATGAAATCAGTCGTGGCATTCATGAGCTGTTGACAAAGCTTGTTAGATCTAACATTCATTTACAACTATTGCCATTGCGAGCATGATTCTAAGTGTTGAAGAATTAGTGTTACAGTACAAGTTATAAGCACAGTTTTTCTTTTGTACCTGCAGAAATTGTTTAAATATTTCTATTGTTGAGAATGCCTTGTTAGGTGGGGACCTCTTGTCCTCTAGTTTTTGCACTCTGCTTTTGTTTGTTTTTAGCATGCAAAATTCTTATTCATGAAATAAATACCAGTTTAGCTTCTCTTTCCTTATCACGTAATTGTTCATTTGTAGGAGCTTCAACGTTTCTATGATTGTGGCTTGGTCTAGTTTGGTTCATGATTGCAAAAGCTAGGGAAGCAACAAATCGTCCCTACTTCATCTTGTTTTTCATACAAAGTTATGCACTTTTGTCCTTCTTTTGCAAGCTTGAAATTATCATCCCTCCCATTTTATTAAGGGACACAAGTCAACTTTAGGTTTAAATGAATGTTGTTTAAATTTAGATGTATTTTGTGGGATTTTTGTTGTATACAATGGGCCATATTGTATTCTTTACAATTACACCTATTTTTAAGTACGCACACCTCTAGATTAATATTTATAATATGAATGACTAATGGTGATAGATGGCAAATGATTGCTTCTTTGGCTATAGCCTTGAGTGAATCACTAGCACAGGGGTTCTCAAATGGGGGTCCGCGAGGTCTGTGAAGCCATTTCTATGATCCGCGAAACCCATCATCAACAGCAAAACTTAGAACAGGGACATGTAAAAGAACATGCATAGCATATGTGCTGTGTACTTTAGCTTATTCCTGTCATGAGCATTGTCATCTTTTAAGCAGTAGCAGACCTACAGAGCACAGGATGTGTGTTGTCATGCCTTAATGAAATCAGTCGTGGCATTCATGAGCTGTTGACAAAGCTTGTTAGATCTAACATTCATTTACAACTATTGCCATTGTGAGCATGATTCTAAGTGTTGAAGAATTAGTGTTACAGTACAAGTTATAAGCACAGTTTTTCTTTTGTACCTGCAGAAATTGTTTAAATATTTCTATTGTTGAGAATGCCTTGTTAGGTGGGGACCTCTTGTCCTCTAGTTTTTGCACTCTGCTTTTGTTTGTTTTTAGCATGCAAAATTCTTATTCATGAAATAAATACCAGTTTAGCTTCTCTTTCCTTATCACGTAATTGTTCATTTGTAGGAGCTTCAACGTTTCTATGATTGTGGCTTGGTCTAGTTTGGTTCATGATTGCAAAAGCTAGGGAAGCAACAAATCGTCCCTACTTCATCTTGTTTTTCATACAAAGTTATGCACTTTTGTCCTTCTTTTGCAAGCTTGAAATTATCATCCCTCCCATTTTATTAAGGGACACAAGTCAACTTTAGGTTTAAATGAATGTTGTTTAAATTTAGATGTATGTTGTGGGATTTTTGTTGTATACAATGGGCCATATTGTATTCTTTACAATTACACCTATTTTTAAGTATGCACACCTCTAGATTAATATTTATAATATGAATGACTAATGGTGATAGATGGCAAATGATTGCTTCTTTGGCTATAGCCTTGAGTGAATCACTAGCACAGGGGTTCTCAAATGGGGGTCCGCGAGGTCTGTGAAGCCATTTCTATGATCCGCGAAACCATCACCCACATCTTTCTTTAAGCGTGACTGTGTCACGTATTGATAATCTTTCCAAATTAAAGTGATGTGGCACGTTTGTTTGATGTCTTTAGTAGCAATAAAAAGCACATGTTCCACGCTCCACTTGTGTAAATTTACCTACGTACCTCCCCCCCCCCCCCGCTTCCTCCCTTCCAGTGCTAGGGGTCCCCCATCACTTCCACCAGTCCACAAGGGGTTCCTGACATATCCATGGCTGAGAACCACTGCACTAGCAGATTGATGCCATTACATTTTATTGCAATAGCAATGATATAGATACTGGAAACGAAAATTAGCCGTCATCATGATGTTTCATGCTAAGTCCTAGTGTAATAAGATACCATTGTGCCCCATCCACTTCTGTAGGATATAAAAAATGTGTGAGGGGGAGCGCACTGTCTCTGCACGTTTGGCAGGAGGGGTTATTGGATTGAGGTGATTGCACTTTTTGGTGGAAAGAGAAGATAAACACATGCCAGAAAATTGGGGTTCAGGGTGTCGTTAGTGGAGTGTGTGGAATAGTTTAAAAGGCATGGCACATTATTGAGTGACGTGAGTGGTGTACATGAAGCTGGGGTCTTTTATTTCGGTTGGCCCTGCTAGGAATGATGTGGCTATTGCACCTTGCAGTCACAGGTCACGCGTTATCTCAAAGGGAGAGGTGACATGATGCATTTGGTCACTTCTGTTGGCACTGTTTGTCATGGGAGCATTGTGAATGCCACTATTTGCTGGCATCTGTTGAAATGTGTTCATATTCACCAGTGCTTACATGACACCAAGATTGAGTTAGCAAACGCTTACTGCAACGCGAGGCACGCGTCTCCCTTCTTGCGTGAGTGGGCGGATTGTGGCAATGCGATACGAGGGACGCATACACCCGTCTGTTTTCTGCGTGCTCTTAACAGCCAATGTCAGCGAATTTGAGAAGGGCTAGTGCGAGTGACCCAGCTCCCTGTGGTGAGTGAACGGTTATATGTTCCCAAAAAGTATGCATATACCTTGTTTATGCCTCTGTGGCTACAAAAACATGATGCTCGAATAAAAAAACTGTGGCATCAGTCCTCTAAAGCAGCAGGCCTAGCAATAGCTGCATCGAAAACTTTGCTTCATCTCTATTACGGCCTCATGTGAAGTGCATCACAATGTCTTGATGATGTCTCATTTTATTGCTTGGGAGTGAATTCAAAACTGTGCAGTGAGCTCCGGCATAGCAGGATGTGCAGAGAATAGTGCATTAATACATTAGAATGAAGTAATTTGTGTGCTGCCGTGTTGCTTATATTCCAAAACTGACACTACATCTCAGATGCTGGTCTCCTTCGTGGTTTCAAAGAGAGGACCCTGATCAAGAAAAAAAAAAGCCCTGCAACAAATGCTGAACATGCAGGGTTCTTGTTATTTACCTTGATTTTGTATGTTGCTATGCTTCCGAGACTATCTGATGAAACCTACACGTGCTGAAGGCATTGTGTAACTCTGTAGCACCCACTGTAATTAATATTAGCCGCACTTCAATCATCATTGTCTCATTCAAACATGTCATCATGATTATATGAAGTGGAAAGGTTAGTGTCGAAAGAGAAGTACAGTGCTTATGAATTAAAATGTGATAATATAGGGCTGAGTAAGATAAATTTTTGTTTCTACTATCTTTATTTTGTGACATATCACTGTAATTTTGACTGCAACACTTGCATCAGAGCGATCATTGCTTTTATCGACCATATTTTTAGTAACTATCTCAAGAAATTACGCATACCAGTTGTTGTAGTGAATTTTTTAACGTGGCATTTCAATCCGTGAGCGCTATACAGGACATAAGAAAGGAACATAAAGTGGCATTGGGAATGTTACAGTCCCAAGCCGGCCGCACTTTTGATTTAAGTGAAACTGCTTGAGGCCTCTAAGATAGAATTAGGTGCATGTTAATTTACCTCCAGGTGGTCGAAATTTCCAGAGCCTTCCATTACAGCATCTTTCATAATCATATGGTGGTTTTAGGATGTTAAACCCTAGCAGTTATTGTACTACTCATCATGAACAATTCAAGGATAGTTTGCTTGCTTTCAAAGTACAATGCAACAAATTTCAATTCTAAAATTTTCATAAACTTGTGCATAAATGTGAGCAAGACCCATAAATGTGATGTAGGGGGCATGGATAAAATGTTTGTCAATAGATGAATGAGGTCTAAAATTGCTTGAGTGTTAATTTAAGAAATAAAAGTGAGGGAGAATGTGCCACAATGACAGTTACCTTGTTTTGCATCATAAGCATGGCGTTATTTTACAATATTAACTTTTTTCTCCGCTGTGCAGACATTTCTGGAGTGTGTGCGTTTGAAGACATTTAGTCGATATGGGTTGCAGCAAGTTCAAGTGGATACACATTACCTCCAGCTCTACCTGTGGCGGTTTGTCAGTGATGAAAAGTAAGCTTTATTTTTGGTACTCTCTTTAGTGGCTGTCGTATCTCATCATAATTATAAAAAATTCAATATTTATTGTAACCATGGATTCATTACATCTTGATGTTGCCCACAAATGTTTATTACTGTTGTTGTATTTGTAGTATATTGATGCACACCTCCTAAAAAAGAAAAAAAAAACAATTACGGGACATATAATTTAAAGTTGAATTTCTGCTTACCGTGGTAACATTTCAGCTTTCGATGTTTGAACCTGTAGCGGCTGTTGTGGCCTATACAGTTATTCATTAAATGTCAAGCATTATACATTAAAACACATGAAGAATTTGCAATTTCTGTTGACTCCACATTCTGTAAACTTTTGTTGTAGGTTGTATTACTGTGTATACTAAGACAACCTAAGGGAAGGCCAGCAAAAGAAATGCTCTTATTCTGGCTTAGCAAAATAGAACAATAGCTCAATTATGATAGTGACTAGTGAAGTGATTTAATGAATTTCGTTTAACTTCAGCCTGGTGAATGTGTTGCTGGATGAACTGATGGGCAGTGCAATTCATCGTTGCTTTGACCCAATGCTGATGGAACCTAGTGTGAGTAGCTTTTTCTCAGCTTTGACCAGACAAGCTGCCTTAAACCTATTTCATCACCTGTGCTTTCTTTTCTCTGCAGGTTGTTGAAGTTATCTGTGAAAGAGGGTGAATGTCTATTCTATTTTAGTGTCAATGGACAAAGAGTTTACTAGGCCTAACAAATAAAAAAAAAATTCACTTTTTGCTGCTGTTCTTTTTCTATTACCATACCTCTGGATTATAGTGTACTTCAGTGTTGTTCATTGTGTGGGTGGGCTCATTTAGACCTTTGTATCAGTTAGGAAAGCTTTGGCATGCTGAAGCTGCACTGTTGGTGCAGGCTAAGGCTGGTGCAGCGCCTCCTCTAGTTTTACATGCCTGGCGCATCAGCACAGGATGTATGTACGCCGTTGCTGCTCGCGGCACTGTGTTCTGACCCTATAGTCTTGCGCCGCCCCACCGTCGAGGGTGCATGCCTTGCAGTAGAACAATCGTAGCGTGCATTACTCATTAGTGTTTCTGTCGCCCTGCATGCGGAGTGACAATATAGGCTCCAATACAAGGCAGTTGTGTAGCCAAGGGGGGGGGGGGGGGGGGGTTGAAACCACCCCGAAATTTTTCATGCAACCCACCCCCTCCCCTCACGCCCACTTACCCACCCTTTTTTTTTTTCATCGCTTCGTGCTGACATAATTAAAAAAAATAAGCCTAGCTTCTAAAATAATAGCATTCCTGGGCACTTTTACAGTGAATAATTAATGTCTGCGTACGGAAAAACATGTTGCGGTGTTTGTCAAGGCTTTGACACTATATGTGAGATTTTGGGCAGGAATCTCGGCTGCTTTTTAAGTTGGCTTGGTGACTGGAATAATGCTGCAGCGGTGGTCTTACTTGTAGACGCCGGAACATATCTTGCTAAAGTCGATCAATACGATAATTTTCACTAGGCAAACGCTCGTTTCAATGGTAAAAGCCAGACACAGTTCCAAGGCAAGATAGGCCACTTTCAAGCATATTACAGTGTGACTCTTTGAATGTGTTCTAATATATACTCAAGCAAAAGACTAACATTTCTATCGAACCTTCGCACATTCTGCTAACATCTAAACACACACGCACGTAGCATTCGCACATACACGCATGCCCAACAGATTATATGGCTCATTTACCAAACTTCGCTTGTATGCGAGTGTAAAGTATATTAATACACATCCTTACTATGCCCTAACGACTAAAAGCACTCCGTAGTGTTGTCTAGTGATGAAAATGCAACACAGGCAGACGTGCAGGCCAATCACAACTTTACAAAGGCCTACAAAAATATTCATCGTGTAATTTAAGCTGATAAATAGAAATATGATAGTCATAAACCTAAAGCAGCATAATGATAAATGCAGTTTAGGAAGTTGTAGAGAGCACAAGTTTTATTGTTCAGCAGTGTAGCAAACAGCACAAGAATAAGGAACATAAAGCTGAAAAAATATACGAATGTAGGCCTATTGATTTGCTTCATTTGTTCGTCCCTTTAGATTGACATGACTAGAAGGGCACACCGAACGATTTTTGCGACTAGCAACATAAGATTTGTGGGGTTTAACGTCCCAAAACCACCATATGATTATAAAAGACGCCGTAGTGGAGGGCTCCGGAAATTTTGACCACCTGGGGTTCTTTAACGTGCACCCAAATCTGAGTACACGGGCCTACAATATTTCCGCCTCCATCGGAAATGCAGCCGCCGCAGCCGGGATTTGAACCCGCGACCTGCGGGTCAGCAGCCGAGTACCATAGCCACTAGACCACCGCGGCGGGGCGACTAGCAACATAACTCAGAACAATAAATGCACAGAATGAAGAAACATGGGTGGACATATATAATGTAAAACTAAAAACAATATACATAGTAACCATAATTTTTTACAAGAAATGAAATAAACTCGGTGCAAGCAATGTTTCATACAGCAAACAGACACGACATAGCGGAATACTGTTGATTATTTTTTTCAATTGACACGAAGATTATGCTGCGCATTATATGTCATATTATATACCACATATGTTACCCAAAATTTACGATAATTTTTACATGCAAACTTGGGTTGTTGCATTGCCCATTGCCACTCACACTTTTCTTATCCACAAACCATGTCTGCAAGTGAATGGTACCACCGAAAAGCAAGGTGTAGGCAACGGGAGAGAACGCAATCTCTGCCATTTGTGAAATTGATTCTCAGCAATACATCTCTATCAGTTGAACTTGCGCCCTTACTTCTGGATGAAAAGTAGTGCATAGTGATTTTACCCAAACCGTCTTTTTTACTACCCACCACGGTGATCCAGTGGTTATGGTGCTCTATCGCTGACCTGCAGAGCGTGGAATCGAATCCCTGTCGTATTTTCGATCTAGGTGAAATTGCTTGAGGCTCGTGCACGTTAAGACCCGAAGTGATAAAATTTTCGAAGAGTGCCACTATGGCGCCTCTCATAATCATATTTTGGTTCTTATAATCGTCTCTCATAATCACCTTGTCACCCACAGAAGATCACAGTGTCTATGACTGAGATCAGTTTTTTCTGTTTCATTCCTTTTGTGCTTGCACTGATGACTGCATCTTTTCAGTGATTGACTCACCTTTGAGTGCTTCTAGAAAATTTGTTGCATATAGAGCAGCGGTCTTATGGTAGTCACAATCGCTGTGGCTTTTGAAATTTTTGATGCATTCTTCCATCGTGTGAACGGAGAGAGGCCCAAGCTTGCACCAAGAACTTGCCAAGTCCCTTTGCCTGAACTTTCTTTTTCGAAAAGCACACGTCTTGCTCCCTCCTGATATTTCGAATACACCAGCAGCCAGGAAAACATTTCTTGCCAGTGAGGTTGGAACTTCAGTTTGCACTTACTAACTGAGGAAAAGCTGTAGTTAGCGCCTGGTTTTCGTGTCGTCATTAGCAAATGTCATCTGGTCCCGTCGTCCTGCAACTCCTGGTGTCTTGGCCCGTTAAACACGTAAAAACCAATCTCGTTGTCAGGAATCGCGGTTTTCGTGCATGCATCATGCTCTGATCGGTTTTCAAAAGTTCTTTACGCACAAGAGTCGCATTCGAGCAGTGCAGAACTACAGCTGGGAACCGTTTATTTGGCTCATGTAGCTTATTTGCCAGTTATACAGCGTGCACTGGGAGCAACATCACCTTTCAAGAAATAATAATCAAGTGTTATCCTATGGTATACGGCGTTCTGGCGCGGCCATCCAGTCTCATAAGAAGGGCGCTGATTGACACAGAACACAAACTACCCGGCAATACCTGTAGGCAGCGTATTTCAAGGCGGTGACTTCGCATTGCTAGGAAGCAACGCGCTCAGCAAAGTTCAGGCAGTGACACTGAATGTAAGGAACGAGAACTTTAGCGACAATACATTACGGCTGGTTAAGTTCCGCCTTAACCACTAGCGCTCGTTTCTCCCGTAATGGAAAGATTCGCGGGTACACATTTTCTCCGCTTCTCTTCAGATGCCATTAAGGTTACGCTTGCTCAGTATCTTACTCAGCGTGCCAAACGCCTCGTGTTTGTGATTGCGCCCCTACGGAAGGCTGGTAGTTTCTGTTGCGTTATGATCCCATACCACAAATGCGAATGAACGCAAAAGAGTTGATGCCAGCAGTGAAATTCCTGCGCCTCGCATCAGAATGCCGGAAACAGACAATCGACAGGCATGGGTGGTGCACAGTACAGCGTAAGTAAACTCGTGTCGCATACGCTAGCAGTTCTCGTCAGAGTTCACGCGTTCTGAGAAATCAATTATGGTGCACTATCTCTGAACAAGACCGGAGTTCCTTCGTTCATCACTAGTGATCTGATCACTCGATATTTTTGTGGTATGAGTCTTCACCTGTTTGCGCCGGCGTAAGTGCTGCAAAAATGTATGCACATAGTAGTTAGAACAGCATATATGTGGCATATTGATCATCCGCGGTAAAATATTCTGTAGAGTTCTAAATTTGTTGACGTAAAGAGAAATCATGGTTGCAGGCTTGCAAACAATGGAAGACACCTTGCCACAATGCTATCGTTTTAGAGAGCAGAATGACGAAAGTTATGGGGAAAAAAAAAGAACATTACACGTTTTTGTGCTTATTTAAGATTTCTAGCGCATATACGTAGCGAGCATGCTATCTCCATGTGAGTAGCTATAGTCTTGTCCCAGGTGCATTTTTGATTGAGATGGAGTGAGAATTTCTCAACAATAATTACCTTGCTCTCGTAGATTGCACGATAAAACTTCTACAATTGGAGTACTTCTTTGCTATTAAAAGTCACAGTGCAACTGTAATGTCAACCAAGGTTGCGAGAAAGTCTGCCCGAAAAATAACGCGTGGGAAATCGTGTTACCAATGTATAGCATAACCTACAAAAAATATTGTCTATCGCTAGCACGCTTGGATGTGTGCAGTAAAGTAAAAAAATGTTGACTAAAGGCTATCGCTGTGGCAGGGCTGCTTGACATATGGAGCTGAACATAAAAATCGTTCTCATAGGCATGCAGTCACAAACATCGACAATAAGAAATTCGCTCAGCAAAGTAAGCAAACCGAAATGTAATTATGAATGTACAAAAACTTAATGTATGTATACCTCTCATTCCATGTTATGCGGGACCGTTCTTGACTTGTAAATGCACTTCGCCCCGACAAGGACTCCGTCATCTACGCTTAATAGATATTAACGATTAATGATGTCTTCTCCGATCGGGCGGGTCGTCGCAATGGTGCATTTTTAAAGACTAGTCCATTAAATGGCGTGACGAGAGGCCATTGCTGCGAATGACCACTGTACCTGTTGTTTACTGTATTTTTTACTGCTGTTACTTTACTTTTACTCTTACAAGCTTATGCATGGGTAGGGGGGGACAGAATATCATGACTTTGATGTACATGAACACAACCTGCTCAAACTACCGCCGATAGTCACGTCACAGAGGCAAACTGATTGATGCCTCTGCCCCCCCCCCCCCCCCCCCGGGAAAAAAATTTCTGGCTACGCCCCTGATACAAGGTGAGAAAACCGCACTACGTGCACACACACGTATATGCCACTTTTAGTATTGAACATTGAACTTGAAGTCAGCGTTCGATTCTCCTGTTTTCATTCATAGCTTCATGTCCTGTTTGTGCTGTAGAGTTTTGTTGCTATGAATCAGTTTTTTTTTCTCTGTTATACAAGACACCTGCACATGCAATACTCAGTGTACGATGGTTGAAAGTTATAGCAAAAATGAACTAGAAGCTGCACAATTAGCTTTCAGCAATCTTCCTCCTTTTCACCGATGAGGCCTTAGGGACGGTCCTGATTAGCCAAAACATACAAGAACATAATACCTCATGGACTAATGAAATGTCTGCAGATAATGCTATCACGCAGCCAAGGGGGTGGAGGTGATTAGGGGGCTTGAGTGCCATCCCAGAAATTTTTCAATTTTCATGTGTGCTCATATACAGGTATACACAAAAAAGCACACACAAACATACATAAAGACTACCTGGTTGTAAGACACTCACACGAAAAAAAAAATTTGGCTATGCTCTAGCAGATCAAAAACCATCCCTGAAACCTTTTGCAGAACTATGTCAATTTGTGGCACTGTTACATGCTTGCCTGTGTTGAGATATGAAAGTAGCAACAACAAACACACACAGGCTGTTGTAAAACTCATATGCGAAAACCACAATTTTTAAACAGTGCACTAGACAGAAGTGACTACACTGCAGTTTTAAGATGTATAATAAAGAGCTGCCACCCACGAATACACAAGCTTGAAGGTGCTTTGTTTATATCTTAATTTCTTGCTCTGATTTTTTTAGTGAAGTATTTTAATCTTACTGTAGATAAGAACAACTCTCGTAAGGGTCACGAATAGGGTAACATTTCTTCCCTCGTCTATATAATTCTTGTCTCGACCCTTTGAATGTACACCATACTGAGCCCCTAAGCTAATTTAATTCTTTATTCTATTTTGTAGTAACAGTCATTTTGTTATATTTGGAGGGGTACGCAGAGCGTAGTGTCAGAAGAAGCTCGCCCCACCGCGCGGAAAGCTAGAAAAGCACAGTGGCTCCGGGCGAATAGTAGAAGCGCAAGTGACATGCCAGGCATCTCGAAGTAAAAAAAAAAAGGCGCTGGCTGGTGTACTATTGCCACAGCCGCTCTATGAAAACACGCGATGCGGCCTGCCACGCAGAGTGGATATGGCGTGGCACGACTAGTGCTCTAGGCGGCTGCTGCGGTGCCATCGGTAGGACCTAGAGTGACTTTGGGAAACTTAAAGCAAGAGCGCCAGAATTATTGCGGCGTATCGTGGTTTCACAGCACAACTGCTATGCGCTTATTAATTTATAATGTGTTCGAAAGTAAACTTGCTATAGTGTTAATCATATTGTTAAGCGTGCCTACCAAATCTGCGTAAGAGAGGTTTTAACGTAAGTGTTGGTTTTATCTGAAGTGGTTGCTTGGCTGAGCTGCGAGTTTTTACGTCTTGTTTTTTCTCTTTTATTGCCGTTGCCCTTAAATATGTATACGTTTATTTGCGCTACAGTTACCTTTGCAACAGGAGAGTCCCTTATTGACAAGTGCAGTTGTAATTGTATTTCTGAAATTGTTTTTCTTTTGCACATTCCATGTACGAAAAAAAAGAAAGCATTGTGAGCATCACAGGAGTCGTAATTGCTTTATTGCACACATGAAAAAACAAAAACACTGTTGTTTCAACCACAGGCGCAGCTCTTTCCTTGTCAGAGGCTTTTATGCCAGGTGTATGAGATGCTCAACTGCCCAGTTGGCAAGAAGCGCTCACTCATAAGAGCTTTCTGAGAAAAACTTTGCTGACTTCGTGGTCTTTTGCCCCATAAGTCAGCTATTGGCACTGAAACAGGTGTGGCAAAAGTGCCGATTCGCAAATCTTGCCTTTTCGTCTGGTGTCTACTATCTTCATTACTAGAGGCCGGCTGTTTAGGCACTGAAAAATTGCGTTTTAAGCGGGAAAAAAAATGGGCAGGAAAAACACAGCTTTAATACCTAAAAATCATAAATATAGGCAGGATAATTTTTTGTACAAAAATGCAAGTTATCGAAGCAAGAAGTGCGCGACCTATGTCTTATACCACAGGAAAACAACACAATATAGTTTATGATGGCACAAAGGCGCCAATGATTTAACACGGCCATGAACTTGTCCTTTTTTTTCCCGCACGGCTTAAAGTACACAGTCTCCTTTTATTGTTCTGCATGGTAAGTGTCTACCGTCAAATAAACACGTTCTTGGGTCTCTTTTGGTGTGGCCATTGACGTCACTGTGGCTGCCATGGCTGGGTACGAGCTGGTGTAGACGCCACGTATTTTTACTTGAACGCGCGCTGCGAGAAACTGTGATATCAGATGAGGGCTGGTGCCTCTCGCATTTCTTCATCTTCACCTTTGGCGCGGCTGGTGAACAAGAAAGTGGGGAAGTACAAAAGAACGCTGGGATAAATGTAACGGTAACCGCCATGTCTGGATACCCAGCACCAAGAACTTGTTTGTGACGTCACGTGAACACTGCAATGGCTGGCAAGTGTAATGCATACACTGGGCGCTCACGATACGTCTGCCAATATTTGCAAAGCCACGTGCCCTGGAAAAAGGTGAAATGTCAGACTGAATGCCGGTTGCTTTTCATCTCACGGGTGCGCGCCCCAACATAGAGAAAGTTACGTGCAACAAATGCCTCCTGTGTACGCCTCCTTAGTACTTGACACTGCGAGATTTATTCGAAAGCGACATGTGTAATTTCTGCAACCTGTTTCTACAGAAGGTGATAGAGATATTCAAACATAAAAGTAGATTCTGTGCGCGTTTTTATTATTTTTTTTTCCTTCGAATTGAGTGGGAAGTGACACTTAGCCGCCTCAATTTAGTTTGCGTTCGTGTTCTTCCTGTTCCCGCGTCGTGCCGGCGTCAGCCCTGACAACGCTTGGCGTGGTTTAAGGGTGGAGGACCTTAGGGTCGTGGCATGTCGGTGTGCTCGTCGTGTCCTGATGGTGCTGCTGTCGGAGCGCAAGAGAGGGTGCCACCGCCTCGGCACTCGCCGCGTGGCGAGATAGAGCAACCAGCGCGCGTTGCTTATGGAAACGTTCTTTCTCCGGTGAACGCTGAACCAGGCTGAAATACCAGCTAGCTAGACGAAAGTGCGCCCTCACAGCATTTGCTAGCGTGTTTGTTGATCGAAAAAACCGACTGCTTGCGTTGAACAACCATCCGGCACTGAATCTTGAGATGTACTGTAGTGCCGGTGGAAGATTTATCGTGTGTGTAGTTCAACAGCAAAAATTCGTGTGTGTATGTATGTGCAATCATCGTCTCTTACAGCAGTTCCAGCGGTGTGACGCTGCGTGTTGTGATAAGGATTGTTAGGGATGGGAAGGAAGGTCGCCGCTGGCATCCCACCGCTGCCAACCAGTTGTTACGCGTCGCGGCGACCGCAGTCTGCGGGTAGCGGGGCCGATCGCCGTCGCTCCGTCGAGCCAAGGACCAGGGGAGAGCTTTGAGCAAACTTAACGGATTTATTTACATCTTTACAGTGAGTTGTTGAGATGACAGAAGAGAAAGAAGAACTAGTGGTTTCACAAACCACGAGCGTGGTGGTTGAACTTTACATAGTTTAGAGCGACGTCCAGCACTCTGCCGCGTCGTTTTATGCCCTGTCGGGCTCCTCCTCTCCGAGTCGACCACCAATCACGCACACACAGGTGAGGGGGGCGAGCATGCAAGGTCCACGTGAACACTGCACTTTGGTGGCGCCAGCAGGGCTCTTCCTCGTCGTGTGTGAGCCTTTAGTCGAGAGTGCCCACGATCCTGGCCGCATACTTCAGAGGGTCCGCCGATTTTGTTCGCTCAATTAGCGGGGCGATCCGCGGCAGCCGCCGCGGTCTCCCCCAGGAAGACGCCGTCCCTGTTGTCCTCTCTGTGGCGTCGCGGCGTCTTGGCGACACTACGTCTCGTCCTCCGGCAGCAGGGACAATGCCTGGCGGGCATAGGCAGTCGGCCGGTCGGCTTATTGACTGCGGATTAAAGAAGCGCCGCTCTTTCGAGAGGTGCCAGGTTCGTGGAATCCTCCGGGGAGAGCCCTTTGACCAGCGCGGTCGTCGTCTGCCGGTTAACGCGCTAACGATGCGTGGCTGGCCCAGGCGGGAGATAGAGCGGCGGCTCCAAAACCCTCTTTGGCGACATTCCACCCCGTTGGCGCCGCTGTCAATCAGTGGGCGCCGTCTCGTGGGGCCGGCCTCTGTTGCTTCCTCCGTCCAGCCGTGGCGAGACTGTCCTTTTTGGCACTAATCCGGCGTGGCAAATGACCCGCTGGGTCAAGGCATAGCTTGATCGCTACAGCTCCTCCGCCAACGGGAAGATCTCGGACGTCGGGTAGTATCATGCTCGACGGGAGAGATCACAGTAACCGCAGTCTCCCAACACCACTGAAACCACAAGGACCAACCGCTAGAACCAGCAAGCGCCGGCAATGAGTTTTCGGCAACCAGGCCGGTCTTTCAAATGTGCCACAATGCACCTACGCTTTTTTTTTCTTTTAAATGGCAACCACACTAACACTCTGGCCCATAGCTAAAAATTTTGATTACTCAAAAGACCCCTTAAATCATTACGGAAAAACGCCCCTTAACTGAACACAAAAGTAATCTTACGTGCAATACTTATCAAAAGCACCTCACAACACTTGCACTGGTTTATGCTAAAACCGTGCGCCAATTGTTTTCAATTCTCATAGCGCGTAACGACTACACCGTGACGCCAAACTTAATCATTTTACGAAATCATCTGGTCTATGTTAATATCTTCTTCCTTAAATGCCAATTCAAGCCACATCCACATGACAGTAAAGGCATACGATATTACACTAAACCTTTGAAACACTAAAAATATAACAATTTTTTTAGTCTTTACCTTCTCGGTATATTTCTACTAATGATTAAATCACTTTTACTAACCTTCATCCTTTAGCTCAGCGGTTTGTCTTTAAAAAAATTAACACCGAATATTGTAACCTACAAACTTTAAAAGACTTGAATACGCATCTTGACGTACCACTGAGTAACAATATTTAACACGCCTGTGCAAAAGTTACTCGAACTGACCGTTCCCCCTTTCTCAACTAGATTCTTTTGAATCGCACCCGATGGGGTCGTGGTCCCGGCAGTTTTCGAGCACGCCAGAAGCTACAAAATGCACAAACTCTAAGCAGTGCACTGCCGTCACACCTCATTTTCTACTTCGGCCTGTTCCCCTCAGGAATTTGAAAGGGACGTGAGGAGCAAGGGTGAAACCTGTGCCGTTTTTTTTTTTGTGTTCTCCCATACGCGGTATTTAGCCACTCTGGGCTTTCGACTTTGACCTACCGGGCAAGGCCGCTTTCCCGAAGTCGTCGAACGCAAGCGCGCTTTTCGTTGGGGTAACGCACCTCGTTTCCCCCCTCTACACCTGTCTCGCAGCTGGCGCCTCCATGGACGCCACCAGGGACGTTTCCTGAAACGGAATAATGGCCTACCCTTTCGTCTTTCTCGGGACAGAGTGGGACCTGCCCTAGGCTTAGGTGGTGCCGAACGCTTCGGCTTCTTTCTTTTTCGGCGATGTTTTCTTGCCTCTTTTCTCTCGATGCCATCATCATGTCGCGTCGTGACTTCAGGAGTTGGGAAGCTCGTTGGAGCTGGTGCTAGGTCTTGCCTCCCACTAACGCTTTTCGAACTCTGCGTCACGACGGACTGTCGGGCCAAATTATCTTTGTCAACGCTGATGAAATCATTAACTGGGCCCTCTCCGATGGCATCACTGCACTCCTGAAGCATCGCGTTCTCTCTCTGATTAGCCACTGTGCTAACCCTACCTTCATGTGACGATCTCGAGACGTCCTCCCGAGGCATGAGCCTGGTTTCCAGCTCCTTACTGAGCCCATTATGGCTGCTGGCACACACCTCATCCTCGCGAGGACCGTCTTTCGATACTGTCTCTACCTCGAGACCGGCCAAGACCTCGTTTTCTACATGCTCTACATCGATGCATTCGAGAATATGCGGGTCCTTTTCTAGCGCGATCTCTGGTTCTTGCGCTTCCTGACGCGCCTCGCTTTCCGACTCCCGTCTTTCAGCTTCGCACTTTCTTTCAGACTCTTGTCTGAGCTGCTCTTCTTTTCTACAGACAGAAGTTCCGAATAAACTGAGCATTTCTGCCTTAACTACCTCGTAGTTGTTCGCGTCCCGCTCACTGAGTCGCGCAACAGCTTCATCTGCCTCGCAAGGCAGAACCGTTAGTAGCCTTTGACACCATGTGTCTCGCTCAAATGACAGTTCCTCGCACTTCCGCTCAAATATCCTAAAGTACAAGCCAATATCCCCTGAATCTGTA
The DNA here is from genome assembly GCF_043290135.1 of Rhipicephalus microplus. Lineage (NCBI taxonomy): Eukaryota > Metazoa > Arthropoda > Arachnida > Ixodida > Ixodidae > Rhipicephalus > Rhipicephalus microplus. The sequence goes on along the minus strand of NC_134710.1, from coordinate 42,161,382 downwards.
TATGGCTGCATGTACCTAGACATCCAGACCTCGGCCTTCAAGTTGCGATAAGGTACCACTTGCTCGGGACTACTGCCTGACCTCTTTCTCGACTCGAGATCTCGTTTGCGGATCGCAATCTCGTGCTCCAGTCTTTCTATTTCACGCTCCTGTTCCTCACGCTTTTCCTGACGCTCCTGTTCCTGTTGCTTTTGAATCTCGCTCCACGTTTCTTTAATATCTACACTGCTCAGATTCAAGCCATCGATAGCGCTAACAATTGCGTGTTTCCTCATCCCCGCATCTACTTCTGCTCCCAGCTCCTCCCCCAGAATCAGGAGCTGATTCTTCAACGAACGCTTCCAATCCATGACAGAGAACTAGTGTGGTGCAGCTCACTCTCTACCCAGAAGTTCCGTAAACAACTGCTTCTGTGGTAGCCTCTACCAGCGAAAAGATTGCACTTCTATCTTATCAGCCTGGCAACCAAAAAACCAAAGTCAGCACTCACCAGTCCACAGCTGCCAGTCTCCATGATCTCGGCGTGTTGTTCATTCTCCGTCCTCCAGGCTCACATCCAACCGCTTGCCATCCAGTTGTAGCGGATGGAAGAGGAAGTTGCTGCTGGCATCCCACCGCTGCCACCAGTTGTTGCGCGTCGTGGCGACCGCCGTCTCGGGTAGCGGGGCCGATCGCCGTCGCTCCGTCGAGCCAAGGACCAGGGGAGAGCTTTGAGCAAACTTAACGGATTTATTTACATCTTTACAGTGAGTTGTTGAGATGACAGAAGAGAAGAGAAGAACTAGTGGTTTCACAAACCACGAGCGTGGTGGTTGAACTTTACATAGTTCAGAGCGACGTCCAGCACTCTGCCGCGTCGTTTTATGCCCTGTCGGGCTCCTCCTCTCCGAGTCGACCACCAATCACGCACACACAGGTGAGGGGGGGCGAGCATGCAAGGTCCACGTGAACACTGCACTTTGGTGGCGCCAGAAGGGCTCTTCCTCGTCGTGTGTGAGCCTTTAGTCGAGAGTGCCCACGATCCTGGCCGCATACTTCAGAGGGTCCGCCGATTTTGTTCGCTCAATTAGCGGGGCGATCCGCGGCAGCCGCCGTGGTCTCCCCCAGGAAGACGCCGTCCCTGTTGTCCTCTCTGTGGCGTCGCGGCGTCTTGGCGACACTACGTCTCGTCCTCCGGCAGCAGGGACAATGCCTGGCGGGCATAGGCAGTCGGCCGGTCGGCTAATTGACTGCGGATTAAAGAAGCGCCGCTCTTTCGAGAGGTGCCAGGTTCGTGGAATCCTCCGGGGAGAGCTCTTTGACCAGCGCCGTCGTCGTCTGCCGGTTAACGCGCTAACGATGCGTGGCTGGCCCAGGCGGGAGATAGAGCGGCGGCTCCAAAACCCTCTTTGGCGACATTCCACCCTGTTGGCGCCGCTGTCAATCAGTGGGCGCCGTCTCGTGGGGCCGGCCTCTGTTGCTTCCTCCGTCCAGCCGTGGCGAGACTGTCCTTTTTGGCACTAATCGCAGCGGCAGCGAGCGAGGAGAGCGGTGGAGCGAGCGAAGGGGGAGGGGGCATAAGGCGCGTTACTGA